>NW_028319214.1:82500-386250 GCF_062004578.1 Staurois parvus | reverse complement strand
GGAAGACATTATTAACAAAAGAAAACTTTTTTGTTCTGAAAAATTTTATATAGACAGAGACCTTATAACGTCTAATTCTGCTAGGTCCTCATTCCTGTGAGATTCAAGTTTCAGCCCATTCATTTGAATGGGCTAAAATTGCACTAGCTCACACCAAAGGTGGTGCATGCACTACTTTAAAAAAGCGCTGTAACTGGATTGAATGATACTGTGGTACCATATGATCCGGTGCAGGCAAATGGACTGTATTTGGGGTGCTGTTACGATTACATTGACACCCGCAGCAGATTGCACACCAAGTGTGTTTTTAACACAGTGCAGGAAAAGCATATGGAATGCAGGGTTCAACCCACCGCCTTCTGGTGTGAACAGGTCCTTACATAAGGTCATTAATAATTGGGTAACTATTTAACAACCAGCTAAATAGTTGAGAAATAAACATTTTTGGTCAGGACAGTGTAATGTACAATAGAATGTATTAAGTGTATGAGTAGGACTATGTAATGTACTACCAGTAGGAGGAAGAAAATGCCTTGAATTTGGGCAGAAAATTATTCTGGCATCAGACAGAGAAAAATGCTCTAGTTTTGGTGGCCTGGTGAAATAAAAAGACCCTGTGTCAGGGGTCAGAAAATGTTTTATCATCAGTGTCTGCGGAAGGAAAAAAAGAAACCATTGTTAGTATTAGAAGGATAAAGAATTCCACACTTCAACATTGGTATAACATGGGGGATACATTGGTGTTCAGTGGTGGCTAGAAATTTCCCTAGCACTCAACTCTCCCATCAGAAGCATTAGTCCCCTAAAACAGCATTTCACCCACCAGCATTCAATCCTTTCCACAGCATTGAACCCCATGAGCATTTGTCCTCTTCATTGGTTCCTCTACCATTAGACAACTTTCCCAGCAATGAACTACTCCACCCCCCTGTTAATAGACCACCCCCTTTAGTCTTCATGCACACTGAACGTTTTGATGACGCTGGTAATGTTAGCTGTGTAAAGTCATGTTAAAAATGTGAGTGTTTCTTACCATCTTTGAATTAGCGTTTAGCGGCGTTTTCCCGTGTTTTTCCGCGTTTGCATTTTTAGCATTTTTTTGGTCAAAAAAGTCCCAAAACACCGGTTTGCAGTGTTTTACTGCGTTTTGCCGTGCTTTTCAACATTAGAGTGTTTTTACATTTAAAAAACTCCTCTAGAAACCCACTAGTCCTGGGTTTTTTTTCCAGCCAAAAAACGATGCTTACAGTCTATGTGTGCATGGACACATAGGATAACATGCTGGGGGGGTTCCTAGCTGTAGAAAGGTCAAAAGCCAAAAACAGCTGCTGTAAAAACAAGTGTGCATGAGGACTTTGGATCATTCATTTCTGTTCACCACAGCTCAGCTGCAGTGCATAGAAATAGGGACTTCAGCACAGTTCTGATTAATTGAGGAAAAATGTATAGATTGTGCATTTTTCTATACTACACTCCATCCAGGGGCTCAATTCTATTGTAAACAGGGTACATATTTTCTGTGTGCCTTTACCGAAACCTGTGTCTTACCAGTGCAGAACACTGCAGGTCTCTGCACATAATGTGAACAAGCCCCTACCTGTGTCCTCCTCTGTCTCCCACGCTACCGCCTTTCTGGAAAAAGGTTACTGCCAAAACTATGAAGGTCCTGTTAGGCAGGAGATCAAGCCATAGAAATACAGAAAGGGTAAATAAGTCATATAACAAAGCCAAGGTGATTCAAGAACATACATATGACATAAAAACAGTAGAATTGTCATAAGTAGGATAAAAATGATATATGACATTATACCAGGGGCGGACTGACCATTCGGGCTCTCCGGCACTGCCCAAGGGTACGGGGTCAGTAGGGAGCCCCATTAGATGCCCCTGGTACCTTTCATAGGCTTTTTTGGGTATGGTTTGAGTGTGGGCAAGGACACAGGGGCCCCATGATCCTCTATTGCCCGGGGGCCCCATGAGTTGTCAGTCCGCTCCTGATTATACCTCAAATAAAGGAAGTAGATATATAAAAAGTAAAAATATATTAATTGCATCATAAAAATGTGCAACAAATACTGAAAAATCAAGTTGTTACAATAGGACTAATTAGCTACCAGAAAAAGTTCTTAAAACTCTCGAAAGGGTCTATTTAAAAGAGAAGTGTGGGATTAAAAAAAAAAATCATACTTGCCCAGATGGATTCAGCATCGGTCTGATGCTGCATCCTTTCCCTGCTGCCTCTAGGACCGAGAACTTAGCGATCAAAGGCCGCTGATTGCTCGTTTCTCAGTCTTCTCTGAGCAGACAGCTGTCATTTTCCTGCTCTCTGCTCTGCTCTTCCAGTGTTCCCTAAAATGCTGGGCTGTGTAGCGGGCTGGAGGCTCTCAGCAACATGCTGAGAGGCTGTGTCAGCTTCCGGTCAGGTATCTGGGTGGATCCCCACATTTAGGCTCCATTCACAATTATGCGACTTGTCATGCCACTTTGGGGTCCAAAGTCGCATGGCAAGTTCCCCCCCATGTTTCTCAATGGGCACCATTCATATCTGTGCGACTTCAAGTTGCGGAGACTTAAAAGTAGTTCCTGCACTACTTTGGTCCGACTTTCATGTGACTTGAGGGCCATAGACTTCATGTAAACGTCGCATGAAAGTTGCACCTGGATGTTGTACATGCAACTTTCTACAACAGAAACAGTTATCCTTGGTCAAAGCCAAAGTCGCACCAAAGTTGCACTCATCCAAAGTCGTATCAAAGTAGCATAAATGTCAGATTAAAGACGCATCAAGTCGCACTCCAAAGTCACAATGAAAATCGCACGATTTTGAAGTCGCACAAGTGTGAATGGAGCCTAAAGTCAGGATCTCTCCAGAGTCTGCATCAGCTGAGTGACATCATCCAACAGAAGACTTTAGTCCTCTGTTGGCTGAATATAGGTCACAGGAATGCAGAACTAAAAGCACTTCTGTGACCCACAGGAGGAGTAGGGCCTAAAGAACTATGACATGTGATTGTCAGCTCAAACTACTAGCCAAAATGCTGTATATTCTGTAATACCTCAATCATAGGAAGTCATAGTATATGAGAAAATTTGGGGTTTAATTTGTGCAACCTGGACAAATACTTGTGACATTCATACAATTAACCACTTGCCCTCCTAACCCCTTCCTGACCAGGCCATTTTTTGTGATACGGCTCTGCGTTACATTAGCTGACAATTGCACGGTCATGCAACGCTGCACCCAAACGATATTTACGTCCTTTTTTCCCCACAAATTGAGCTTTCTTTTGGTGGTATTTGATTAACCACTTACGTTTTTTATTTTTTGCACTGTAAAAAAAAAAGACTGACAATTATGAGAGAAAAAACAATATTTTGGACTTTTTGCTATTAAACGTGCAGTAAAAAAATTTAAAAAATAAAATTTTGTCATAAATTAAGGACAAAATGTATTCCGCTACATGTCTTTGCTTAAAAAATCCCAATATGTGTAAATTAATTGGTTTATGTGAAAGTGTTTACAAATGGCGGTATAGATACCGGATTTTTAATTTTTTTATTTTTACTAGTAGTGATCTGCAACTTATAGCGGGACTGCGGCGGGCATTCTGACACTGGGGGAAACTGATTTGGTGTCACGGACATCCTCGGTGACACCAATACAGTGTAAAAAAAAAGCACTGACACTGTACTAATAGCACTGGGCAGGAAGGGGTTAACATCAACAAAATATTCACTTTCAAAATATTGTGCAGCTCTATTCACAAACAATGGGACAGATTTGCTAAAACTGGTGCATTCTTAACCGCTTGCCGCCCGCCCACAATGGCAGCTACAGGCAAAGTGACGTATGGGTACGTTGCTCTGGCTGTACTAACACGGGGGGGCCCATCCGCAACCGCTGTGTCCACCGGACACAGCAGAATTAAGATCCCAGTGAATGAGATCCGGTGATCATGTGATCGCTTTGTGATCACATGGTCACAATGTTAGCAAAGCTGTTGTGAATCAATCTGATTCATAACAGCTCTGCTTCTCTGCCCGGTGAGCTGTGTTTGGCCCACAGCTCTCATATGGTACATTATTATTATTATACAGTATTTATAAAGCGCCAATAGTTCGCTCAGCGCTGTACATTACAAAGAGGGGCAGAACATGTGACAGAACAATAACAATACAATGCAAAACATGAGGGGATTGAGGATCCTGCTCTTTCGAGCTTACAATCTAGGAGGGAGGAGATGGTGGTACAGGAGGAGAAAGCTGTGGGGGACGGAGTGGTAGGAAGAGTGGAGGAGGTCAGCAAGTTAGCAGGGGGTGGGGTAGGCTTCCCTGAAGAGGTGGGTTTTCAGGGTGCACCTAAAGGAGAGGAGAGTAGAGGAGAGTAGGTGATAATCTGATGGGTTGGGGCAGGGAGTTCCAGAGGATGGGTGACACCCTGGAGAAGTCCTGGAGGCGGGCATGGGAGGAGGGAACTAGAGAGAAGGAGACCAGGGAACTGTGAGGAGCGGAGTGTGCGTGCTGGGTGGTACTTGGATATTCAGTCGGTGATGTAGTTCGGGGCAGTATGGTGGACGGCTTTGTACGTCAATGTTAGGATTTTGAATTTGATCCATTGTGCAATCGTAAGCCAGTGGAGGGATTGGCAGAAGGGGGTGGCAGAAACAGAGCGGTTGGAAAGGTGAATGAGTCTGGCAGCCGTATTCAGGATGGACTGAAGCGGGGATAGCCAGCGGCGAGGCAGGCCAGTAAGGAGGGAGTTGCAGTAGTCGAGTCGTGATATGATGAGGGAGTGGATGAGCTGTTTAGTGGTTTCTGGGGTTAGGAACGTGCGGATTTTGGTGATGTTGCGGAAGTGGAGTCTGCATGAGTTTGTTAAAGATGGGACTTGGGGCTGGAAGGATAGGTTGGAGTCCAGAATGACACCAAGTACTCTAGCCTGCGGGGCGGGTTTGATGGTGGTGTTGTTGGACATGATGGAGAAGTCAGCGGGGGGTGGTGTCCAGGCTGGGGGGAAGACAAAAAACTCGGTTTTGGAGAGGTTCAGTTTAAGGAAGTGGAGCGACATCCAGTCTGATATGTCGCTCAGTAGGTGTGTGATTCGGGCGGAGACTGAGGGGGTGAGGTGGGGGGTTGAGAGATAGATTTGTGTGTCGTCGGCATATAGGTAGTAGTTGAAGCTGTGAGAGTGTATGAGTTGGCCAAGGGAGGAGGTGTAGATGGAGAACAGAAGGGGCCCGAGGACGGAGCCTTGAGGGACCCCAACAGAGAGGGGGACTGAGGGGGAGGTGGTAGCATTATAGGTAACGCTGAAAGAGCGTTGTGACAGGTAGGATGAGAGCCAGGAGAGAGCAGAATCTCTGAGGCCGAGGGAGTGTAGTTTTTTGAGGAGGAGGGGGTGGTCGACTGTGTCGAAGGCCGCAGAGAGGTCAAGGAGTAGGAGCACTGAATAGTGGCCGTTAGCTTTTGGCGGTTATCAGGTCGTTGGAGAGTTTGAGTAAGGCAGTTTCGGTGGAGTGTAGAGGACGGAAGCCGGACTGTAGGGGATCGAGGAGGTTGTTGTCGTTGAGGTTAGAGCTTAGGCGGGTGTAGACTAGGCGCTCGAGGAGTTTGGATGTGAATGGGAGCAGGGAGATGGGTCTGAGGTTGTTCGGGTCATTGGGGTCCAGGGAGGGCCAATCACATCACCATGTACCATGTGATCAGCTCTAGCCAATCACAGATTACTAATATTTTGAACTGTCATGAACTTAACTCATTCATGAAAGTTCAAAGAAAGCTTTGCATTGTAGGAGCAATAATCTTTATTCCCATAGACACATTCCTAAACCTTGTGGACAGCTTTCTCAAAAGAGTTGATGCTGTTATAACTGCAAAGGGTGGGCCAACTCAATATTGAACCCTACGGACTAAGACTGGGATGTCATTAAAGTTCACGAGTGTAAAGGCAGGCCGACCAATACTTTTGGTAATATAGTGTATATGCCCAACAAGGACCATAAACATACTGGTACATCACTGGATTTTGAGTGGTTATACCGGGATGATGCCTGTAGCTGCAGGCATTATCCTGGTATCGTTTTTTTTCAGCTGGCTGTTGGCTTTCATGTAAAAGCTATCCTAGTGGCTAATTAGCCGCTGGATCATTTCTACAAGCAGCGGGAAGGGATGCCCCCCCCCCCCCACTGCCTTCCATGGTTTTCTTGGGTTCTCCTGTCCCACAGGGAATCCGAGAATGCAGCTGGCAGTTCCCGCTGGCTGACCATAGAGCTGATCGGAGACCAGAATGGCTCCAATCATCTCTATGGTCTAAAAAACTGAAAGCTACATGCATGTCATAATTTCTGTTTCGCTGGATATTAACAGCACCATTTTTAAATTGGGAAAGATGCTTTAAGGGCAGAGGAGAGATCTAGAGTCTAACAGACCCCAGATTTGTCAGAAAAGAAAACCTGTCATTGCCTATTGCTATCACAGGGGATATTTACATTCACTGTGATAACAATAAAAGTGATAAAAAAAAAGAAAGGGACAGTGTAAAGAGAAAACAAACAAAATTGAAAATCAAAATACAAAAAAAAAATCACCCTTGCCCCCCTCTTCCCGTGCTTGTGCACAAAAGTGTCAGTCCCGTGTCGATATGTAATTGAACCATGCATGTGAGGTATCGCCGCGAACATCTGATCAAGGGCAGTTATTCTAGCTCTAGACCTCCTGTGTGGTGACCTGTAAAGGCTTTTAAAGCATCACCTATCGATATTAAAAATGTATGTAGTTTGTCGTTGTTGCATGGGCATGCACAATTTTAAAGCATGTCATGTTTGGTATCTATTTACTCGGTGTAACATCATTCTTTATATTTTATCAAACAATTGCCTAATATATTGTGTTCTTGTGCATGGTGAGTATTTTGCAGATCTCATTTGTTGCCATAAGTTCTTGGAAAATTAAGAAAGGAAACAAAAATATATATTTTCGTTTCTTTTTTTCTTTTTCAAAACCTTGTGACAAAAATTATATCTGAAAAATACCCACCATGCCTCTTATCCAATTCCTTGGGTTGTCTACTTTCCAAAAAGGGGTCATTGGGAGGAGGGGGGGGGGGTTGTACTATCCTGGCATTTTAGGGCCTTTGAAACTGTAATAGGTATTGAGGAAGTGATATGAGGAAATACTGTATGCCCTTTGAAAGCCTGAAAGTAGTCATTGGATTTTGAGGGTCTGTATGTGGCTAGGCTGCCACATGTGTCTCTCACATGTGGTATGCCCATACTTGGGAGAGTAACAGAATGTGTTTTGGAGTGTTATTCCATACATAGCCATGGCATACGTGAGCAAAATATAATTTAAGTGACAAATCATTGTCATTTTCCAAAAATTTATGGCAAAAAAATTATGGACTCAACATGCCTCTCAGCAAATTCCTTGGGTATCTACTTTCCAAAAAGGAGCCATTTGGGGGGGGGGGGGGGGTTTGTACTGCCCTGGAATTTTAGCACCTCAAGAACTGTGATAGGCAGTCAGAAAGTGAAAGCTGCGTAAATTCCAGTATATGTACCATAGTTTGTAGACGCCATAACTTTCACACAAACCAAATATACACATACTGGGATTTTTTTTACCAAAAACATGTAGCCTAAATTTATGACTAACTTTATTGGATTCAAGTTTATTGGATATTTTTTATAACCGAAAGTAGAAAATGTGTTTTGTTTTTTTTTTATTTTCCAAAATTTATTTATTTTTTTTAATTTATATCACAAAAAATTAAAAACCCAGTGGTGATCAAAAGAGAGCTCTATTTGTGTGAAAAAAAGGACATAAATTTTGTTTGGGTACAGCATTGAATGACGGCGCAGTTACCAGTTGAAATAGCACAGTGCTAAATAGGAAAAAATGGCCTGGTCAGGAAGGGGGGGGAGGGTAAATCTTTCGGAGGACAAGTACATAATCTGGTGCAGCTGTGCATGGTAGCCAGTTGGCTTCTAACTTAATCCCTGCATGCCTAAGGGTAAGACAAATCTTAATGCCTAAGTAAAATTTTGCAACTTTGACATGTGCTAGCAAAACCGTTCATATCATCACAACTACCTTGTGTATCCAGATGCATTATACCTTGTTTTTTTTTCAGGACAAATTAAACTTTAATTTGGTGGTAAATGGTAATGGATATCTCCTTATTTTTTTTTATTATCAAAGGAAAAATTTAGCAGTGTGTTTCTTGTTACTACCATAACCTACCACCAAAGAAAAACCAAAAATAAATTCTACAGCTCCTGATCGCAGTGATGCCATATATGTGTATGTTATTTATTGTTTGTACCCGTAGTAGAGCCCAGAAACAATAGTGCGCATTTTGCTTTTTTTTTCCTGCCTAAAACACTGACACTAATGCAGGCCATAGATGAGTCGAAAATCGGCCGATTTTTCGGCCGAAAATAAAATCGGCCGATTTTCGGATCGTTAGTGGGCGATTTGGTCGGCCGATTTTCGGTATTTTGGCCGTTTTTTTTTTTCGGTAATGTTGGAAAAAAAATCGGCCGATTTTGCCGATCGGCCGATTTTCGCGGAAATTAGTGGGCGAATCGGCCGATTTTTTACCGATAAAAAAACTGCGCATGAGCAGTGACCTGCAAGAGGAAGACAAAAAGAAGAAAAAGAGGAAGAGGATGAAGAAGAGGATGAAGAAGAGGAAGAAGAAGAGGATGAAGAAGAAGAGGATGAGGATGAAGAAGAAGAGGATGAGGATGAAGAAGAAGAAGAAAAGGATGAGGATGAAGAAGAAGAAGAGGATGAAGAAGAAGAAGAGGATGAGGATGATGATGATGAAGAAGAGGATGAGGATGAAGAAGAGGATGAGGATGATGAAGAAGAAGAAGAAGAGGAGGAGGAGGAGGAGGATGATGAAGAAGAAGAAGAGGATGAGGATGATGAAGAAGAAGAAGAAGAAGAGGATGAGGATGAGGAAGAAGAAGATGAGGATGAGGATGAAGAAGAAGAAGAAGAAGAAGAAGAAGAGGATGAGGATGATGATGAAGAAGAAGAAGAGGATGAGGATGAGGAAGAAGAAGATGAGGATGAAGAAGAAGAAGAAGAAGAAGAAGAAGAGGATGAGGATGAAGAAGAAGAAGAGGAAGAAGAAGAGGATGAAGAAGAAGAGGATGAGGATGAAGAAGAAGAAGAAGAGGATGAGGATGATGAAGAAGAAGAGGATGATGAAGAGGATGAGGATGATGATGATGAAGAAGAAGAGGATGAGGATGAAGAAGAGGATGAGGATGAAAAAGAAGAAGAAGAAGAGGATGAGGATGAAGAAGAAGAGGATGAGGATGAGGAAGAAGAAGATGAGGATGAAGAAGAAGAGGATGAGGATGAAGAAGAAGAAGAAGAAGAAGAAGAAGTAGGATGAAAATAAGAATAATTCCAGTCCAGCAAAAAGTGTCTCTGCAGAGAGCTCCGCTATTTCTGACAGTTCTCTGACAGTTCCTTGACATTTGTATCTATTTGTTTCCGAATAAAAACATCTGTATCCTAAATGGAAATAAATAGATACAATGTTTCAACCGCTGTAAATGTCAAGGAACTGTCAGAAATAGCAGAGTTCTCTTCAGGGACACTTTTTGCTGGCTGTAGAAGGGATGAAAATCGGCCGATTTTTTTTACCATTGATGGCAACGTCGGCCGCTTGAACGACCGAATTTTCGTTTTTTAAAAGAAAAATCTGCCGTTTTTCTCCCCATCTATGGCCTGCATAACTTACACTGATACTAATTTATAAAGGAAAAAAAAAACGACATTTGACCCTGACCCTGATCATTGACCCTGACCTTGACCAAAGTACTATCCCTGGCACTGACCTAGATGAAACCTTGATCTAGGTACTTTTTCTTTCTTTCTTTTATTGTATTTTTTAATAACTGTTTTTTTTTCTTTCTGCAACAAGAAAGAGAGATACAATGTATCTCTCTCCTCTATTCAGACAGAACAAAAACACGGGGGCGGGCTTCACAGTGACTGATCAATCAGAGGCTATCACAGCAATCAGGTGACCTAGAATCAGGAGTTCCGGGTTCCGACCATTAATACAGGACACGGAAGCTGGAAGCTGATTGGTTTCTATGCAGAGTTGCACCAGATTTTGCACTTTCCAGTTTTAGTAAATAAATACCAATGTCTCCATAATAATTATTCTTAAATCCAAATAAACAAAAACAAAGTCCTTAATGTCCACCATCAAGTGCAATATATGCAAAAAAAAATAAAATAAATTCATACAAAAATTCTCTTTACTCAAAGTGTAGTGTCAAATCACCCAGTGTCCTTCACCTTTTCAGGTAATTGGCTCACCTCTTTCGCACAACCTAAAATATAAAGTAAAAAGTCGATCTTTTTTTGGACTGTGGGTGAAGGACGAGGACATTAGATTCTATAATTTCATGGCAGGAGGTACCCTGACCTCACTAGTCTCTCCTTGGAAACATTTTGGTGGCTTCCCTTTGGATTTCTGGAAACACCACCAGATCCACCATTTTTTTTCCACACAGACCCACCTAACTCAGATTAGACCCACCCTTACAAGCATTGAGCACCTGTGGACTGCCAGGGACCCCGTCCCACATATGATCTCAGTCCTCTATAAACTGCTTGCCTCGGCTACCTCCGACTCTATGCCGATATACATCAGGGAATGGGAACGTGACCTCCAGTGTGGTGTTTGCTCAGCTACACCCGACACCATCGATCAGATTTGGAGTACTGGTTGCAAGAGCCTGCAGCTATTATTGGGTCTGAGTCAAGCTTGCATTACCTGTCTTCTGGTAAGGTATATCGATTGACAGGTGCCTTAATATTTAGACCACGGAGGATATTGACCACTTTGGAAGTTTGGCATGGCACAAGTTCACATTACAGGAATAATAGCTGACCTTGTAGTGGCAGCAGAATCCTGGGGGATTTTATTTGATTTATTTAGCCTACACCACCTGTTGATTCGGTAAGGTACATGGGTTGACAGGAGGCACACCTGATTGATTGCACTGTATGGTCACTATTTATAGTGTGGCGTGGCACATACTCACTGTGTATGAGGAGTGTGGAGCATTAAGCTATTGTTCACTAATTTTGGTTAGGGGAGTTGTATAAGTGATCATGGCGATATGGATTGTGATTCACACGCACTTATTATACTTGCATTTAAGGATAATGCACTATGTTGAGTTTATTTGTTTTGAGGTACTGTGAATAGAAGAGGATGAATTGGTTTGCTGTACACAAAGAATTGAAGCAATACCAAGTACTGGGGGACTATATGAAGATTTAATAAGGTGTATGGACTTATATTGATAAAAAACATATATTGAACATTTGGTTTATACTCACGAGGATTGACACTGTTATATGTAGGGTGACCAGATGCTGTGAATATTTATTGCTGACTTCCAGGGTGGAAGGATATATTATACAGTCAGATGGACTCATTGTGTAGGTGAGTGTGGTTGATTATATTTTGGGGGTACAGTGTTGGCCAGCACTTCAGTGGAAAAGGACTTGGGGGTACTTATTTCAGATGATTGCAAAATGAGCAAACAGTGTGGCCAGGCAGTGGGGAAAGCGAATAGAATTCTAGGATGCATCACTAGAGGGGTCACCAGCAGGAGGAAGGAAGTCCTGATTCCACTATATAAATCTTTAGTTAGACCTCATTTAGAATACTGTGTCCATTTCTGGAGACCTCACTTACAAACGATAATGATAAGATCAATCGTCCAGAGACGAGTAACAAAAATGGTGAACAGTCTGGGGATAAAACATATCAAGAGTGATTTCAGGAACTTAACATGTACAGTCTGGAGGAAAGAAGGGAAAAGGGAGACATGATTGAAACATTTAAATACATCAAGGGGGTGAATAAAGTTCAGGAGGGCAGGATTTTCAACGCAAAATCAAGAACACGGGGACATGACCTTCAACTAACTGGAGGAAAGTCCAAAACTAATCTCAGAAAGTACTATTTTACTGAAAGAGTAGTTGATGCTTGGAATAAACCTCCAGCAGAGGTAGTGAGCCAGTCAACAGTAAATAGCTTCAAACATGCGTGGTACATGTATAGATCTATACTCAGACAAAAAAGTTAACAAACAAACAAACCCCCCCCCCCCAAAAAAAAAAAACAACAACAAACACACAAACAAACCCACACACACACAAAAAAAAAATGGGCAGATCGACCACTCGGTCTTTTTCTGCCATCAATTTTCTGTTTCTATAAAATGTCCAGTTTGTATACTGCCATTAGATACATTATGAGCCATTTACACTTTTACTAATCTGATCTTCTGATCTGATCTTATTTTACATGTATGGTTCGTGATGAGAATAAAACTTGTTATCTTGACATAGCCGCTTTTCTAAGGTGTTAAAAACCACCTTACTATTTAGAGATTGAAACTGGGAAGTCCTCCCTTTGAGAAACAAATGTTCTATTTTGCTCTGGTTACATCTACATATTTCTGGCAGAATATATTTAAAAATTTTGCTATTTGATTTTCTTAAAGTGATTCTAAGGTTAATTATTTTTTTTTGGGGGGGGGGGGGAATAACAAACATGCTAGACTTACCTATACTGTGTGCAGCTTTTTGCACAGAGCAGCCTGGATCCTCCTCTTCTCACATCCCCTGCAGGGTCTGCTGGCCCCTTGCTCCTGTCGGGTGCCTCCACAGCAAGCAGTTTGCAATGGGGGCACCTGCTGCTCCGTGTGTCCATTCGCACACGGAGCTGTGGCTTGGCCCTGCTCCCTCTCTCCTCAATGGCTGACTGGCAGTGAGGAGGCAGAGACTCGGGACAGCCGAGGCTGTCATTCACGTCGCTGGATCGCGTTGAGGCTCAGGTAAGTATTGAGGGGGCTGGGGGCACTGCTGCACACAGAACGTTTTTTACCTTCATGCATAGAATGCATAAAGGTAAAAAACCTTGATCCTTTACAACCACTTTAAATTGGTTATATAGGTAAAATCTTAAAACACTTTTACTGTTAAACTCATTATCAGAGATGATTGCTGCACTGTTTGGAAGTAACTTTTATACAAGTATCCAGGCCTGTCAGTCACTGGTCTATACAGGCTTTTATCCATGCTTCAGGATATTATAAATTAAAATACAATCAAAGAAGCAAAGTGTGTAGCGTTGGTTGCCACAGAAAGACAGTGCAATCTATGCAGAGAGACAGTTAGGCAACCAATAGTATGTGAACTATAGTGGGAGCAGGTTTCTAGCATTCTCTTCATTTTTTTCTTAACCTAGTTTCACACTTATGCGGATTTCAGTGTGTTTTCCAGTTTGCAGATGCACACTACAGTCATTTAGTATGATTTCCAATGGATCTAGTTCACATCTGAGCATTTTGAGCCACTGGCGTCCTTAACAACCATTAAACAACATGATTGTTAAGGAGTGGGCGGTTGTTCTTAAAGGAAAAATACAGCCAACGCTCTTTTGGCTGTACTTCTCCTGTGGATCACAGGAGTGCAGTGTATTTTGCACTCCTGTGACTCAGCTGGTCCAGGCTGGAGAAAGTTCCCAACTTCAAAGTCAGGATCCACCCCAGAGTCTGGAGTGGTAGCTGGCTCAGCCTCTCAGCAAACTGTTGAGAGCCTGAGCCAGCTGCTCCCTCCACCTTCACAGCCCAGCATTCCAGTGAGCATGGGGGGTGGGGGGCTGTGTGTGCAGAACAGAGTATGGCGACTGATAGTCACCACTCTCTACTGTTAGCAGCTGTTAGATTCAATCAGCGTTCATGTGATTGCTGATTTTTCACCTTTGGAGCCGTTGGGGGACAGATGCAACATTGGTCTGATGCTGCATCCACCTAGGTAATTATGACTTTTTTTTAAAAAAAAGGAAACCCCATACTTCTCTTTTAACAACCGATGAGCGGGGTTCCCTGATGACAGCTGAATATAAAGAAACCTATTGCTGGCAATTAAAAAAATAAAAGATCAGGGGAAAAAACATTGTGGGGTCCTCCCCCCCCCACTCCATACCAGTCCCATCGGGTCTGCCCAAGCCACAATAAAAATAATTTAAAAAATGGCGTGCGGTCTTCCCAAATCTATACTAGACCCTTATCAGAGCATGCACCCCAGCAGGTCAGAAAAGAGAGGGGGACAAGTGAGCGCCCCCCCTCTTGAACCATACCAAGCCACATGGGGGGTGGATACCCTGGGGGGGTGCATGTTGATGAGGACAAGGGCCTCTTCCCCACAACCCTGGGCTGTGGTTGTGGGCGTCTGGAAGATCCTGCCCACCCCCCATGTGAATGAGTATGGGGTACATACCCCTACTCATTCACCAAAAAAGTGTAAAAAGTGAATAAAAACACAACATAGGACTGTAGACTTGACTTGGCTCCTGGCTGCCAATGAGTTTCTAAAAGGCACTGTAGGCTTGTGTCTATAGCTTGATTTATCACCCACAAGCCCTCAAAAGAATCCTTTTGACCACATGGCAGTGAGGAAGAAATCTGTACACACTAGGCTCCACATTGCCTGTAAGACATTTCTCATTTCTTTAATATAAGAGGGAAATGTTCATCTAAAAAATGTTGTACAGCCTTACCTCTATAAATTGATCTGCATGAAAAATAAACATGGTAATTAATACAGAGCCTTTTCTAAACATGGCGGATTGCAGGAACATTCGGTGTACTAGAACCAGCAGGATACATTATAGAGTCCAAAGCGGTAACAATTATTTCTGTTTTTTTTGTCCTCTCTTTGACTTCATAGCAAATTCTGCATGTCCTTTTATTTTCTTATATTTTTGTAATCTTCTCTTTGTATATAGGTCTATGAACTGCCTGACTAGGGATATTAAATTATAAAAATAAGTGGCTTTTTTGTGGTAAGCTAGGAATTCAAACTCCTAGAGGCATTGTTGCATTGTTTTACCAGTATCTGTATGCTTGGAATAAGTCTGGTTTCATTCAGTCTGAATTTGCGTGGTGTGGCTGCTGTTTGCATTGAGATTAGTGTGTGTGTATGCTTGCCTAGCAGACCAGTCAGTTGATAAACTGCAAATGGTGGCAGACTACCCTAAGGTGTGTGATTGGGTGTGTGGCAGTTGGCAAAATGATAATGCAAGGATCCTAGCTTGGTTGCATACTACTGACCTCTGCACTATGCGTTACATACAGTCAGGTCCATAAATATTGGGACATCAACACAATTCTAACATTTTTGGCTCTATACACCACCACAATGGATTTGAAATGAAACAAAAAAGATGTGCTTTAACTGCAGACTGTCAGCTTTAATTTGAGGGTATTTACATCCAAATCAGGTGAACGGTGTAGGAATTACAACAGTTTGCATATGTGCCTCCCACTTGTTAAGGGTCCAAAAGTAATGGGACAGAATAATAATCATAAATTAAACTTTAACTTTTTAATACTTGGTTGCAAATCCTTTGCAGTCAATTACAGCCTGAAGTCTGGAACGCATAGACATCACCAGACGCTGGGTTTCATCCCTGGTGATGCTCTGCCAGGCTTCTACTGCAACTGTCTTCAGTTCCTGCTTGTTCTTGGGGCATTTTCCCTTCAGTTTTGTCTTCAGCAAGTGAAATGCATGCTCAATCGGTTTCAGGTCAGGTGATTGACTTGGCCATTGCATAACATTCCACTTCTTTCCCTTAAAAAACTCTTTGGTTGCTTTTGCTGTATGCTTTGGGTCATTGTCCATCTGCACTGTGAAGTGGCGTCCAATGAGTTCTGAAGCATTTGGCTGAATATGAGCAGATAATATTGCCCAAAACACTTCAGAATTCATCCTGCTGCTTTTGTCAGCAGTCACATCATCAATAAATACAAGAGAAGCAGTTCCATTGGCAGCCATACATGCCCACGCCATGACACTACCACCACCATGCTTCACTGATGAGGTGGTATGCTTAGGATCATGAGCAGTTCCTTCCCTTCTCCATACTCTTCTCTTCCCATCACTCTGGTACAAGTTGATCTTGGTCTCATCTGTCCAAAGAACTGTGAAGGCTTTTTTAGATGTTGTTTGGCAAACTCTAATCTGGCCTTCCTGTTGTAGAAGGCTCGCCAATGGTTTACATCTTGTGGTGAACCCTCTGTATTCACTTTGCAGAGGACTGGTTAAGGTTTGTAGGAGTAGTTTTCATTCTCCCCTGATTGTCATACAAGGCTGCATAACCCCTGACGCTCTGTCTGGACAGCGCTATTGGCCCTGTGATTCACATGCACTCTCCCAAGAAAAAAAAAATCTCTCCAGCAATACACACCAAACTGAGCTTGTCCCCAATGCTCTGTTCTATCAGCAGATGAATTAGGGACAGTAGAAGAAGGGGTGGATCAGAGAAGACAGGATCAAACATCCTTTTTACACAATGCAGAGGATTAACCTCTGTGGTTACACAGTGAGTATAACAAACATGCTTTTCTGCATATACGGTAAAGCATGCTTGTTATATGATGATAAGATTTTACTGTTGAGGGTTTAGTAACACTTGAAGTTGCAGGCAGTCCTGAATCTGTATTGATGTTGGATGCGTAGAGCACAGGACTGAGGATCACAGAGCAGCAGCTGAGAACAGGAACACCCTGCTAGCTGAGAAGCTTGAAGGAACTAGGTTGAAGCCCTCACCAAGCGCATACATAGTCAAGCAGCGGGATACCAGATCAGGAGACAGAGCCGGAACAAAAACTGAGGTCAGGACCAGAAGAACAGCTAAGTTCCAAATCAAGAAGTGAAAAGAGAGTCCAGGAAACAAGCTGATGTCAGTAACAGCTGGCCAAACAAAGTACAAGGCAGAAGACATTAAGAAGGCCGATGTAACAACCAGGAGGTCAAAGTCCAGAGGCAGATTGGTAGGCAAGCCGTACATAGAGTTTACAGTATATAGGCTGCTGGGCGCCAATATCAGTGCTGACTCTGCACACTAAATTTCTGTGCTTACTAACACGCTCAGTAATGCAGATTTACCAGTTGCCATATAATAGCAAGACCAACCCCAAAAATTTCTTCAAATATTTTAATAGTAAAAAGGTCCAGTCCGAGCATGTAGGCCCTTTACAAAATAATCTAGATTAGGTGACTGGGGGCAAAGAGAAGGCAAATTTATTAAATACCTTCTTCAGCTGTGTATACAAAGGAGCATGGGGGAGCTCTTGTCTATAATGAGCATGTTATTGACACAGCTCCAAATGATCCACATTGGCTCACAACTGATATGATCCAGAGCTATTTAGACAGAATAAAGGTGAATAAAGCACCTGGACCGGATGGCATACACCCACGGGTCCTTAAAGAATTGAGCTCTGTCATTTCAAAGCCATTGTTTCTAATTTTTAGGGACTCTTTAATGACTGGCATAGTACCACTGGATTGGTGTAAGGCCAATGTGGTGCTGATATTTAAAAAGGGGTCAAAATCTTTACCAAGTAATTATAGACCTGTTAGTTTAACTTCTATAGTTGGGAAGATACTGGAGAGTTTAATAAAAGACCACATAGATGAGTTCTTGCTGGAAAAAATATTTTAAGCAACAGACAGCATGGATTCATGAAAGACAGAAGTTGTCAAACAAATCTGATTTCTTTTTTTGAGAAGGTGAGCAAAACCTTGGACAGAGGGGTGGCAGTGGACGAGGTATATTTGGATTTTGCAAAAGCGTTTGACACAGTTCCCCACACACGGCTAATGTGTAAGGTACAGTCTACAGGCTTGGAGAAATCCGTATGTAAATGGATAGAATACTGGCTAAGAGATCGTATTCAGAGAGTAGTGGTTAATGATTATACTCTGAGTGGTCTAGGTTGTCAGTGGTGTACCTCAAGGTTCAGTGTTGGACCCTTACTTTTTAATATATTTATAAACGATATAGGGTCTGGGATTAAAAATCCCATTTCAGTCTTTGCAGATGACACCAAGCTGTGCAGTGGAATACTTTCCTTTCAGGATGTCTCCAATTTACAAGCTGACCTCAATGCACTGTGTAATTGGGCAACTATGTGGCAAATGAGGTTTAATGTTGATAAATGTAAGGTTATGCACTTGGGGCTAAGAATATGCATGCATCATACATACTAGGGGGGTACAACTGGGGGAATCAATGGTGGAGAAGGTTCTGGGAGTTCTGGTAGATTACAAGCTTAATAATGGCATGCAATGCCAAGCTGCCGTTTCTAAAGTGAGCAAAATCCTCTCTTGTATTAAAAGAGGTATAGACATTAAGGGGTATCCCGGAAACGGTCACGGATCTTACTTCCACCGCTACTGCTCTGTTTCAGGAGCTGACACCCGCTATTCCCATTGGCCGGCTCGAATTTCACTGCATACATCATTCTTTGGGCCCCAGACGACCGGATGGGCCCCCGACGGACATTATCATCAAGTTTACTTATTACCGCACTAAGGAAACTATCCTCTTGGCGGACAAAAACAACCCTAATCTCAGCTTCCAGGGGCATCGCTACCAGCTTTTCGCGGACCTCTCTCAGACCACTCTTCAGAAGCGCCGCCATTCGAAGCCCTTCACTTCGGTCCTGGTGAAACACAGTATTAAATACGCCTGGGGCTTTCCGTTCCGCCTCACCTTCACCTACCAGGGCCGCAGTCATTCTGTGGCTACGCCGGAGGAGGCCCACTCTCTCCTGGAATCTTTACACCTTCTTTCGCCGGAAGCTGCCAATCAGAGCCCAGCTCATTCGTCTGGATCCCCGGCGAGACCGCTTCCTTTGGGCCTCATCTGGGAGCGGTCGTCCAACGGGAAGAGGGCTCTCGCTCGGACCCCTTCGCGATCAAGTCCTTCCTGTTCTTCTCCAGGCTGAAGAAGCGCCTTGGAACTCCCACGTATCGTCTCACCGAGGGACTTCCCTGACGGGAAGTTTGGCCCTGAGGGTTTTCCCGGTTTGTTGACATTCCAGGTTGGGACTGCTCCGGCTTGCTCCCTTGGGTTCCATCCCTGGTTGGGGGGGGTCTCTTCCTGGATTTAAGAATCGGGACTTTCTGTTGCCGTAGCCTATTTTGGGTCCATATGATGGTATTTGGGTCTTCGTTGGTGGCATTGGGTGATGGTTCCCTCGGGCTCCGGAGTGGGAGGTTGACCCGGTGGGCCTGGTTGGGTGGGAGGGGGTTGGCCCCTATGGTTCTTCAGGTTTCTATGGGGAGGTCATCGCGGAGGTTCCTGCTCCTGGGACTTTTAGTTTTATTATGTTCTATTATGTTCATTGCCTTTTTGCCCCCTGAGGGCTTCTGTTTTTGACGTTTCAATTTGCAGCCATGTGTCCGGTGGTAGAGCTACCCCTAACTGGTATCCTTCATGTGCAGGATGCACGTCACCATTGGTGTGACACGATTGCACTGTTGTGTATACTTTTTGTGTCTTTTTCCTTTTTTCTTTCTTTGTTTTTTTCTTCTTCTCTGGTTTTTTTTGTTTTTGTTTTCTGCAGGGTTCCGGGACGCCATGGTCCGATCGCCATTGGGAGTGGAAATTGCTGGCTGCTTTGGGCTTTTTTCTGCTGAGCGTGTTGCATTGATGCCGCCATAGCCTCGCCCCTTTTGAAAATACATTCACAAAATGTTCAAGGCTTCAATTCGCCTCAGAAACGGGCGAAAGTTTTTCATCACCTCAAATCACAACAAATTGATGTGGTATGTCTACAAGAGACCAGGTTTTCTCAGTCCTCCGCTCCGCGTTATCTTTCACCTCATTATCCCATCTTTTACACGGCCTCGGCTCCTGAGAAGCGTCGGGGTGTTCTGATAGCTTTTAAACGCAATCTCCCCTTTGTCTGTGCTAGGAATATAGCGGACCCCATGGGCAGGTATTTGCTTCTGCAAGGCACCCTCTGGGACCAGGAGGTTACCTTTGTCTCTTACTACGCGCCTAACCATTTTCAGCATAAATTCTTTTCGCATCTTTGCACCATTGTTTCCCGACACTCCAAGGGTCTTCTTCTTGTTATGGGGGATTCGATTGTTACCTTGGATTTCACATTGGATAGGCGCTACGCACAGGCGACCCCCTCTCATGACTTGGTGCTGGAGGAACGTATGCGCTCTCTTTTGCGAACGGCGGGGCTAGAGGACATCTGGAGGGAACTTCACCCAACTGAACGCGACTTTACGTTCTATTCCAATCCTCATGACAGTTTTTGTAGAATTGATCATATATTCATGCAGGTCCAGCAGCTTCCCTTGGTCCGGCAGATAACTATTCCCTCATCACCCTGGTCGGACCATGATCCCTTGGTACTCCTCCTTGCCCTTTCTGGGTCAGAACGGCGCCCTTTTCATTTGCGCATCAATGACTCTTTATTGACCACTCAGGCTACCTGCCAACAAATATAATTTTTTTTACGTACATACTTCACGGAAAACTCGGAATCGGTCTCTTCGGCAGTGCCCTATGGGAAGCGCATAAGGCCACGGTGCGGTGTCATGTTATACAGCTAGCGGCGGTCCGGAATCGGGAGCAGGAATGCCGACTCTTGGAGCTTCATTCTCTCCTGGCCTCTGCAGATGTGCATTGGAAGTCATCTCCATCCGTGGCCCATAAATGCGCTCGGGACGCTCTTGTGACAGAGTTGGACCTCCTTGCCTCTTCGGAGGCGGAACGGGCCCTGCGTTGGACCAAACACAAATTCTATTCCTGTGCTAATAAACCCGGTCCCATGCTAGCCAGGAAGTACAAGCTATAGAGGGATATGCTTTTTTCATATTTCTGGTCAGAGGTTTACAACCACTTTAAGTTCAACCAGAATTGAGTATCTGTGCAGAAAAAAAGCAAGCACAACTTTCGCATTAATTATGTATGTTTTAATATTGATTCTAATATTTAATGCTGTTTCTAAAAATAATTATTATATCAACAGCTCATTGATCACACCAATGTTCTGTGAGCTGTAGGTGTGAACATTATTTCAGGAGTTCCCTGAGATCTAAAACTATTTGGCAAGGGTTCCTCTAAGGGGTGGCGATGGGGTGGGGTTTGCTGAAAGAAGGGAAGAAGAGAAATTAGAGAGGTAGGAAAAAAATGGGGAGGCTTTACCTTAGGAGAAATGGTAGGGAAGGGCTGTTGGGGGGACAGGTTCCTAGTTGTGTGGTATATTATGAATCTGAGAGGGTCTGGCTGTTTTCTGGAGAGCAGGTGAAATCTTTCCAGTAAAATCAGATTGTTCAGAAAAGAGGTGTGGATGTGGGATATTGATATTGAGGGAGGATCTGAACGTGAGGATGGAGTGGGGTAGGCTGGAAGACGGAAAGATGAGAAGTTAGAGATGGAGTTAAAAAAGGGGAGAGGCTTTATCTCAGGAGGGCTGGTAGGGAAGGGTTGGGGAAGTTACTCAAGGGGTTTGGACATGCTCCTAGTTGTGTGGCATATTATGAATCTGAGGGGGCCTAGCAGTTTTCTGGATATCATGTAAAATATTTCTAGTAAAAACAGGTTTCTTCTTTATGATTAGGAGTCATGTAAGTTCTTTCACAATTTCGATTTCCTGTACTTTCGTAATCCACATGCTTACTGAAGGAAACGTTGTCATTCAGCAACATACAGGGCACAAGCCTTTGCTGCATTTATGGAGTTTTTGTGAGCAAAATTAAGTATGTGGTCATTATGAAGCTGAGTCCCAGATCTTTCTAGTTTCTGGAAATAGGGGTCTTAAGTAAGGAGAAATCAGGGGCTTTGCTATAACTCATTAAGTCTGTCTTCAGGCACACAGTAATTGCTTAAAGAGAGACACTGAGAAGTTGGGCGTAAGGTAAGGGAATCCTATAAGTGCATTGCACTCCACAACAGGAGAGGAATGTTAAGGATATCTTGAAGTGATATCTATGTAGCACTGGAAAGGAAGTGTTTCACTTTTCCTTGATTGGTAAGTAAAAGTGGGTGGAAGGACCCTTCTTGGGTTCCTAGAGGAAAATTTACAAAGGAATTACAGACGGTGTGCTGTTTTTCCAAAGTGTCTTTACTGTGTTGCTTATCAATGAGTGTGATTTGAGTTGAGGAGGAATGGCTTCTTCTAGCCATGATAAATGTTGGAGTGTTATGATGGTAACAGATTGTTCTAGCTGGATCCATCTCTTCACGTATGATTTCTGCACCAGTTTACAACAGAAAGCTTATGGTCCCTAGCATTTTTGGCTTTTGCAAGTAAGATATAATTCAATCTGTGAGCCTTTTGGGCCCATAAAAATTGGCAGAAAACTCCCCAGATTGCTTATAAAAAGGAAAGTGGGTTGTTAACTGGAAACATCTGCAAGAGATACAGTATATTAAATTGGGGTGAATATTAATTTTCAAGATCCTATTGGTGGCCAAACCACAAAAAATAGGCTGTCTTCTATTTCCACTTGCCTTGTCTGCTTGTCAACAGGAAGGGTGGAAAGTTGGTTTGGAAGATGGCCTCTATGGTTGGGGTCAAATTGATTCCCAGGGATTTAATACCTCCAGCTATTTCTGTGATAGATCTGCTCTAAATATGTTATATAAATGTTAGCAAAAATATATCTCTATGGGGAACACATATAACTGAAATGTTCAGTTTTATATACTGCCATCAGATATGAGCTGGTTGCACGCTTACTAATCTGATCTGATTTTATTTTACATGCATGGTTCATGATAAGCAAAGCCTACAGCATGTTCTTGTGAAATAACAAGTTAAAAACCACCTTGCTATTTTGATGCTGAAACTGGGAAGTCCTTGTTTTGAGAAATAATGTTCTGTTTTATCCTGGCTACATCTAGATGTTCCTAGCAGAATATATTTACTCTTCTGGGCTCATTCAGACAGGCAATCAAGCCTGTTTTCTGTGCAGAGCTGCTGACAGGTGCATGTGCTTCCACCTCAGAGCTGCGTGCAGGTTGCCAAATAAGTGGATGCATACACAGCAGCTGCAGGAACACAATTGCATGTCAAAGTTTAACATGCAGGAAGAAGCGGGTGCATGGATCCGAATGTTCAGATCCATACACCCGCTGTTGTTTGCATATTAAACTTTGACATGGGATTGTTTCCATGCAGCCTGTCTGAATGAGTCCTAACTGATATTTTGTTCCTGATGTCCTTTGATTCAATGGTCACCAACCTTTAGGACCTCACGGACCACTAAATTCATAATTTTCAATCCCGTGGACCAACAATATGAATTTTTTAAAAAGATAAATACATTTGTAAAATAATGATCAGAGAACTTCCATTTTATGAATATGAAATGGACCTTTTTAATATAACAAAATCATAAATGCTTATTTAATTATAACAAAATCATAAATGCTTATTTAATCGTAACAAAATATTTAAAGGTTGTTTAATTGTCCAAAAATTATTAAAGTTAGTTTAATTATTACAAAATAATTGAAGCTTATGTAGCCTCCCTAGAGGTCTGATTATGTCCATATTTCTGTGCTCAAAGCGGTACATTTTTTTGCATGGAAACATGTCATTTTTTTATTGTAGGCCTGTAATTTTTAGGAATAACTCACTGAAATCTGAACAAGAGTCTAGTAAACATCCCGGGTATGTTAAAATTTGAAAAACGAAATCATAAATTATAATTTAATAAATAGTCATAAAAAATAATAATATAATAAATTTAATTCAATAATATAATCAAACCAAAAACACTGAAATTTGAAATAGAGCGCCAAGTTTGCATATCACTGAGCAAAGTTGCAAAATCATTTTCAGTGTCTGACGAATTCCCCAACGAATCATTATCACGCAATTCTGCAAGTAGTTCTAATTTACTATCGCTGTTCTCTAGCTGGTTTAAAACCACTTTTGACCTAAAGGGATGCTTTTCGGACGCCATGGACATTTCTCAGTTTCCAAGCAGAAAGAACAGTAAAAATGCAGGCAGGGCACAGGACAAAGCATTCGGGACAAAATGTATGTGAAATGCTTTGATACAGTAATGTTTTACTATGTGATTTTAGTGAATTTAGTGAATGTCACTTTTACAACTTTCAAATTTCCCGCCAGTTCCGTCCCCATACGTCCCGACGTCGCAGGGAAGGGAACCCAGAAGACAGATGCCGGAATCGACCGGAGGACATTGCCAGGGACACTGCAGGGGGGACATCGCGGTAGCGAAGGACAAGGTAAGTGAAGAAGAGATCCCGGAGCAACGCTGCAGGGTATTCCTGAGTGTAGCTCGGGGTTACCGCTTGTAGTGCTGAAACTTTACCCCAAGCTACACTCGGGAATACTGCCAGGGAGGTTAAGTATTACACATTTTTAGTGTGATATTTGTTCCTGCTTGTTTGAAATAAGTTTATTGTTTTTTGGCTCCAGTGACATTACTGCAAGACGGAGAGCCATTTTTAGTTCAAGCCAAGGCTGGTACTGGTACTGAGTTTTAATTGCTGTGACAGATGAAAATGTTTTTTCGCACAAATATGTTGTTGAAAATTGAATCAAAATGTATTTTGCTTTTTCACTTAGCAATGGGTATTCACTTTTTATGGAGAGCCAAAAATGAGGTCTTGATATGGATGACTGGAATTTAGCTTTGAGACTGTTGTCGGATGATAGATTGATGAGGCTTTTTTTTTTTTCATTCATGCTTAAATTGCTATCTTCAATGTTTGCTGCAAATGGACCTATTATCCACATATTGCCATGTCTGGGATCTTCTTTCTTTGGATAATAGCGACCAAAAGATTCTGTAAGTGGTTGTAAGTGCTGTTGAACAATGGTTACCACCTGCTGGTTGACATCCTTCTCTCATATATTCATCAAAATTTTAAAACATTTGCAGATCTTCTTCAGTCAACCGCGTTTGCCACAGTAATATTTTCTTTTGAAAATATTCAATGCTTCCTCATACTGTGAACATGTCCTTAAGTTGTCCTTGCAAAGATATGTTTAGTTCATTTAAAAAATATCTGCCAGGTATGCAAGCTTGGCTACCCTCTCTTCATCGACAAGAGTTCTTGAAATTTCAGATTATTTGCTGCTGGAAATGCAGGGCGAACAGTCGGGTTAGTTTTTGCACCTCGACAGCCATCTCACCTCAGCTTGAGGAAGAAGGGGAGTATACTTGGAACCCATTTCTTCTCAAAGTGCCTCAAACATTTGAGAATTGAGCACTTTGTTTTGAATTTCATTTATAATTTTAATAACATCTGATAATACTTTGTGAAGTTCTGGGGCATTTTTTTCGCTGCAAGTTGCTCACAATGTATAATGCAGTGTGTAGACAAAATGTCTGGGTGATGAACATTTTTCAACTTTGCAAAAATTCCTGAAAGATGTCCAGTCATGTTTGCAGCACCGTCTGTACATAAACAAATATATTTTTTCCATTCAATTCCGTGTTCCAGGAAATAGCTATTAGGTGCTTCAAAAAATCTCATACCTAGTTGTTTTACCCGGCAAGTTGAGCGAACAAAGTAGTTCTTCCTTTAACTCTCCTTTACACTCAACCCTCACAAAACAAAGGAGAAGTGCCTTGTTACTTATGTCTTTTGATTCGTCAAGTTGAATTGAATAAAATGGTGAATTTTTCACCATTTTTATAACTTGATTTTCAATATCTTCAGCTATGTCTTCAATTCTGCGCTTGACAGTGTTAGCAGACATAGGAATTACTTTCAGTTTCTCCAATCGTATACTGCTTTTTATTTTTTGTGATCTAAAGTGCTATCATATAAGAAGCCTTTAATAATGACTTATCTTCAACAGTCATTTTTGTTAAAGCAATTACTTGTTTTTGCAAATTTTCACACATTCTTCGAAAATATTCAAGTGGTTTCTTAGCTAAATCTGGGTGTTTTGATTGCAAGTGTCTTCTGAGAAGGTTTCATGGCATCACTGGATAAACTCTGAGAACACATAACACAAAGCAGCCATGGATCCAGCTCACTACCAGGCTCTTGAATAAATCCAGATTTTAAATAGTTCAAATCATATTTTCTTGACACTTTTAATTTTTTCTTCTCTCTGCCTCCAGTTTGAATGGTCTTCTTAATGGTGCCTGATGAGGACTGTGGAGGCTCTGTTTCACTGATCAGCTCAATGTGAATGTGGAAAGAAAATTTAAAAGTTTTTTTTTTTTTTTACACAAAGTCATTAATTTTTAAGATATTTCCAACACACAGCATGTACATGCCAAGAATTATACCCCAAAATACATTCTGCTACTCTTGAGTATGGTGATACCATGTGTGAGACTCTTCCACTGCCTGGCCACATACAGAGGTCCAACATCCAAGTAGCACCTTCAGGTGTTCTAGGAGCATAAACACACATCTAATTTCCTGACTAACTATCACATTTTTGAAGGCCCCGGAGCACCAGGCCATTGGAATTACCCACAAAATTACCCCATTTTGGAAAACAAACACCCCAAGGTAAACTGAGCTCTGTGATATGGGCAACTGATCTATAGTGTTCCCTGATAGGAGCAACTGATCTATAATGTACCCTGATAGGGGTAACTGATCTATAATGTACTCTAATGGGGCAAAAGATTACTAATGTACCCTGATAAGGGCAACTGATTTACAATGTACCCTGATAAGCAATTCAGCAGTAATGTACCCTGATAGGGGCAGCTGATCTATAATGTACTCTGAGAGGGCAACTGGTCTATAATGTACTCTGAGAGGGGCAACTAAGCATTAATGTACCCTGATAGGTGCAAGTAAGGAATAATGTACCCTGATAGGGGTAACTGATCTATATTGTACTCTTAGAGGGCAGCTGATCTATAATGTACTCTGAGGGGGCAACTGATCTATAATGTACCCTGAAAGGGGAAACTAATTTATAATTACCCTGATAGGGGTAACTGATCTATAATGTACTCTGATGGGGCAACTGATCTATAATGTACCCTGATAGGAGCAATTGATCTATAATTTAGGTATAATGGGGGCAACAGATTTGTGGGGGCACTCTGATAGGGGCAACTATAGAGGTACTCTGATGGAGGCACCTGATGTAAGGGGAAGCTGTAATGAGGATAAAAGCAAAGGAACAGCAGGGCGCTAAGGTCAGAATCCAATACAAATCACTTTACTAAAATAAGCAGCACACTTACATTGAAGTTTGCATGAAACAGCATGGAAAGGGAACATCTGAGACCAAGCAGATGTGATCAGTGTGAGGCTGTAGGCATCACTGAGCAAACAGAGGCCAGGGATGACAGGGAGCCAGACAGCTAAAGGTATGGATAGTATAGGATTGCCTTCCCAAATCTGTCTGCTGTTTTCTGCACAATACAGACTTTCATTTGGAGAGAGACAGTCTGAAAGAGCTTCTACCGTGTTCTGTCTTTAGAAAACCCAGAATGCTCTGTGAAGCCAGTACTAATATTTATTTGTAACTAATACATTTAGAAATAAATTGACTAAAAAACACATAATTCAATTTACAGTTGAATGGTTGACCTGTAACAAACTCTGTTCGTTTGTGAAAATCACAGGAGAGATGTGGTTTTCTCAACTCTAAATACATTAAATGGGGAAATGACAACCTTTACAGACAACAGTTTATACTCTACTTTGTGTGAAGTAGAAGTTCAGCTTCTGGCACACTCCAGCAGACACTAAAGTACAGAGTGCTGCATTTGCTGGGACAATCCCACTTTTTGTGAGTTGTCCCTTGAGGTCTGTGTCTCGGGAACAATGGCTGAGGTTCTCCAAGGGCTAGCAATAGGGGAGAACATGGGCTGCCTGTCAGTGGCATTGCTAGCTCCAGAGCAGTGTGAAGACAAGGTGTATGGTCTAGAAACAAGCACTTTGGCACCTGACATTTCAATGTGCGAGCTGCATGGCCAGCACAGCCAGCATAGGTGGCTTGATAGGAGAGCAGGCAATACTTCTGTAACACACTGGGTCAGCAAGGGAGCCTGGCAGGGATGCCTGTGGGCAACCCTAGGGCATCATCCATGGTTTGGTTTAGGGACTCCTGTGTGCACTGCCTCACCTTCTGCACAGCACTGACCTTTATGCAGAGGCAACGAGCACAGCACCAATCTGATGGTCTTAGCACTGATAGTCTCTCCAACCAAAGATCGCTTATTATCTCCAGGCTGGAGACAGCTGGAATCTGATTGGCTGCTCCAGGTAATGCTGACACTTCTTCTTCCACTACATATTTCCACATGTACCCCAGTCAGATCAGGATACTGTGCTCATAGGGGCCCCAGTCAAGTGTACAAAACTGTCAGCTCTATATACACTCACCAGCCACTTTATTAGGCACACCTTGCTAAGAAAATATCCCCCACAGCATTACACCACCACCAGTCTGAACCATTGATACAAGGAAGGATGGATCCATGTTTTTGTGTTGTTTACACCAATTTCAGACCCTACCATCTGAATGTTGCAGCAACCAGTCTACCCATTCTCCTTTGACATCAAGGCATTTCATCCACACAACTGCAGTTCACTGAATATTTTCTCTTTTTCGGACCATTCTCTGTAAACCCTAGAGATGGTTGTGCGTTAAAATCCCAGTAGATCAGCAGTTTTTGAAAAACCATTCCACATTCAAAGTCACTTAAATCCCCTTTCTTCCCCACTCTGATGCTTGGTTTGAAGTTCAGCAAGTCATCTTCACCACATCTAGATGCTTAAATGCATTGAGTTGCTGCCATGTGATAGGCTACTCCAGAACCTTGATATGCTTCTTACGGAGCCACTCCTTGGTTATCCTGGCTGTGTGCTTCGGGTCGTTGTCATGTTGGAAGACCCAGTCAAGACACATCTTCAATGCTCTGACTGAGGGAAGGAGGTTGTTGCTCAAAATCTCACAATAAATGGCCCCATTCATCCTCTCCTTAATACAGTGCAGTCGTCTTGTCCCCTTCGCAGAAAAGCACCCCAACGCATGATGTTACCACCCCCATGCTTCACAGTAGGGATGGTGTTCTTGGGATGCAACTCATCCTTCTTTTTCCTCCAATCACAACAAGTGAAGTTTAGACCAAAAGGTTCTACTTTGGTCTCATCTGACCACGACTTTCTCCCATGCCTCCTCTAGATCATCAAGATGGTCATTGGCAAACTTCAGACGGGCCTGGACATGTGATGACTTGAGCAGGGGAACCTTCCGTGCAATGCATGATTTGAAACCATGACGGCGTAGTGTTCTAGCGACAGTCACCTTTGAAACTGTGGTCCCAGCTCTCTTCATGTCATTGACCAGCTCCTCCCTTGTAGTTCTGGGCTGATTCCTCACCTTTCTTATCATCAGTGATACCCCACGAGGTGAGATCTTGCATGGAGCCCCATTCCGAGGGAGACTGACAGTCGTCTTTAGCCTCTTTTTTTTTTCTAACAATTGCTCCAACAGTTGATCTATTTTCACCAAGCTGCTTGGCAATTGCCCCGTAGCCCTTTCCAGCCTTGTGGAGGTCCACAATTTTGTCTCTGGTGTCTTTTGACAGCTCTTTGGTCTTGCCCATGGTAGTAGTTGGCATCTAACTGACTGTGGGGTGCACATGTGTCTTTAAAGAGCTCAGACAGGTGCTACTAAGTTAGATTAATGAGTGGAGTAGAGGTGGACTTTTTAAAGGCACAGTAACAGGTCTTTGAGAGCCAGAATTCTTGCTGTTTCTTAGGTGTTTGAATAATTATGTTTAGCAGTGCAAGACAAATAAATTCTTTAAAAATCATACAATGTGATTTCCTGAATTCTTTTTAAAATTCTGTCTCTCAGAGTGGGAATGCACCTACAATGTAAATTTCAGACCCCTCCATGATTTCTAAGTGGGAGAACTTGCAAAATCGCAGGGTGTTCAAATACTTCTGTTCCTCACTGTATATCACAAATTTTTGCATTCTACATTAATTTCTTCTGATTCCTACTGCACTCTGCTCTCTGCCATACTTTTGATCCCTTAACTGTGTGTTACTTAGTCCTGACCCCTGTGCTATGTGGGCATTTTTACTAATAAAGTGGGCTTGCAGATTCTGATAAGCCACCAGCTCACAGACCCCCACAACTACCAGGTTGTAGAGAAGAGGCCCTTGTCTTCATCAACATGGGGGCAAAGTGATTTGGAGGTACTGAACCTGGCGAAGTACCCCCCAATGTTAAGGGCATGTGGCCTGGTATGGTTCAGCAGGGGGGAGGGGCTGTATGGCTGTCTGGTATGAATTTTATTGGGGGAAACTTTTTCCGCGGGCCCCCCTTCCAGATCACGCCAAACCTGAAAAGGCTGGTATGAATTGGAGAGAATCCAACTTTTTAAACTATCCCCAGCATCTTTGTGTACATAGCTAGGGATATAAGTGACATGGCCGGCTATATAAGGGAATGGCACTCAGTGGTGCCTGCACCCATCCGCATCCTCAGAAGGATCCAGTTAAAAGCCATCTTTATTTCAAATAAACATATGAAAGCAGTGAAATCACAATGGGGGAAAGAAAGACATAAAAACACATTTCATCCTAGATTGTAAGCTCGAAAGAGCAGGGCCCTTGAACCCCTCGTGTTTTGTTTTGTTACTGTAGTGTCTCATTTGGACACACCCCCGGGATCAATCCTCGCCGGTGATTGGCCGCCGGAAATGTAGCTCAGGAGAGGCACACAGGCGCCCAATCACCGGCGAGGAGGTGGAGCTTGGAGAGGAGGAGCCGAGCGGCACCGCGAAGATCGAGCGAGTGAAGAGGAGGAGAGCGGCTGGAGAAGGAAGACATCTGACCGGTAAGTGTGTACCATGGGAGAGGGAGGGAGCGAGCGAGCCCAGGCTGGAGCAGGGGTCACCAACGATGGGGCACTATTCCTCCCCCCACTGACACCAACGATGGGGCACTGTTCCTCCCCCCACTGACACCAACGATGGGGCACTATTCCTCCCACACTGACACCAATGATCGGGCACTATTCCTCCCCCCACTGACACCAACGATGGGGCAGTATTCCTCCCCCCCACTAACACCAACGATGGGGCACTATTCCTCCCACACTGACACCAATGATGGGGCACTATTCCTCCCCCCACTGACACCAACGATGGGGCACTATTCCTCCCCCCACTGACACCAACGATGGGGCACCATTCCTCCCACACTGACACCAATGATGGGGCACTATTCCTCCCCCCACTGACACCAACAATGGGGCACTATTCCTCCCCCCACTGACACCAACGATGGGGCACTATTCCTCCCACACTGACACCAACGATGGGGCACTATTCCTCCCCCCACTGACACCAACGATGGGGCACTATTGCTCCCCCCACTGACACCAACGATGGGGCACTATTCCTCCCCCCACTGACACCAACAATGGGGCACTATTCCTCCCCCCTCGGCTTATACTCGAGTCAATAGTTTTTCCCATTTTTTTGTGGTAAAATTAGGTACCTCGGCTTATATTCGGGTCGGCTTATACTCGAGTATATACGGTAATAATAATAATAATGTTATGTTCAGTGCCTACTCATACCTACAGTATGAATAAGCACTAAATCCAGCATGAAACACGTTACCATCTCTTTCTTTCCCCAACTGTGATTTCACTGCACTTGTATGTTTATGTGAAATAAAGATGCTTTTTTTTTTATTTGAAATGGATGGTCTTTATTTCTGTTTCAATAGTTTTTATTAAAAAAATTTTGTTTTAAAAATACAACAAGCTCAACATACGCCCACACAGGGGCAACAGGGGCAGAGCAGAATAATAACACATAAACAGAGACATCCTGCTGACTTGTGTTAGTCTAATAATGAAATATCCAGTGACATCAAGGAGGGACGGCAAAAGCCGAACCAAATAGCAGCAGTAATACAACATAATATCGGAAAAAAAAGAGAAAAGAAAAAAGGTTAGAAGAAAGGAAAAAGAAAATAGAACAAAAAGGGGAATCAGAAAGAAAACATGGAAGAAGGGAAACTAAAAGGATCACGGATCCAGGGCTAGCACAGGCAGTGACTATAAGAGGCCATAACTAGTAGGAGGCAAGGATGGCAAGGAATAACGTATCCAAGGTTCCCAAACCTTAAGGAATCTCGGATGAGAATCATGAAGAATGCTAGACATCTGTTCATTGAACAACATAGCATTCATCTGGGTCCTCACCCCCTGGAAGACAACCAAAGGGGTTCTCCAAGCTTGAGCTATAGCACGTTTGGCCGAAATAAATAGGTAGGATGCCAATTTCTGCTGAGACCTAGACAGACCCAAAATTGGGCAATGCAGGAGGGCCACCCTTCCATCCCTATGGACCGTAATATGAAATAGCGTTTGTAGCAAACCAAAAACCCTAGACCAGAAGCTTATCACTCACGGCCACGACCACCAAATGTGCAAGACTTCCCCGTGTAGACCACAGTTCCGGAAACGCCTATCTCCGCCAGTCAGATTAAAGTGAGCAGTCCGAGCCGGGATCCAGTACCACCGCAGTAGAACTTTGTAGGCTGCCTCAAGAGTGACTTATTGAATGAACATTTCGCCACCATCCCCCAGGCCCCACGCCAATCCTCCGCCGCAATCGAGACACCCAGATCTCGCTCCCATTGAGAGACATAAGACAGAGGTGGGGAGGAGGACCTACTGTTAAGAGAGGCATAAATTACAGAAATGAGACCAGGGGACCCTGGGGAATACTGACAGGCGTGTTCAAAAGGCGTTTTGTGGTAAGGGTATGTAGAGGTATGACGGACGGAGAGGACCCAGTGGCACAATTGCAAATACCAAAAATATTCCCATGGCGGGACCCCCCCTTGATTCTTGAAGAGACTCCCATGATGGAAACATACGAGTGCTCAGAAAATCATGTACAATAACAAAGCCATGGGAGGTCCACCAAGAGAAAGAAGGGGGATGTGCTAGTCCTGGTGGAAATAAAGGATTATGCGTAATCGGCAAAAGAGGTCGAAATTATGAAATCAAATTACCTGAATATTTTACAGAATCCCAGGTTCGAAAACTGTGAAGCATGATGGGGCTCAAATCCAGAGGGCACAACTTAGGTGGGAGCCAAAGCAATGTAGTTAAGGAAAGCGGAGCACAGTTGGGTAAGTCCAAGAGTACCCATAACGGGATATCTGTCGTGGCATGAAGCATAGACAACTGGGAAATCTGAGCCGCCAAGTAGTATCTAGAAATGTGTTGAACTCCCAAACCTCCCTGTAATCTTTGAGTATACAGAGTCGCTCTAGGCACTGTGGGACATTTATGAGCCCAAATAAAACTGAGAATCTGGCTCTGTAGTACACGAAGAAAAGACGCAGGTACATGAATAGGGAGAGTACGGAAAAAGTACAGGATCTTCGGCAAGATAGTCATCTTGACAGCATGTATCCGGCAAATCCATGATAAAGAAGGAAACTGCAAAGAATGAAGCAGGGAGGTAAGAGAGTGCAATAAGGGGTAATAATTAGACGAAAATAAGGCAGAGTAGGAGGAAGTAAGTGTAACGCCAAGATAAGCCAGAGAATGGGAAACCCAACGGTAGGGAAATTGTGTCTGCAACCGTTCAACCAGGTCGTCAGGGAGCATAATATTCAATGCTGTGGTTTTAGACAAATTGATGCAAAGGCCAGATATAGTCGAAAAAAGGTCCAATATGACCTGGAGATTGGGGAGAGTGATGAGTGTATTGAGTGCCAGCATAGGGGACACTAGAAATATCTGGGTGATTTTGAATAGCTGCAGCTAAAGGTTCAAGAGTGAGAACAAAAAGAGCAGGTGATAATGGGCATCCCTGTCTCATGCCCCTGAAAATAAGGAAGGATGAGGAAAAAAAACCTGCATATTTAACAGAGGCCGAGGGAGACGAATATAAAGCCGAGATCCAAGCCAGAAATGCATCACCAAACTCCCATCTAGACAGCGTATATGTCAAATATTCCCAAGAAAGTGAATTGAACGCTTTAAAAATGTCTAGGGATAAAAGGAACCCTGTGTCAAGGTCCTACCTTTTCCCTGAGGTTATGTTACTCCATGTGCTGGCGTCCATCTTGGATTCTGCTGTGCATGATGGGAGTCCTTTTATGCCTTCAGGTTTCTGTGGTCCATCCTCCAGAGGGGTGTGGCTGATGACATATAAGCCTGTGGCCCGCACATGCTCTTTGCACTTGTGTCTTGTGTCTTTGTGTTACTATTACTCTGTTCTGACTCTCGTGACTCTCCTGGTATTCTGATTCGGCTTGTCTTGACTATTCTTTGTATTCTCCTTTGATCTGACCCTCTGTTGCTGAACCCGGCTCGTGACCTGTGATTCTCGTCTGCTGTCCTGTACTGTTCTGTCCTGTTGTTGTTGACCCCGGCTTGTCTGACTACTCTTTTGTCTCTTCCACCAGCTACACGCCATTGGCGGCGGCCATTACCGCAGCTGAGGTGTCTCGGGGGCCGCGACCTGGTTCCTGGCTGCGTCAAGTCCATCCCCACCATCAGGGGCCCTGGTGAAGGGCAGCCTGGGACTTAGACTCCGCGCCCTGAGGGACTTCGGTCTGTGGGTGGTGGTTGTCGTCAGCCAGTGCGTTACATTGTTAGGCCTGCCTGTCCGTTCCTCAGCTCCTGCCCTGACATTCAACAAGTGCCATGAACCCTGACGGTGCAGGCACGCCTTCGCTCCCAATGCTAGTTGCCAGACTCGATCAACAGGATCACCTGTTGGATCAGTTCGCTCAGGCGTTGCAAACTCTGCTCGCACGCACTGCACACCTTGCTCCTGGTGCTATTAGGCCGGTAGTCGCTCCGGTGGTCTCTCCCGCTGCTTCTCCGCCTATTGCGTCCACCACCTCGACGGCTGCATCAGCGGTGCCCAGAGGTATGACTGGTTCTGCCCCTCTTCCACAGCGCTTTGGGGGTGAGCCGAGTCAGTGTCGTGGGTTCCTCAACCAGGTGGGTATTTATTTTGAATTAATACCCCACGCCTTTCCGTATGAGAGGTCAAAGGTGGGGTTCCTAATTTCACTACTCTCAGACAAGGCCTTGGCCTGGGCAAATTCCTTATGGGAGAGGAACGACTCGGTGATTCAAGATTTTTCCGGTTTTGTCGATGCCTTCCGTAGGGTATTCGACGTACCGGCTCGTTCCGCGTCGGCGGCCAAGCTGCTCATGACCATGCATCAGGGTTCACGGACCGTGGCCGAGTACACTATAGAGTTTCGTACCCTGGCGGCAGAGGTCGGGTGGAACAATGAGGCTCTGGTGGCTGCGTTTTCCCATGGTCTTTCTGACACATTGAAGGACGAGATTGCAGCTAAGGAACTGCCTGTGGTGTTGGAGGAGCTCATCTCTTTCCTGATCCTGATTGACACCAGGCTCAGGGAGAGGCCTTCACTCAAGGAACGCCTGCGGAGGCCTTCCAATCGACTGGCACCTGCGTTTTCTGTCCCACCCGTTCCTCCCTCTCCTCCCACACCTCCTGGGGATAGCTTGTCTGGTGGGGAACCCATGCAGCTGGGGTTTGCTCGCCTTTCCGAGGGGGAGCGGGCCGCTCGGCGTCGGGAGGGTCGCTGCCTGTACTGTGGCCTCGGTGGACACTTTCGGCAGTCTTGTCCGGTCCGTCCAGGAAACGCTCGCACCTGAGATCATGTCGGGGACAGATCTTGGGTGGAGTTTCCTCGTCCCCGGCGTTCTGCAAGGATAAGCCACTGATCACCGTGGTCCTTTCTTGGACGGGGGGCTCGGTGACGGCCCAGGCGTTGGTAGACTCTGGGGCCGGTGGGTTGTTCTTGGACAGCTCGTTTGCTGCGCAGCACTCCATTCCCTTGCAGGCTCGTGCTGCCCCATTGGTTCTCGAAGCAATAGATGGCAGGCCCCTGCAACCGCCGCAGGTTACCCACGAGACTCTGCCAATAGAGGTAGCCATTGGGGCTGTTCACAGGGAGTTGGCCTGTTTTCAGGTGATTTCTTCCCCACACTATTCGGTGGTTTTGGGGTATCCCTGGCTCCAGAGGCACAATCCAACCTTCAATTGGCAAACAGCCGAGATTCTCTCATGGTCTCCACAGTGTGGGGCCGGGTGCATCCGGGGGCCGGTTAAGGTATTGTGTGCCTCCTCGGACTCTGTGTTGCCCACCGACTATGGGGAGTACTGGGACGTGTTCGATAAGGTACGCGCTGGTACCTTACCACCGCATCGTCCTTACGACTGCGCCATATCCTTGCAACCCGGGGCCACTCCTCCACGTGGCAGGGTGTACCCTCTCTCGGTTGCGGAGAATAAGGCCATGGAGGAGTACGTTGTGGATGCGCTTTCCCAGGGGCACATTCGTAAGTCTACTTCCCCAGCAGGAGCGGGGTTTTTTTTCGTAAAGAAGAAAGGTGGGGAATTGAGGCCCTGCATCGATTATAGGGGTCTCAATCGGATTACCATTAAAAATGCATATCCAATTCCTTTGATTTCTGAGTTGTTCGACCGCCTTAAGGGAGCAACAGTCTTTACCAAACTCGACCTTAGGGCGGCGTACAACCTCGTACGGATCAGACAGGGGGATGAGTGGAAGACCGCGTTTAACACCAGAACTGGCCACTACGAATACCTGGTGATGCCCTTCGGATTGTGTAACGCGCCCGCGGTTTTTCAGGAATTCATAAACGATGTCCTTCGTGATTTGTTGCAGCAGTGCGTAGTGGTTTACCTGGATGACATCTTGGTTTACTCTACCTCCATGGAGTCCCATGTCTAGGATGTCAAGCAGGTGCTGCAATGATTGCGTGAGAATGGACTCTTTTGTAAACTCGAGAAGTGCGAGTTCCATCGATCCCAGGTTACCTTTTTGGGCTACATAATTTCCGCGGAGGGATTTTCCATGGACCCTCAGAAGGTTGCGGCGGTTCTGCAGTGGCCTCGTCCCAATGGTCTTCGGCCCATTCAGCGCTTTCTGGGTTTTGCCAACTACTATCGGAAGTTCATCAGGAACTTCTCCACATTGGCAAAGCCTCTCTCTGACCTAACCAAGAAGGGGAGTAACCCTCACGAGTGGCCATCCGAGGCCATCATAGCTTTTGAGGCTCTGAAAGCTGCCTTTGCTTTGGCTCCGATTCTTTCGCATCCCAATCCTGGGTTGCCCTTCGTCCTCGAAGTTGATGCTTCCGAGACGGGAGTAGAGGCTCTCCTGTCTCAGCGTCGGTCGCCCGATGGACCCTTACTTCCCTGCGGGTTCTACTCCAGGAAGCTTTCCTCGGCTGAGTGCAACTACCAGATTGGAGATCGGGAGTTGTTGGTCATCATTCTGGCTCTCAAGGAATGGAGGCACCTGCTCGAGGGTTCCGCGGTTCCGGTCCTCATTCTTACCGATCACAAGAACCTGACTTATCTTTCGGAGGCCAAGAGATTGACACCCCGCCAGGCCAGATGGGCTCTGTTCTTGTCACGCTTCAACTATGTGGTTTCATATTTGCCTGGTTCCAAGAATGTCAGGGCTGATGCGTTATCACGGCAATACTCTGAGTTGTCCAGGGAGGACTCTGAGCCAATCTCACTTATACCTCCTGATCAGATCCTGGCTGCCATTCGCACCAGTCTGACCTCTCCCCTTGGGGAGCAGATTTTGGCGGCTCAAACTGATGCTCCTCCCGGGAAGCCGGAGGGTAGATGTTTCGTACCCGAGGGATTGCGCACCCGCCTGCTGCGTACCTACCATAACGCCAAAACTGCCGGGCATCCGGGGAAGAACCAGCTGTGTTGGGTCGTCTCTCGCTTATTCTGGTGGCCAACCCTCCGTGCTGACATTGCCTCTTATGTAGCGGCATGTTCGATCTGTGCCCAGAATAAGTCTCCACGGCATCTCCCTTTGGGTCTTCTGCAACCCATTCCCAATGGGGAGCGTCTTTGGTCACATCTAGGGATGGACTTTATTGTAGACCTCCCGGTGTCTCGGGGTCATACGGTCATCCTCATGATCGTCGATCGGTTTTCCAAGATGTGCCATTGCATTCCACTCAGGAAATTACCCACAGCGCAAGAACTGGCCACGGTCTTTTCCAGGGAGATTTTTCGCCTGCATGGGTTACCTAAGGTGATTGTCTCAGACCGCAGGAGTCAGTTCGTGTCCAGATTCTGGCGCACCTTCTGCTCCCAGTTGGGTATTAGTCTCTCCTTTTCCTCAGCCTACCACCCGCAGTCCAATGGGGCTGTGGAGCGTTCCAATCAGGCCTTAGAACAATTCCTTTGGTGTTATATTTCAGACCATCAGGACGATTGGGCCGATCTCCTGCCGTGGGCAGAGTTTGCCAGGAACTCGGTGGTCAACTCCTCCACCGGGATGTCTCCCTTCATGGCCAACTATGGGTTCCAACCCGCGGTATTACCTGAGAGGTTCTCACCACAGGACATTCTGGCCTTTGGAGAACCATCTTGCTGCCCTGCGTTCTTCTTGGGGGCAGATCCAGAGGGCCTTGAGGGACTCAGCTCAGCGCCAGAAGTTCCAGGCTGATCGCAGATGGTTGCCCGCTCCTTCGTACCAGGTCGGCGATCGGGTGTGGTTGTCTACTCGCAACCTCAATCTTCGGGTGCCCACACCCAAACTAGCTCCCTGTTTTGTCGGTCCTTTCCGCATTCTCCGCAAAGTGAATCCGGTGGCCTATGCCCTTGCCCTTCCGTCTGGGATGCGGATCTCCAATATCTTTCATGTTTCCCTGTTGAAACCTCTGATCTGCAATCGCTTCACTACCTCTCTTCCTCGGCCCCGTCCTGTCCGGGTTGACGGTCATGAGGAGTATGAGGTGAGCCGGATCCTGGACTCTCGATTGGTGCGCGGTCGATTACAGTTCCTGGTTCATTGGCGCGGTTATGGTCCCGAGGAGCGTTCCTAGGTTCCTTCCGCGGATGTCCATGCTCCTGCCCTCCTCCGCGCTTTTCATACCCGCTTTCCTCAGAAACCTTTTGTTGAGCCGCGGAGGGGGAGGGGCCCTTGAGGAGGAGGTACTGTCAAGGTCCTACCTTTTCCCTGAGGTTATGTTACTCCATGTGCTGGCGTCCATCTTGGATTCTGCTGTGCATGATGGGAGTCCTTTTATGCCTTCAGGTTTCTGTGGTCCATCCTCCAGAGGGGTGTGGCTGATGACATATAAGCCTGTGGCCCGCACATGCTCTTTGCACTTGTGTCTTGTGTCTTTGTGTTACTATTACTCTGTTCTGACTCTCGTGACTCTCCTGGTATTCTGATTCGGCTTGTCTTGACTATTCTTTGTATTCTCCTTTGATCTGACCCTCTGTTGCTGAACCCGGCTCGTGACCTGTGATTCTCGTCTGCTGTCCTGTACTGTTCTGTCCTGTTGTTGTTGACCCCGGCTTGTCTGACTACTCTTTTGTCTCTTCCACCAGCTACACGCCATTGGCGGCGGCCATTACCGCAGCTGAGGTGTCTCGGGGGCCGCGACCTGGTTCCTGGCTGCGTCAAGTCCATCCCCACCATCAGGGGCCCTGGTGAAGGGCAGCCTGGGACTTAGACTCCGCGCCCTGAGGGACTTCGGTCTGTGGGTGGTGGTTGTCGTCAGCCAGTGCGTTACATTGTTAGGCCTGCCTGTCCATTCCTCAGCTCCTGCCCTGACACCCTGGTATCCTGCGGCGATGTAAAATTTGATCTCGATGAATAAGTGAGAGTAGATATTTATTAATTTGGGTGCTCAGAACCTTTCCCAAAATCTTCAAGTCCACATTTAGTAGCGAGATCGCTCTGAAAGCTTGTGGTTCAAAGGCATCTTCAGTTTTCTTAGAGATCATAGTAATATGCGCCTGAAGAGACTCCAAAGAAAGCCGGGAACCCTGCTTCAAAGAATTGAAAAAGGCCGTCAAATGAGGAACCAGAACAATGGCGGGGAACGAGGATCACCACCAGTACAGACCAGTATTGCCTAGAAGAATATTTCAAACTGTAAAACTAAAAATAAGCAACATACAAAAACATAAGAAAAGTTTGCCCAAAAAGGGCCAGTCAAGGTCCTTGCCCCATCAGAAACGCGGAGAGTCACGGCAGTGGATCAAGCCATCTGAAAAGTGGAAAATCTTACCCATCCAACCGTACCCAACCTGGATAGGAGCGGGAGGATCCGGACAACGGAGGGGTACTAGGGAAGGAGCGTTTATGGCTACCAACTTTCTCCCATATACGCCCCAGCTGAGAGGAAGGAGGATATGAACCGAAGGGCCGCATCGGGCTGTCGGAGGTATCCCGCGAGGGCAGAAGGTGTAGCGCCTCCAGGGTCGACTGGACCTCTTCCGGATTGTGGACAACATGGCTCTGACCTTGGTACGCGAACGTAAGCTTAAATGAAAAGCCCCATTGGTACTTGATGTGACGGTTCAAGAGGACTGACGTGAAGGGTTTCACCTGTCGATGTTTCTGTATGGTGCCAGATCCGCGAACAGCTGGTACGGATGACCTTGAAAACGAAGATCCTGCTTGTCTCGCACAGAGCAAAGGAGCGATTCTTTCGTACGGTAATAGGTGAATTTAATTATGATGTCCCTGGGAGGACCCTCAGACCTCCTCGGCCCCAGGGCCCAATGAATGCGAACGTACTCCAGACGGTCTATCGGTATCGCCGGATTCAACTCTTGAAAAAGTGCGGTAGCGGTGGACATGAGGTCAACGATGGCTTCAGGCAGGCCACGTAGGCGAAGATTACCCCGACAGGACCTATTTTCAAAATCTTCCAAGCGCAAGAGAGCAGCGTCAAGCTTTCTTCTCAGATCTGAAATGTCCTGTTTATGATTTTCGATCGATAGCTGCGGCGTCCATCTTATCTTCAAGAGCATCAGTGCGACTGCCCAACTCGCGAATTTCCTTGGTGAGATGATTCGCTAGTCTTGAGGTGGTGGTGTGAAGCTCCTTCTGCAGCATGGTCTTGAACCTTGCCAGGAGGTCCACATCCCGCAAAGGGGGCTGTGGGTGGTCTGCATCCCGCAAGGATGGCTGTGAGTGGTCTGTGGTCCCCAAGGAGGGCTGTGGGTGGTCTGCGTCCCACAAGGAGGCTGTGGGTGGTCTGCGGCCCACAAGGGGGGTTGTGGGGGGTCTGCAGAGATGTCAGGCATACTCTCCCTGTCCAAGAATGCGTCCGGCCGCCCGAGGGTAGTGGCAGGGATGCAGCCGAAATCAAGGCTGCGGCTTCTGCTGACGAGCAGGCCGCATTGGCGGGCAGGCTCTGCAATTGAGCGCTGGAGGTGCGGGAGGCCGCGTTTTTTTTCCCAATAGGCGGGGGGTATCAGTGGAGGATGAGGGCAAGGGTGGGGGGCGGAACTGGCTCCCCAGGAGGCAGATTAACTAAGCAATGTGCCCGGCGGCGGAGGAGCGTGGAGATCAGGCGGTTATTCCCTGCGCTGCTCACGAGCGCCCCCCCCAATAAAAATGCTTTTTAATTGGATATGAGGAGTGGAGCTCCACCTTTCACTTGATACAGTTATCTGGGTTTGCACCTTCTAAAATCATGGTTGGTGAGTCCTGTGGTGAGGCAGCGGCTTTTTTATAAAGAACAACCACTGACAGTGGGAAGCTGTCATGTATGATAGCGGTAATAACACCGATTTTGACTTGTGTTTGGATTGAACCATAAACTCAAACCTAATCCCGTATAAAATATTTTAATTTAAATTGTACAATAGGCTTACAATATATCTCTTGTTGTACATCCTCTGCCTACAGTGGTGTGCAGGACAAAGGTGTCCCTGGAAACGTTTTTGAAATGTTGGTTGGATGGAAAAGAATTTGTGCTGGAGGGATATTAGGTAGGAATAGGGTTTTTTCTGGGAGGGGGGATTGTTGGAAAGGAGGATTTGTGCTGGGGAAAAACTTGGAGAAAACGATTTGTGCTTGGAGGGGGAATTAAGGGGGGGTGGGATTTGTGCTGAGATGGGGAAGAAGGTGGGGGTTGTGCTGGAAGGGGAATTGAGGGGGAAGATTTGTTCTAAATAGGACAGAAATTTATTCTGGAAGCAGTGGGTAAGTAGAATTTTGCTGGATTATTTTTTTTTTGATGGGAGGGAGTGGGGATTTTTGCTGAAGGGATATCACGTGCAGGGGGAACTCTCCTGATCCCTGCACTGTGTGTTACATACCACTGACTCTTGCACTCTTTTTTTCTTTGTACTCCTTTTCTCTGTATTCTGTACATTACATACACCTGGTCCCTACTGTTCAAGTGTCATGTACTCCAAAACCCAACACCGACTGCAGCTTGTGTTACATCCTCCTGATCCTTGAACACATTGCATTACATACCCCTGACAAACTGTGTTATGTATTCCTAGACTTGTCAATGCCTGCAGCACTCTGTGGGTTACACACTCCTGCACTATATACACAATATTGTACAGTACATTACATTGTACCAGTGTTCATATTGTTCTAACAGTTGCTGGTTGCTAAGAATGTCCCTAAATATTTTAATGAGGTTTTTTTCTTTAAGGTAGGCTCAGGAAAGGTTTTGCTGTCTGTCTACTCAGTGTGTGCAAAACAATAAGTAATGGAAGCTTTTTTTTTTTTTCTTATATAGCTTTATATGTGTATGTGAGACTCATGCTTGTGGTGTAAAGGTTTGGAACCACAATCAGGTTCAGGTTTGGATGTCTGCCGCTGTTTCTAATTTTGAGGTGTGGATGCACGTGCACGCCGGAAAATGATCACACTGACATCTACTCAGTTCAACCACTTTCTCATCTCGGTTTATTGCAGGGCGGTGCTTAACCTTATATACACAGAGAACAATAGAGTAAATGTCACTATTATGTAGAAACAGTCACAATCTAAAAGGCACATCTTGGTTGGCTGTAATTCAGGAAGAGTGCACGAACTTGATGCATGAGGCATGGTTGCCGCTTGTTATCTCTTTACTCCCTCACATATCCAGGGAGTAGTTACAAGATCTTCACAGCTCGATGGGAGGGGTTGCTGAGCAGACATGTTTGAGTTAAGGAGGACTACAAAGCCCAGCAGACAAAAGATATGCACACAACATATATATATATATTCATACAAAATATTTAGAAATATGAAAAAGTATAAAAGTAGATATGTATAAAATGAAAGAAAAATGTATATATTCAACAGGAAACCAAAGAGGCATTTTACCATATCCATCACAGTGGCACAGCAATCAAAGCATTATTATAGGTAGAAGAAACCATGACCCTTTAGCCCCTACCACTGTTAACAGTTTGGCCACACCCAGCTTTTGCCTTATTTCCCTGAAGTGTCCCTCATTCTCAAGCTCTGAAGTTGGAAGGTATGGGCCTGGAAGCTAGTGGGGATTACTGTAGTCCTACCACAGTGATTTCCAGCTTCCATGGAGATCTTCCAGGTATGACACATACAGGAGTACCTCGGTTTATGAACGCCTCGGTTAACGTAATTTTCGGTTTACGAATGAAAAGCCATTGAAAATAATGGTTCGGTTTACAAATTTTTTTCGCAATACAAACGGATTAATTGGTTTTCAATGCATTTAAAAAAATTTTTTTAATCTTGTCCCTGTATAGTACTATGCCTTTAAAGTGCACTTTATAAAGAGTTTTGAACAGATAAGACTTTTTTTTACTTTTTTCTGACCTCTGGAACGGATTAATTGGTTTTCAATGCATTTACAATTTTTTTTTTAATCATGTCCCTTTATCCCTTTAAAGTGCACTTTATAGAGACTTTTGAACAGATAAAACTTTTTTCTTTTTTTGACCCCCGGAACGGATTAATTGGTTTTCAATGGATTTACGATTTTTTTTTAATCATGTCCCTTTATGCCTTTAAAGTGCACTTTATGCCTTTAAAGTGCAAATTTTTGATGGTTTATATATTTTTTGGTGTTTGGTTGAGCAGTAGCATTTATTTATTTATTTAGCATATAATTTCATGGTTTTGGCACTGGTGATTTTTGTATAAACACTTTATAAAGAGTTTTGAACAGATAAAACTTTTTTTTTCTTTTTTCTGACCTCTGGAACAGATTAATGCATTCCTATAGGAAAGCACATTTCGGTTTATGAATTTTTTTCGCAATACGAAAAGTCCCGCAGAACAAATTAAATTCATAAACTGAGGTACGCCTGTATATACATACATTGATGCAAGCTGGACCAAGGTAACTATGCAAAAATATATATACTTACACTTCAGCTTTACACAAATATGTGTTGGAGATTTGTTGGAAAAATGTATTGCTGTAGTATGTGTTTTCTTATAATTTTCAGTAATCTACAACAGTGTTTCTAAACCTTTTTTTAGTCAAGGCACCCTTTAAAATTATGGATGGCTTTGAGGCACCCCATTCTCAAATGTAAAAGCTATTCTAAATGCAGCATCATCCACACACGTAGGATACCCAACGTTAGAGGTGATTTATTGTTCCAAAGCAAATACACTTTTGCACACTGGTACTGACTAGTATTCCATTGTTTCTCTTCTCCCTCAATTTTTCTCCATCACTGAGCTAATGTGACCCCAACACTGATGGAGAGGGTCAAACAAGGATACTGTGCAAGCAACCAACAGCCTCCTTATCAACTGATGATGTCATTGATTGTCAGGATGCCAGCGGATAGAAGGTCGTAATGGTGCACAATGAAAACCTGTGGCTTTGTGTAACTAAAAGACAGGCTTGTTCTACCAGCTGGCTTGTATACAAGTTTTGGGCAATTTTTAGACATTTGGCCAAGGCACCCCTGAAGAAAAGCTGTAGGTAGCTTGATAGCATTGTGTATGCAAACTGTTTAAAGTGGAATTAAACTCTCAAGAACCCCAGTGATCTTTTCTGTCATAACAACTTCTCCCTGTCTGTCAGTGTAAATGTACACTGAGCAACACATGCGCAATGCACATACATTGCTTTGTGCTGGTGATGTGGCGCACAAGCACATGCATAGGAGTGATGTCATCATAGCCTGACTTCAAGCAGTCCAAGAGTCCCAACCTAAATGGAAAACTGGCAGAAGATGGAAGTGCTTGTGAAAGCCGAGAGCGCTGACCCTGTAGCACTGGGAGGATTGTTAATATGCTGTGTAAAGCTATAGTGTGTTAATATGCTGTGCATTATGGCATATAGCTCTCTAGATTCAATAATAAAGGTACATTTTCTTTAGACTGTGTGCCTGTCTCATTTTTGCAACTTCATTATCACATCTCTAAGCATGTTTGTTTAATTTAAATAAATTAAAAATTAATTCCAGGTATTGATATTTTATACGTAGTTATATTGATCCAGCTTTTTATATTTGCCTGTAGTATGCATTAAAGTGGTTCTAAAGGCTCAAGGTTTTTACCTTCATGCATTCTATGCATGAAGGTAAAAAACCTTTTGTCTGCAGCGTCCCCCTCAGCTGGAGTCTTGGTTATCCTGGGACTCTCTCTTCTCATTGGCTGAAACAGAAGCGGGAGCAATTAGCTCCCACCGCTGCCAATCAACTCCGTGTGTGAATGGACACGGGCAGTGGTTGCTGCTTGTTGTGGCGGCACCCGACAGGAGGGAGGGGCCAGGAGTGCCAGCGGGAGACCCAAGAAGAGGAGGATCTTGGCTGATCTGTGCAAACCACTGCGCACAACAGGTAAGTATAGACATGTTTGTTATTGTTTCTTTAAAAAAAAATAAGCTTTTAAAATCACTTTAAATATATAAATTGAAAATACACTAACCAAAGACAGAAAAAAAATACTACTACAGGAAGAATAACCAAAGCCCAGAACATAGCAACATTTTCAAGTTTATGAAAAGCACATAAGTGCAACTTATCAATATTTGACCAATGAAAGAAAGAGAATGGATATATTGGATTGTTCTTGGCCTCTGTGTTTAATTAAAGAAAACTACTCAACAAATCAAACAGGTGCTATAGAAACAGCTGCTAAATGGGTGATAAAACTCACAAAGGAAAGGATGCGTGAAAAGGACCTGAACATCGCTGGCCTATAAAGAAAACATTGCCTAGTCGTAAAGAACACACAATGATTTTGTATGCTGCATATGCTGCTAAAATGTACAAAGTCTGTTGAAACAGTGATGTTTATACTTTGGCGTATCTTCTAGTTCAATTCATCAATGATGTCCACATGCAGATCATGTATAGGCTACAGTGGATGGTGGACGTTTGCGGGGGCAGTTGGTGACGGGATATTCACAGAGTTGGTCATCCACTCTGTAATGTAAAGGGGCACTGTGAAATGAAGGGACTGCACTGTAAAGGGACACAATAATGATTATGGTGCCCCTTTACCTTTACAGTGCAGTCCCCTTTATATCACAGTGCCCCTAGCAATCACAGTCCCCCATCACAGTGGCCCTTGCAGTCTTGCCCCCCCCCCACCACCTTTTCTCTGTAATCACTGCCCTCTTTTACTCTCTGCCTCCCCTGCACAGTCCTATCTTCAGCAGGGCAGAGGCATGATTCAGCCTGTGTGTTCTCTCCAGTGTCTCCCACCTTTCCGACAATGTCATCCTATCAGGGCAGGGCAGGAGGAACTGCAGATCTGGGTCATATTAACAAGCGGATAATTTCCCAATTTGTTAATATGAAGACAAAGGCATAACTTGAAGCTTGTGGGCCCTGATGCAAAAATTATCCTGTTTCCCCCCCTCCCCCACTATCACCCATCTTTTTCACTGCGAGCCAAGATGCTCTACCGTGTGCCAAGATACTCAAAGTGATTAAAGCAGAGGTAGGCAATCTTTCAGAGGTGGTGATCTACCTGAACAACATGAAAGAGATCAAAGATCACCAGGGTTTAGCAGTCAGCAAGGCAATGGACGATGTGTGAACAGATTCAGTTGGGCAGTGGATGGTGTCAGTAGGGCAGAGAACAGTGTCCGTAGGGCAGAGGATGGTGTTAGTAGGGCAACAGACTGTGTCAGCAGGGCAGAGGACTATGTCAGTACGGCAGTAGAGATGAGCGAATCGAACATGACGAAGTGGAATTCGTTCCGAAGATTTGGAAAAATTCTATTCGCGACGAATCCGAAGATTAGCAAACTTCGGATGCACGAATTGAATTTTCCCAAAAATGGCAGCGACATGTGTGGCAACGGAGAAAATGGACAGAGAAGATGGGGCGGGGATCTCTGAGAAGGCGCGCAGACAAGGCGCGCTGACCCATAATGCATTCATGACATGTGATCGCATTAGCCAATCAGCAGCCAGCCAGCACTGTGTAATGGTGGAGCTATAAATCGCGGCCATCTTAGAATTCTCCATTAGCCTCCGGTCATTCAAGAGAGACAGACCTGTGTGTATTAAGGGACAGAGTTAGGGCCACAGAGACTTTAGGGCCACAGAATCGTTACTCAGGGACACAGAATCGTTACTCAGGGACACAGAATCGTTACTCAGGGACACAGAATCGTTACTTAGGGCCACAGCTATCAAAGAATCAAAAATTTAAAGTGACATACACCCTTTTTTTTTTGGTGGCTGTCGTGCACAGTTGGTGCTGCAGTTTGCCGATTGTGCAAAATAAACTGACTTTCTGCTTCACAACCACTATTGTACGTTCAAAGAGTTAAATCCATTTACACGCCGGCTGGCGGTAATATTTTTTGGGTGATTAGTGCATTCCAGTGACACAAACGTACAGTTTCCAGCCAACGGCAAGCTGCAATTGACCGATTGTGTACAATAAACTGACTTTCTGCTTCACAACCACTATTGTACGTTCAAAGAGTTAGATCCATTTACACGCCGGGTGGCGGTAATATTTTTTGGGTGATTAGTGCATTCCAGTGACATAAACGTACAGTTTACAGCCAACGGCAAGCTGCAATTGACCGATTGTGTACAATAAACTGACTTTCTGCTTCACAACCACTATTGTACGTTCAAAGAGTTAGATCCATTTACACGCCGGGTGGCGGTAATATTTTTTGGGTGATTAGTGCATTCCAGTGACATAAACGTACAGTTTCCAGCCAACGGCAAGCTAAAATTGACCGATTGTGCTAAATAAACTGACTTTCTGCTTCACAACCACTATTGTACGTTCAAAGAGTTAAATCCATTTACACGCCGGCTGGCGGTAATATATTTTGGGTGATTAGTGCATTCCAGTGACAGAAACGTACAGTTTCCAGCCAACGGCAAGCTGCAATTGACCGATTGTGCTAAATAAACTGACTTTCTGCTTCACAACCACTATTGTACGTTCAAAGAGTTAGATCCATTTACACGCCGGGTGGCGGTAATATTTTTTGGGTGATTAGTGCATTCCAGTGACATAAACGTACAATTTCCAGCCAACGGCAAGCTGCAATTGACCGATTGTGCTAAATAAACTGACTTTCTGCTTCACAACCACTATTGTACGTTCAAAGAGTTAAATCCATATACACGCCGGGTGGCGGTAATATTTTTTGGGTGATTAGTGCATTCCAGTGACATAAACGTACAGTTTCCAGCCAACGGCAAGCTGCAATTGACCGATTGTGCTAAATAAACTGACTTTCTGCTTCACAACCACTATTGTACGTTCAAAGAGTTAAATCCATTTACACGCCGGCTGGCGGTAATATTTTTTGTGTGATTAGTGCATTCCAGTGACATAAACGTACAGTTTACAGCCAACGGCAAGCTGCAATTGACCGATTGTGTACAATAAACTGACTTTCTGCTTCACAACCACTATTGTACGTTCAAAGAGTTAAATCCATTTACACGCCGGCTGGCGGTAATATTTTTTGGGTGATTAGTGCATTCCAGTGACCTAAACGTACAGTTTCCAGCCAACGGCAAGCTGCAATTGACCGATTGTGTACAATAAACTGACTTTCTGCTTCACAACCACTATTGTACGTTCAAAGAGTTAAATCCATATACACGCCGGGTGGCGGTAATATTTTTTGGGTGATTAGTGCATTCCAGTGACATAAACGTACAGTTTACAGCCAACGGCAAGCTGCAATTGACCGATTGTGTACAATAAACTGACTTTCTGCTTCACAACCACTATTGTACGTTCAAAGAGTTAGATCCATTTACACGCCGGGTGGCGGTAATATTTATTGGGTGATTAGTGCATTCCAGTGACATAAACGTACAGTTTACAGCCAACGGCAAGCTGCAATTGACCGATTGTGCTAAATAAACTGACTTTCTGCTTCACAACCACTATTGTACGTTCAAAGAGTTAAATCCATTTACACGCCGGCTGGCGGTAATATTTTTTGGGTGATTAGTGCATTCCAGTGACAGAAACGTACAGTTTCCAGCCAACGGCAAGCTGCAATTGACCGATTGTGCTAAATAAACTGACTTTCTGCTTCACAACCACTATTGTACGTTCAAAGAGTTAGATCCATTTACACGCCGGGTGGCGGTAATATTTTTTGGGTGATTAGTGCATTCCAGTGACATAAACGTACAGTTTCCAGCCAACGGCAAGCTGCAATTGACCGATTGTGCTAAATAAACTGACTTTCTGCTTCACAACCACTATTGTACGTTCAAAGAGTTAAATCCATTTACACGCCGGCTGGCGGTAATATTTTTTGGGTGATTAGTGCATTCCAGTGACATAAACGTACAGTTTCCAGCCAACGGCAAGCTGCAATTGACCGATTGTGCTAAATAAACTGACTTTCTGCTTCACAACCACTATTGTATGTTCAAAGAGTTAAATCCATTTACACGCCGGCTGGCGGTAATATTTTTTGGGTGATTAGTGCATTCCAGTGACAGAAACGTACAGTTTCCAGCCAACGGCAAGCTGCAATTGACCGATTGTGTACAATAAACTGACTTTCTGCTTCACAACCACTATTGTACGTTCAAAGAGTTAAATCCATATACACGCCGGGTGGCGGTAATATTTTTTGGGTGATTAGTGCATTCCAGTGACATAAACGTACAGTTTCCAGCCAACGGCAAGCTGCAATTGACCGATTGTGTACAATAAACTGACTTTCTGCTTCACAACCACTATTGTACGTTCAAAGAGTTAGATCCATTTACACGCCGGGTGGCGGTAATATTTTTTGGGTGATTAGTGCATTCCAGTGACATAAACGTACAGTTTACAGCCAACGGCAAGCTGCAATTGACCGATTGTGCTAAATAAACTGACTTTCTGCTTCACAACCACTATTGTACGTTCAAAGAGTTAAATCCGTTTTTTTTTTTGGGGTGCTTATTGAATTAAAGAGTATGTCAGACAACACGCAGAGGAGTGGCAGAGGAGGCAATGTTTCAGGAGCGAGCAGACGTGGCAGCAGAGGAAGGGGTCGAGGCAGCACTAGTCGCAGCCAGAGGCCAGTGCTCCCGGTGTCATCCAGCGGTCGTGTCTCCACCGACAACCCTGCCGTCATCGATTGGTTGACTCGGTCGTCTTCCTCTTCCCAGGTCACCTCTGACACCTACAGCCAACGGTCGGTGGGTACGTCAGACACAACCGTTAGTTGGCATGGCCCGGGAGCAAGCCCACTGAAATCACGTGTCCTCGACCTGCCCCTGTCCTTTGGTGTTCCCTCACCAAGCGAAGTATCGCATGCTGTGGGCTCAGCCCCACTGTACAGTGAGGAAGAGCTAACAGAGGGCGGTCAGGAACGGGGGGAGACATCCGCCTCTTCAGCAGCCAGGCGAAGAAGTACTGGCGAGGAGAGTGGCTCGGTAGCCGGTCTAGAGACAGGTCTGTCTCCTGACCCACACGCAGCCGAGGGGGCTAGTAGTGACGCGGAGACCCTAATTGATGATGATGAGGCTGATCGCACTTGGCAGCCTCGTCGTCATCAGGCTATTGCTTCCGCATCATCAGGAGAAGAGGGTGCCAGCTTGCCAGCGAGCAAAACAGTCGGTGGGTTGCCCAGGAGGCAGCAGGGTCGCAGCAGTGTCAGTGGAGCCAAACGGCCACGGAGTAGAGCACCAGCTCCACTGCAGCCTACCACCACGGCCAGTAGTGGTGCCGGTGTGCACGGAGGAAGTAGCAGTCAGCCAGTGAGGAGTAGCGGGGGCAAAGTTTCCTACTCGGCGGTGTGGCAATTTTTCGTCAAGCCGCCCGAGGAAGTAAACGTAGCCGTATGTCGACTATGTGGCCAGAAAGTCAAGCGTGGCCAGGGGGCCAATGTTGGGACTACAGCGTTGCGGCAGCATATGCAGCGTCGCCATTCGGTGGCCTGGGAAAACCGTGATAAAGATACGGCGGTTCTGCCTGCCCCAGCCCCCGCTCCATCACCCGCTCCGTTACTTGCTCCGTCATCCAACGTCAATCGCCCTCTATCAGCCAGTCAAGGCTCCAACACCTCTGCTGAGGGGAGTTGTCGCTCGTTGGCATCTTCCGCTCGTTCAGATGCTCCTTCTCCTGCTACTCCTCTTCACGGATTCCGTCAGCAGTCTTTCTTGGAATCCATTTCCAAGAGACAACAGTTTGCGAGCACGCACCCGACGGTGCAGAAGCTGAACGTCCTCCTGTCCAAGTTGCTGGTGCTGCAGTCCCTCCCTTTCCAAGTGGTGGACTCAGCACCTTTCCGAGAAATGATGGCTTGTGCCGAGCCGCGGTGGAGAGTGCCAAGCCAGCATTTCTTCGCCAAAAAGGCAGTGCCAGCCCTGCATTCACATGTAGAAGAGATGGTGGGCCAGTCTTTGAGCATTTGCATTCTGCCAAAGTGCACGGCAGCGCCGACGTGTGGAGCTGTAACTACGGTCAGGGACAGTACATGTCATTTACGGCCCACTGGGTGAACGTGGTGCCGGCACAGCCGCACCAGCAACTTGGACAGGTCACGCCGCTTTTGCCTCCATGTTTGCACGTCCTTGGTCCAGCAAAGATGTCCGCCTCTACCACCTCTTCTTCCGCCGTGTCCTCAGCCGCCACCCCCGTGCCAAGTCCCATTACCCGACCGGCATATCACATGTGCAGGGCGCAACGGTGTCACGCTGTGCTGCACCTGGTATGCCTTGGCGAACGTAGTCACACAGGGGAGGAACTTCTGAGTGTAATGAACAGAGAAATCGACAGATGGCTGTCTCCGAGCAAACTGAAAATCGGAACCATGTTGACCGACAACGGAAAGAACATGGTGTCTGCTCTGCGTCAAGGAAGGTTGTGCCATGCGCCATGCATGGCTCACGTGTTCAATCTGGTTGTCAAGCGGTTCCTAAAATCCACCATCCCACTGCAAGACATCCTTAAAATGTCACGTAAACTTTGCATGCATTTCAGCCATTCCTACACTGCAAAGCACACCCTCCTTGAGCTGCAGCGGCAGAACGGAATTCCACAGCATCGCCTGATCTGCAACGTTGCAACAAGGTGGAATTCAACCCTACATATGTTAGACCGCCTTTACGAACAGCAAAAGGCCATCACCGATTTCCTGATGTTACAAGCGGATAAAGGTACTCCCCTGTGTAACTTAGATGTCAGCCATTGGCAGCTCATGCGTGACACCTGCCGCTTGCTCAGGCCCTTTGAGGAGGCCACGCTATTCGTGAGTCGGCAGGACTATGGGATGAACGACGTCATTCCTCTGTTGCACGTCCTGGAACAAATGCTGTTAACAATGGCTGGTCAGGGTGCGGTAGACGTGGCGCACAGATCTCAACGCCACATGACCCCTGTGGGGGCAGGACAGGAAGAAGAGGAGGAGGTAGAGGAGGACATTGGTGCTCAGGAATTATTGAGTGAAATGGGTGGTTTTTCCACTCAGCGGACAGGAGTGGAGGAGCAGGAGCATCTGGTAGAGGAGGAGGAGGAGACAGAGGACCCAGACGCACCGTGGCAGTATGCTGTGGAGATGGAGGCAGGGAGTCCCTCGCATTCCTTGGCACAAATGGCCCATAGCATGCTCGGTTGCTTGCGTAGCGACAGCCGAATAATAACCATCAGACAGAGGGATGACTTTTGGCTGTCCACCTTGTTGGACCCTCGCTACCGTTCAAAAATGGTGGCCTTTTTCACACCTGCTGAGAGGGAGGCCAAAATAAAGTACTATAAAAACCACCTATGTAGTCAGTTGGTCTCTGCCTTTCTGCGCCAACGTCCATCCTCAGACACTGTGGGCCCTGTGCACTCGCGTTCCGCTGCCATGGCAGCAGGGGAGGGGTGGGGTGGTAGGAGCAGTGGCAGCTCCACCAGCAGCGGCTGCCTCAGTCTGCAGTCGATGATGAGTAGCTTTCTTCACCAGCGCAGTGAGGAAACTACTAACCAGCCGCAGCAGCAGCAGCATCAGGTGGACCTGGAGCAGGACCTCAAACAACAGGCTTGGGCCTACTTGGACAGCACCCTGCCAACCGAGGTAGACAATCCCCTTGACTACTGGGCAACGAAACTTGACCTTTGGCCCCAACTAGCTGAATTTGCCCTTGAAAGGCTGTCATGCCCGGCCAGTAGCGTGGCATCGGAGCGCGTGTTTAGTGCGGCAGGAGGTATTGGAACTCCGCGGAGGACACGACTGTCCACCCAAAGTGTGGAGAGACTCACGTTTGTGAAAATGAATCAGGCGTGGATTAGTCTGGATTTCAAACCACCAGTTCCTGACACAACTGACTAAATCCGCCATGAATCATGCCCCAAACATGTTATTAGGGACAAATGGAAGACCTCCACCTGATCCGTACATTTGTATATATATTTTATTGAGAGGCTGCTGGTCGGCCGACTCATGTTTTGCACATTTTTAATGACTTATACTCTGCAGGTCGGGCCCCTCGTGAATTGGGGTTTTTAAATTATTTATACTTCGCTGGACGACCGTCACATGAATTGAACCTTTTTAATGACTTATACTCTGCTGGTCGGGCCCCTCATGAATTGGTGTTTTTAAATTATTTATACGTTGCTGGACGACTGTCACATGAATTTAAACTTTTTAATTATTTATAGTCGACCAGTTCCAGACCGATGGAATAGCAATTTTTTTAAATATTTATTTGACACGTGTTGTCCATCTCATCAATGAGGTGGACTGTTTATTTGTTGGCCACGGTTTGGCCCCCTCCTGTTTCTTACATTGTTAACTTGTTGTATCGTTCACGGTTTGGCCACATGTTTGGTTGTCTTGTTAAGATTTTCTGTAATGTACACAGTTACGCTTGACTTGTCGACTTTCCACAATCTACTAAGGTATAGCATCGCATCAAAGTTTTTTTTTTTTTTTTGGTCTAAACCATTTCTTATAATGTCAATTTGTAGGATACGCCGCTGTAAGGCGACCTACTTTTTTGTCACTGTGTAGACATCTATTTATAGACCGATGTTTGGCCAGAAAGATATATTTAGTAATAACCTAGCCGTTCAAGCCGCTCACTGAACACCTCGGGAATTGCTTTGTATATCTGTCGCCTTAGGGGCCGCTGTCTGGCGACATAATTTTTTGTCACTGTGTAGACATCTATTTATAGGCCGATGTTTGGCCACAAAAATATATTTAGTAATAACCTAGCCGTTCAGGCCGCTCCCTGAACACCTCGGGAATTGCTTTGTATATCTGTCGCCTTAGAGGCCGCTGTCTGAACAGCTCATGAATTGCTTTCTATATGTGTCGCCTTTGAGGCCGCTGGCTGGACAGCTGATGAATTGATTTGTATATATGTACTTATTGTCCGCTGTCCGGACAGCTCATGAATTACTTTTTGTATATAGCCTTCCAAACCACTCTCAGAATAAGTCATGATATTCATGCTGTGTATAGCCTTATAGGCCAATGGTCAATCAAGTCATGATTGGTATAGTGTGTATAGCCTTATAGGCCGCTGTCTTTACAACTTTATAATTCCATGCAGTATATAGCCCTATCGGCCACTTTCTGGCATCCAGTTGCTGTAGCCCCCATCACCACACTGTGCCACGGGCCCCTGTACCGCCTTCTCATACTGCTGCCAGATCCATCCTCTGCCATGTGCGTGTTTGTCGTCTGCTCACGCTGCTGGGTTCCAGTTTTAAACCTAGGCCTGTGTATGGCTTCCGAATACTGCTGCCTCCACCGCCACCCTGCGCCATGTGCCTCTGTCGTCTGCTCACGCTGCTGACGGCTTCCGCTTTTTAACCTAGGCCTGTGTATGGCTTCCGAATACTGCTGCCTCCACCGCCACCCTGCGCCATGTGCCTCTGTCGTCTGCTCACGCTGCTGATGGCTTCCGCTTTTTAAACTAGTCCTGTGTATGTCTTCCTAATACTGCTGCCTCCACCGCCACCCTGCGCCATGTGCCACTTTCGGGTCTCCTCACACTGCTGCCAGGTCCATACCGATTCATGGCCCCCTGTACCGGCTCCTCATGAACGTGGTTCAGCGGGTTTGCATCACTTAACGGCAAATCGTTGACAAATGCTGGGACGTTCAGTGTTGTGCGCATTAAGCCAGACACCAAAGGGCAGCACAGACCTGTTATTACTCGCTCAAGCATGGCTGAACAAAACCAGTCTCTACCACAAATTGGACCCAGACCTGCCCAGGGTCTCGTAACTAGATTGCACGGAGGAGTAGAGTCCGTTATCGGAATTAAATAGACAAAACGCCACACCAAAAAGAGTGGCCATTTCCAACACTTATTCCAGAAAGAGGAACAACCCGTTTCATATACGGCCCGTAGACGTTTCACGTCTGCCACATTCAGTCGATTTAAGACGCAAGCTCCACTTCCTGTGGTCTCTGACCGTCGATATACCTTTAAGTGTCAGCTTTGAAGCTATATTCCCTCCGGAGCACTGACACTGGTGCCCTTCCGTCAACATGCCTTTAAGTTTCAGTTTTCAACCATATTCCCCACAGAAGCCAAACTCTTGGGTATCCCAGAAGCTGCTCAGCGGGTCAGGGCAATAAAGCTCCCGGTTCGCAGGTTGTTCCGTCTTATGGATGGAAGTACGACGGTATATGATCTTCTGCGCACCCACGGCATTACCTCATAAAATTTCTGCATTGCATCTGCAATCACAACGCTGACTTCCCGGATCGCCACTCAGCCATTGGACTCTTGATAGTCGTCTCCCCACACTGCTGCTGGGGGGACTTTTTAACCTAGGCCTGTGTATGGCCTTCAATTGAAGCTGCTTCCGCTCCGCCACTCTGCCATTGGACTCTTGATAGTCGTCTCCCCACGCTGCTGCTGGGGGGACTTTTTAACATAGGCCTCTGTATGGCCTTTAATTGAAGCTGCTTACGCTCCGCCACTCTGCCATGGGCCTTTTGGGTATCCCAGAAGCTGCTCAGCGGATCAGGGCAATAAAGCTCCCGGTTCGCAGGTTGTTCCGTCTTATGGATGGAAGTACGACGGTATATGATCTTCTTCGCACCCACGGCATTACTTCGTAGAATTTCTGCATTGCATCTGCAATCACAACGCTGACTTCCCGGATCGCCACTCAGCCATTGGACTCTTGATAGTCGTCTCCCCACACTGCTGCTGGGGGGACTTTTTAACCTAGGCCTGTGTATGGCCTTCAATTGAAGCTGCTTCCGCTCCGCCACTCTGCCATTGGACTCTTGATAGTCGTCTCCCCACGCTGCTGCTGGGGGGACTTTTTAACCTAGGCCTGTGTATGGCCTTCAATTGAAGCTGCTTCTGCTCCGCCACTCTGCCATTGGACTCTTGATAGTCGTCTCCCCACACTGCTGCTGGGGGGACTTTTTAACATAGGCCTCTGTATGGCCTTCAATTTAAGCTGCTTACGCTTCGCCACTCTGCCATGGGCCCCTGTACCGCCTCCTCTTGCTGCTGCCAGGTCCAGAGTGTGTCATGGGTCCCTGTACGGCCTCCCATTGCTGCTGACTTCATCGCCAGACTCTGCCATGTGCCACTTTCAGGTCTCCTTACACTGTTGGTGGGTTCCATTTTGTGATAGGGTGCTGTATGGCCTTCCATTGTTGCTGCCTCCACCGCCACCCTGCGCCATGTGCCTCTGTCGTCTGCTCACGCTGCTGACGGCTTCCGCTTTTTAACCGAGGCCTGTGTTTGGCTTCCGAATACTGCTGCATCCACCGCCACCCTGCGCCATGTGTCTCTGTCGTCTGCTCACGCTGCTGACGGCTTCCGCTTTTTAACCTAGGCCTGTGTATGGCTTCAGAATAATGCTGCCTACACCGCCACCCTGCGCCATGTGCCTCTGTCGTCTGCTCACGCTGCTGCCAGGTCCATACTGATTCATGGCCCCCTGTACCGGCTCCTCATGAACGTGGTTCAGCGGGTTTGCATCACTTAACGGCAAATCGTTGACAAACGCTGGGACGTTCAGTGTTGTGCGCATTAAGCCAGACACCAAAGGGCAGCACAGACCTGTTATTACTCGCTCAAGCATGGCTGAACAAAACCAGTCTCTACCACAAATTGGACCCAGACCTGCCCAGGGTCTCGTAAGTAGATTGCACGGAGGAGTAGAGTTCGTTATTGGAATTAACTGTGAGGGACTTTTAAACCTAGGCCTGTGTATGGCCTTCAATTGAAGCTGCTTCTGCTCCGCCACTCTGCCATTGGACTCTTGATAGTCGTCTCCCCACGCTGCTGCTGGGGGGACTTTTTAACATAGGCCTCTGTATGGCCTTCAATTTTAGCTGCTTACGCTCCGCCACTCTGCCATGGGCCCCTGTACCGCCTCCTCATGCTGCTGCCAGGCCCGTAATCTGCCATGGGCCCCCGTACCGACTCCTCATGCTGCTGCCAGGCCCGTAATCTGTCATGGGCCCCTGTACCGCCTCCTCATGCTGCTGCCAGGTCCAGAGTGTGTCATGGGTCCCTGTACGGCCTCCCATTGCTGCTGTCTCCATCGCCACACTCTGCCATGTGCCACTTTCAGGTCTCCTCACACTGCTGGTGGGTTCCATTTTGTCATAGGGTGCTGTATGGCCTCCCATTGCTGCTGCCTCCACCGCCACACTGTGGCTCCACACTCTGGTTTTGGCCCCGTGACTGCCCAAATGAGTGAAGTGTGCGGTGATTCTAAGATCGACGGCACTCATCTGCATGTCATACTGACTGACAGTATTATTTCTCTTCCCCAGCAGACTCCAAGGGCATTTAAATTAAAGGTACAGTGTTCTGCACTAATATAAAGGCTCTCTGAAGCCTAGAAACACCCTTTTTATAAGTTAAATTCGCAGCGAATATATTCGGCTCGAAGCGAATTTATTCGGCGAATTCGGCGAATCAGCCGAACCGAATTTTTGAATAATTCGCTCATCTCTATACGGCAGTGTACTGTATGAGTAGTTTTTTATTATTTTTTTATTGTTTTATTTTATTTTTTTCTTACAATATTTTAACAGCCCTGTTGGGGGAAAGGGGGGCTTTTCTGAAACATCAGGCATCTAAACTCACTTTTGAAACAGAGAAAGAAATTGAAGATATTGATTCTTCAATTCCTTTCTCTGCAGCCTCAGCTGCACTGAAGATGAAAGGAAGGAAGGGGTCAGGAAAAGACATATTAACCGGCACCTTCCCCTGCTTTCTATCCTGAAGATCCCCCACAGATGATGCGAGGGAAGCCATCTGTGCTGCTGGAGTGCCACTTCTGCCAATACCAATGTTTACTATCTGCTCTGCACCACCTTTCACTTACTTTGTCCACTACCCTCTTCCCATTTTGCCCACTTAACCTTCTACACACTTTGTCCATAACATATATCATTCATATTCTGCATTCTATCTCCTTCCCATTCTGTTTCCTCCAACTTCTGCCCAGTTTGTCCCCACCAACTTCTACACACTTTGTACATCAAATATTCCTTCAACTTTGTGCATTTTATCTTCTTTCCATTATGTCCATGCCACGTTCTGCCTACTTTTGCCATAAGTCTTCTGCCCAATTTGTCCACATCATCTTCTGTACACTTTGGCCGCTTCAAATTATGTTCTGTCTGTCTACACCACCTTTTTTCCACTTTCTCCAAACAATCTTCTGTCCATTTTCACCATACCATTGTCTACTCACTTTGTCCACACTGTCTTCTTTCCACTTTGTCCACTCTAGCTTCTCTTCTGTCACCTCCATACCACATTAAAAATCTTTTGCTCGTTTTGCCCATCCATCTCCTGTCAACTCTACCTACCAGTAATAGAGTAGAGTTAGAGCTGCAGCTGCTACTTCCTCTGCTGACAGCTTGGCAGATCTGGGAAAAGGCGCATCAGATTGGGTGTGCCCTTCATTCAAACACCCGATGACATCACCATCCACAAATTGCCCTGCTGCCTTAGGAATCCGGCGGGTGTGGCCAGAGAGCCGGGAGAGGAGACACAGACATGGCCACATGGAAAGAGGTGAACAGTAACCGCTGTCTATATTAGCCCTGTCCGGACCATGATTGCTGCTTACCTCCCGCTGTGCGGCCAGGTCATCAACAGGCTATGGACCGGGCAAATGTCCGGTGTACCCTATGGCCAGTCCTGGCCTGGTATGCATTAAGGTAAAAAACCCTCTGCGTGCAGCTCCACCCACCCAGCCCGCTCTCCTTATACTTGAGCCCAATCTTGATCCAGTGCTGTGCATGAGAGGAGGATTGCTCTTTTCCTCTCTCCTTCATTAGCTCAGACACCTCAGCGGGAGCCATTGGTTCCTGCTGCTGTCATTAACAGCCAGTAAGCAGACAGTGGGGGTGAAAATGGACACACAGAGCACGCATTCGTGTCCCCACAGCAAGTGGCTTGCTATGGGGGCACTCAGCAGGGAGGAGGAGCCAGGATCACCGACGGGGACCAGACCCTTTTATGGGAATGCTTCTAAATGCCTTGTATGGGAATCACTTCTAAATGTCATCAGTTGTGAACACAATTTGAGTTGTCTTTTTTCTATTCCCCTCCTGCTCCTCCCCTCCTCTCCTGTGTTATAGCTGGTGGTTAAGGAGCAGGCTGGCAAGTCAGCCGCTGCGTCCTTAACAACCGATGACTCATCAGCTGTCAGTTTGGTTCCCGCTGACAGCTGAATGTTAACAAAAGAATTGCTGGCAATTAAAATTCAGGGAAAACAACAGCATGGGTTCCCCCCCAAATCCAGACCAGGCCCTTTAGGTCTGGTATGGATTTTAAGGAAAACCACATGCCAAAATGTAAAAATAAAATGGTGAGGGGGTCCCCCCAAAGCCCCTATCAGACCCTTATCCAAGCATGCAGCCTGGCAGGCCAGGAAAGAGGGGATGTTGAGCCCCCTGAACCATACCAGACCACATGCCCTCAACATGGGGGGGTTGCTTTGGATGTAGAGGAGCTCCCCCCAAAGCACCTTGTCCCCATGTTGATGGGGACAAGGGCCTCTTCCTCACAACCCTGGGCAATGGTTATGGGGGGTCTGTGGGCAGAGGGCTTATCAGAATCTGAAAGCCCCTTTAACAAGGGGGCCCCCAGATCCTGGACCCCCACCATGTGAATGAGTATGGGGCACATTGTACCCCTACTCAATTACCAAAAAAGTTAAAAATAAATAAAAATACAGAGACAGTTTTCGACAAGTCCTTTATTAAAAAAACAAAAAACCTCCCACAAAAACCATATCCCCCGAAATAAATCCACATCTATCACGATGAACGTTGCTGCCACTGAGCTGAAATAAAAAGAGCCTTGTACCCGATGCTAAATAATCTAAGGGGTGGGGGCCACCCAGTGACGTCATAGGGTGACCCCACCCCTTGTGACATCATTGGCCGGGGGTAACATCACCGGGTGGGCATGCCCTTAGTTTATTTAGCGGCAGGAGGAGATGAGAGGTACAGAGCTTTATTTGTTATTTGGGTGGGTGGCGGGTGGGATCTGGTGGCCCCCTTGTTAAAGGGGGCTTCCAGACTCTGATAAGTCCCCCACCCACAGACTCCCACAGCCACCATCCAAAATTGTGCGGAAGAGGTCCTTGTCACCATCAACAAGGGGACAAGGTGCACTGGGGGAAGCTCTCCAACCCCAAAGCACCCCCCACATGTTGAGGGCATGTGGCCTGGTATGGTTCAGGAGGGGAGGGCGCTCACTTGCCCCCCTCTTTCCTGGCCTGCCACGCTGCATGCTCAGATAAGGGGAACCCTACGCCATTTTTTTTTTAAATTTGGAGTGGGGTTCCCCTCAAAATCCACAGCAGACCTAGGGGTCTGGTATGAATTTGGGGAAGGATGGGTCAGGCCGTTTTTTTTTTATTTTGTTTGGAGTTCCCCTTAAAATTCAAACCAGACCCAAAGGGCCTGGTATGCATTGATGGGGGTTCCCATGCTGTTATTTTTCCCTCAATTTGAATTGCTGGCAATTGTTTTGTTTACATTCAGCTGTCAGCGGGAAACCGCTGTCAAGGATGGGGCGACCAGCTTTCTGGCCCGCTCCTTAACAACCAACTATTGTTAGGACACTGGCGGCCACTCGTTCCTAACATTCGTGTTAGAATCTGACTTGCCAATTCACTTCAGAGCTGTATCTAAATCGCAGCTGAACTGCTGAACAGCTACTTTGGAATGTCTACTTCGCACTGCACACGTGTGAACCTGGGCTCAGACCTGCTGCCCACAGGCATTGTTGATCATATTGTTTACATACTGAATTCTTCTTGACATGAAAATACATGGGATTTTTTTATGCTTCGTCCTTTCTTTAGTGATCATCTTATTTAGACTTGGGCTGTGGAATGCTAACAGGAAACAATACTGATGTGAACAGAAGAGTGTGCAAGATTTACTGGCTCTTGTATCTACAAGACATAGAATAATCATTAATCCATGTGGTGGATGTATGTCAGGGAGCTGTCTGTGCCAGCACTCCACCTCCTATATAACATGCTAATGACAAGTCTTCCAAAATAGTACAGTCCACACAGATCTCCAGATCTAAGCTTCCCATAGCATAGCATGCATTGCTTTCTGAACGATACATAATGGAAACATGTTGAGGGACTTATTTTTGAAAGTGTACAATGTATAATCAGGGTGTCCTTAGGCAGGTGCGGGGGTGCGCACCACAGCGGGTGACACCGGAGTCCGGACCCGCTCCACAAAAAGGTAAGCTGTAAAGCAAGCCGACGATCCCCCCAGGATGGATCGGATCTGCGGATTGAGCATAATGGATCGGAGTCCGATCCATTATGCTGCCCAATCTGCAGATCCGATCCATCCTATGGGGATTGTCGGCATGCTTTACAGCTTACCTTTTCGTGGAGCCGGTCCAGTGTTACCCTGTATGGGCTGCATGCCGACGATCCCCGCAGGATGGATCGAATCTGCGGATTGGGGAGAATAATCGTTCAGACTCCGATCCATTATGCTCAATCTGCAGATCTGATCCATCCTGCGGGGATCATTGGCACGCAACCTATATGGGGTGACACCGCACCCTCTCCACGAAAAGGTAAGTTGTAAAGCAAGCTATCGATCCCTGCAGGATGGATCAGATCTGCGGATTGAGCCTTATGGATTGAAGTCCGATCCATTATGCTCAATCCTCAGTTCCGATCCATTCTGCGGGGATCGTCGGCGGGGGTGTCACCAAGTGTTATTGCACCGGGTGACACCAACCCTAGGGACGTATGCTGCTTTTATTTTCTGGTCTGGTTGTTTTTTCTCCCTGTTTTTCAGGGAGGTGAAATTACCAGATCGCTGTTCCCTGTACACAGAGTTCTGTGTTTTTGTAAACACAGAACTCTGTGTGATTGGATACAGCCATTCAGCTGGTTTTGGCTGAAATCATTGGCTGAAATGTTCTGCCGAACAGGTGCTGTGTCCAGTCACAGATTGGTTTGGCAGGGGGCACGCGCATCAGCTCCCAAAACTGGGGTGATGGCCATCACGTACGTGATTGTGCCTGTACCTGCCACTCAGTTGCAGTATATTTACTGTGAGCAGTTGGCGGGTGGTTAAGGGGAAAAGAACCCCCTGTCTACTGTCACTGGGGGAGGGGGGGGTTGGAGGCTTGTTACCCCGTAAACACTTCACAGGCATTAGAATTGTCAGGCCCCCCTTTTTTATGTGGTGTATACCAACCAGGCTAGGTATGTTTTTTACTGCAGTTCACTGCATTGTTTATTTTGCGCCATAATGTTTTCATATTATTCAATAGGCTTTGTATGTGTACGCCTATATTTTATTTACAATGATTTTTGTCATTTCAATGTAGAAGTAATTAAACCCCAAAACAATAATTGTATTATATATAATTGCTTACCTGTCCTTAGATGTAGGGACCACGTTAGTTTTCATTTTGTAGGCTAAGGACATTTCAGCAAGTACAGAAAATACCTTTTAAATTTTGCCAGAAATGCAGTGCCCTTTTACTGAAAGTACAGGACCTTATTATGTGTATGTGACTTACCAATCCCATTGTAACATACCTGGTGATGGAGCCGGAAGAGCTGGGGAAGGCCTCTCTTACAGCTCTGGCTCCGGAGCCCTGGTAAAGTGACAGACAGAGCTGGAGTACAGAGCGGCACGAGTGCCTGGTGGGTCTCTTGCTGGCAGGTGTTGCTGTGCGTCTGGAATGCAGAGATGGCTGGATTGGATTCCACAGGCTGAAGGGCTGGAGCAAGGAAATAATGCAGGCTGGCTTGGCACAGGAGCAGGATGGCAGCAAGGTGTAGTCAGACAGTCCAGGTTGGCAACTGGCAGGCAGATCATGTTCAGACGGCAGGCAGAAGAGAAGTCAGGTGACAGGCCAAGGTCAATAACAGCAGGATGAGCAAGCAGCAGGAGCAGGCAGAGCGTACTCCAGAGACAAGCCAGGGGTTGGTACAGGCAGCGTTCGAACAGAGTCAGAGGCGGATCAAGTCGGCAATGTGAGATCAAATCAGGAACAGATAACAGGAACTCAGGGAATGTAATAGATCACACGGCATTGATACACTGCATTAATGCTGTTTAAATAGCCCTCTTGGCACCATGCGCATTCATTTGTGCATGAATGTTCGTTCGTGCATGTACACCTGTGAACCGCCAAACAGGCAGAGTTCCTTAATCCAGGGCGTCTAGCTACCCTCTTGAGGACCGCTGAGTTTTTGGGTCCCCCTAAGTTCTGCACAGCCATGCAACATGCATTTTCCACACTTTCATCCACAGTCAGTAAAATGTCCATGAGCTTGGTTTTTGTTGTTTTATTAGGGGTCAACAACTTAGATGGGGTCTAGGGGTATATGGGATGCCCAATGGAACTGAACAACTTGGAGGATAACTACTTAGACAAAAATGGCAAGAATCTAGCAAACAGCACAAAAATGGATCCTAGGCTATCTACTCCTTCAGGAGTGGCTCTTTCCTTCTGACCAATTAGCACAGTCTTTGCAAGGAGCACTTGGTCCCCTTAAAGTGTTACTAAACCCACAACAGTAAAATCGGTCTGTATATGCATTAAAGAATGCTTGTTATACTCACTGTGGAACCTAAGGGGTTAATCCTCTGCATTGTGTAAAAGTGACTTCTCTGATCCTCCTTTTTTCCAGTGTCTACATCTTATCTCCTAATAAGACATATCATGTGAAGACATTGCATATGCTCAGTTTGGTGTGTATTGCCAGAGAGTTTTTTTTTCTTGGGAGAGTGCATGTGATCAGCACAGGACCAATCAGCACTGCCCAGACGGAGGCCAGGGGTTCTACATCCTCCTAGAGAAATCTCCTCCTACAAGCTTTAACCAGTGCTAGCTGGACACTGATAGAAGTCACAAGACTGCTCTAACTGCTGATGAGAAAAGGTATTTAGCCGTTTATATTTACTAAAATAATTGCATTTCCATGTTCTGTGTACTGTGGGAGACCAGATATAGTGAATGCAGAGTCCTGGGTTTAAATATACACTTTAAATGAACCTCCTCGGACCCCAGATGAAAATCCCCTCATCCACCTGGCTGTCTTGAGAGTATCCCAGGGCAAGGGATTCTGAGACACACACAAGTAATGTAGTTCCAGGGAGAATTAGTTGGGTATACTGTGGGGCAGTGGAGGTCCTTCTGTCCATCTTCAGCCTGCAGGCAGACCCCCCTCCACTAGTGTCCCCTCCCATGCAACACACCAGCAGCACTTCCTCACTCCATCTTCCACATGACTCCCCTGCAGACCAGGCTCTCGCATATTTAAGGGATGATCTAGCCACCATACCAGGCCTCCTGCCTAAGTATGCAGATCAGCCCCTCCTCACCCTCATCCACTGCTTCTAGAAACTTCTCCATGTTTCTAGAGCAGGGGCAGGTATCAGATAAATGACCTGCAGAGCCCTTCAGCCTTAACCTGAAGTAACCTTGCTGACTCACTCCCAGGCTTCTAGCAAGCCTCTAACTATGCACACAAAAAACTATCTTACACTAGAGGGCGTTACACATGTAACGTGGATAGAAAAAGGCAGACAAGTTTAGAGTCAAGCCTGTGTGACAACTATGACTGCCTCTATAAATACAGCAGAGAAAAAAGCATAACCAGGAATGGACATGCAGTGTGTTATTTGCAGGATATTTAGATGAAAATAAAGGAAAAAATTGTCTGAGAAAACATTGGCACTCACCACATCTAAGGACTGGTAAGCTATTTGCTTTTGTTTTTGGCATTTGGGTACCCTTTAAACTGGAACAACAGCCATGACACCCATCTTTCCTCACTCCCAAATTCTCCACCCCATCATATTTTTTTAACCCACTATACTTATTGTTTTTCATACATTCTTCCAGGACAGGTGACAGTCACGTATTGACCTGTAAGAACTGCTCAGTCCTGGAGTTCTGCAAGCCCAGCCTGCATGATAACATGTCCCCTGGGGGGAAAAGGGAAATGCTTGAAATGAGCAGAAAATCAGAGTCATAGGACCAACGATCCTGGACTGAGGAGGAAGCCAGGGACAATACTGGAGCATGGAGAGGGTGAGTGAATTTTGGTATTATTTTTCTTATACAGGAGGTGGGAAATCCTGGAGTTCTGCATTAAGAAAATAAAACATATAGAACATATACAGGATTTTTTGTATAGTACTGACTTTTGCATTTAGGAAATATATTGTGCGCACATGTGCAGGTAGACCCCAATTTACAGCAGCATCAATATTTATACCACTATGGCTACATACAACTATTTACTTGTATGGCAAGCTGTACACACCAGCTGTGGCTAGCAGGACAAGGGAAAACTTTGGGAATGTTACACTAGACTAGACATATAAAATGCCTGCAAATGTCCACATGCATGAGTCCTCAATTGTTATCAGGTTTGTGTTAAAAAATGTTCAAAGCATAGAACATTATTCACAAGTAGATTATTGTATTAATTATTATTACAGGTACTTATATAGCACTATCAATTTACTTATGCTTTATATATAGTACATTTGCATCAGTCCCTAACCCTCATGGGGCATACAATCTGAGGTTCCTAGCTCACATTCATACATACACATACTAGGGCCAATTTAGACAGGATCCAATTAATCTATTAGCATGTCTTTGGAGTGTGGGAGGAAACTGGAGTATCGAGAGGAAACCCACGCAGACACACGGAGAACATACAAACTTCAGGCAGGTAGTGCCATGGTTGGGATTTGAACCAACGACCCTAGTACTGCCAGGCAGAAGTGCTAACCATTTAGCCACTGTGCTGCCCAATATTCATGTGCAAGTATGTTCTTTGACAAAAATCTAGGATAAAACAACTTTTAATAAAAACCTCCTATACAGTATCACACTATTTCCTGTTCTGTTCTCTTCCTTTTGAGCGTATATGTTATATGAAGATCCGTACATTATAAGAAACATCTTCTGTTGCCGGTCATCAGTCTGCAGACCATTGCTCCCAGAGCCAACATGCAATTTGCTAGTTTATAATTTCATTTAATTGAATTCTATTGGTTATGGAGTCTTGCACAATTGGTGGTGGATTTTCAACAATTATGAAGCTTTTGAATTGAAGAATATTAGGGACATTTTTATTTGAGTCGTTTATTGAATATTTGTGGTTTTGAACATTTATATATTATTTTGTTATGAATATTTGCACATTTTTTTGGTTTATGTATCATTGTCACAACAATATGTTTGCTTAATTAGTGCTACCTTTTTCTTTTGATTTTTATCATTATTACCTCTAGCAGAGGGTGAGGTTTAGCAGCTTGATTTTTGGATTTTAATTTTATTTTTGTTTGGTGCTGTTCCTACTTATATACTATTTCACAAGGGTGTTCTTTACTATATTTTTTATTATTATTGTATTCCTTTATTGTTATTATATCTCCTCCTCTAGCATGTGCAGTCGTTGTGCACAAATCAGATATGATGAATATGAAAGCAGGCATCACTGGCAGTACACATTGCCATACTAGAGAGTATCATAATGACTATGCAATTAATGTGTGAATTGTTTGCTAAGAGGCATGGGTTTTTGGATTGTTTAGGCTATGCTATGTGTTAGACTACAAACCTCCAGAGTATGTTCTTGCACTGTGTCTATGGGTTTTGAAGAACTTGTGCTACTGCCAGCACTGTTATCACTACATCTAAATAGCTTTGGCGCCAGAGTGTGAGAACTGACATTGTAACATAGAGACACTAAATTTAGAAGTGTAATCACCTCCAGGATCCGGGGAATCACAAAGCATGCTGAGAACCAGCTCAGTTCACTCTTCAGTTTTCCCTGTTTATACAACTTCCTGTTCTTTGGCCAGAACAGACAGCTTGTGCTTCAATCCATCATAAACTCAGATAAGAAGGTTTATACAATGGTACTGGATGGACTGCAGTCATCCCACAACCAGAGCAGCTGCACCTGCTGCTTCTTTGAGGACCCTCTTCTCGCCTACATGCTTCCTCCAATTCTGATTATCATCTTTGTGTTGGGATCGATATTTAATGGCGTAGCTTTGTGGGCCTTTTGCTTTCACATTAAGACATGGAAATCTAGCACAGTCTATCTCTTCAACCTGTCAGTGGCCGATTTCCTGCTCATAATCTGCTTGCCCTTCAGAACAGACTATTACTTGAAGAAGAAAATCTGGATCTACGGAGATATTCCTTGTAGGGTGATGCTCTTCATGTTTGCTATGAACAGGGCAGGAAGCATCTTCTTTCTCACGCTAGTTGGCTTGGATCGATACTTTAAAGTTGTCTACCCACATCATAAAATTAATTCTATGTCCATCAAGGCTGCTGTGGTTATTACCTGTGCTGTATGGATTGTAGCTATATCAGTGACTGCCTTCATTCTCACCAAAGACCATACTGGAGGAAACATGTCCAGGAAAGCATACTGTGACAGCTTTCTTGTGTGTCCTGCAGACTCATGGTGGCATGATCTCCTTTTCATTTTTGAGTTTTTCCTTCCCCTGTGCACCGTCCTGTTCTGTTCTTACAGCATTATCTGGAAGCTCAGAAAAAGGAACTTAGACAAAGACTCAAAGATTAAGAAAGCTGTCAAATGTATCACACTTGTTGGTGTGATGTTCTCCATATGCTTCTTACCAAGTGTGTCCTCCAGGATTGAAATCTTAAGACTCAAAGAATCACCACAGGGAAAAAGCTGTAGCATTTACAGAACTGTAGAAACTGCTTTCTTCATCACTTTATGTTTCACATACATGAACAGTGTGTGCAATCCTTTGATTTATTACTTCTCTAGTCCTTCAATGAGAACTTTTTATTTGCAGATTCTAATGCAATTTAGAATACGACACAAATTCTCCTGTCCAAAATCACATGTGTGACGAATTCCAGCTTCAGACCTATCCTAAAACCAGTTAAACTGTTATGGACAAGGCATCTGAACTAAGGTCATTGCCTTTCATTTATTGTTTATTATTGGGGAAATGCTGATTTGGATATAGAGGAAATTGGAAAGAAAATGTAAACTTATACATTCAAGAATATGTTATACAGTAGTGTCATGATAGTTACTAGGCACATTGTACATAGGTTAAAGGTTTATTATGTATATGTGAATATATTGAAACTTTGATGTTAAAGCATATCTCAACCTAAAAACAAAATATTTATATGTTGCAGCTTACCAGTCCTTAGATGTGGTGACTGCCTTAGGTTTCTATTTTTATGCTTTTTTCCCTATTATTATCTTCTGGTAAACCAGCCAGTAACAGATTTATTGTCTTTGGCTACGTTAACACCTATGCAGTTTGCTTTTTGTCCGTTTTTTGCAGTGCTTTTCGCAAGCTCGTTTTGCATTTTTCTACGCGCATTTTTTGCAGTGATTTGCGTTTTGTTGTTGGTTTTTTTTTTTCTGTAAAATGGAATTTTTTTTTTGCTGGGCAGAATAAAAATGCAAATCATGGCAAAATTGTGGCAAAAATGCACTACTATGCATTTCAGTAGATTCTCCTTTGAACTCTATTGTAGCAAAAACGCTGCTTTTGGCTTTTAAAGTCCCTGATCCTTTCCATAAAATGCAGCAGCTCAAAAGGCATAGATGTGAATATGTTCCATAGGAAACCATGTTAAATGGACTGTAGTGCGTTTCTGCAAAAAGCACAAAAAACGCATTGGTGTGAACAGAGCCTTAGGGTGGCTACACTCAGTTCTCCACTATATGTGGAGGAGTAGCAAAGCCACCTTTAGACAGGAGCACTGTCAACCTGCGGAGGGGGCATTGTTAGTTGCACTAGAAGATTTAGGTGGACTTTACATGAGTGACTAACAAATTAAAGCCAAGCTCCAGCTAACACTTATGAGCAGTTACAGCAACAGTTTTTTTTCTTTTTAGGATAAAGGTTTTACATAAATAAAAGCTGATCATTGTAAACACCCCTGTCAGTGTTCAAAGGTTTGCCTCAACTCTCGAATTGCCACTTTGGTAAACACCTCAGTCTGGTATAGGACGATGAAAAAAAAACAGACTTATTGGCTGGATCATTAGGTTAAAATAAAGGGGAAAAAGATTAAAAAATCATGCTGCAAGCACATCACAAGAAATGTTCGGCTGCAATATATTAAATTTCTGTCTTGGGGTTTAGAAACACCTTAAGAATTTATAATTATGTTTTAAATGACTGGAATAATTGTGGGGTGTTTATAATACAGAGAGATGCCCATGGTGGTTCCTCCTCCCCAATTATATAGCTCAATCTTGGACACCCAATGGGAGTGGAGGCTGTCTCCTTTCGAACTTTATGTTACATCTACTAAATATGTGGTTCCTTTTCTTATCCTTGTTTTCATTCCATGTTTATACAATTTTTACAGCATCACTAGCTGTCATCTTTTTGCACAAGCTTTTCTGCTTTTCCCTCTTATATATATACCATCTGGCTGGTCTTGGCACTTGTCAGGCCTTGGCGATAACGTTCAGAATTTACAGCTTAACTATGTACTATGTAATATATATTTCAAGTGGGACCCCCTGTCTACCCACATGTAAATTGGTTTACAAGATCTGCCCAGGTGGAGGGAAATGTACAGGGTGGTCCCACTGAATTAAATTGGTTGTTGAATTTGTCATATTTTGTTGCATTATATATTTGTTTTACAGTATCTTAGACCATACATCTCATCTGTACTCCTGAAGAAGCAGAATCTAATTCAGAGAAATGCGTTGAGTTATGGGATGAACCCACCCCTAGATTAATGTGTTATAAAGTTGTGGTTTTCTTGTGTTTATATCTATTATGCCCTTTAGAATGTATACATTATGTATGATCAGTTTATATTTTTGCTGGTATAATTTTTTTAACTTTACATTTTAATTGACTGTAAAATAAAATGTTGTGATTTTAAAATATAGTTGTCTGGGTACCTTAAAAGTCCATTTGAGTCTGTGCTTTTTTCAATACCTTTTTGATCTAAAATAAAATTAGGAGGTGGTACCCTCTTTTTACATCTTATGCCCACCACTGGTGTTCCTCTTTTTCTGACTGGGTGTTTCTATGCAAGGACGGTTAGACTGATATTCAAAATGTTTTGAATCATTGTATTAAACTAGTGTTTCTCAACCTTTTTTCAGTCAAGGAACCTTTAAAATTATGGACAGTCCTGAGGCACCCTTTAAAATTATGGACAGTCTTGAGGCACCCCATTTTAAAATGGGGTGCCTCAAGACTGTCCATAATTTTAAAATGGCACCTATTCTAAAACTATTCTAATAGTTTTATATAACACAGCAACATCCACACATGTAGGACAACAAACGTTAGAGGTGATTTATTCTTCCAAAGCAAATACACATTTGAAAACTGGTACTGAGTTTTACTCTTCCCCCTCAGCTTTCTCCATCACTGAGCTAATGTGACCCCATCGCTGATGAACAGGGGAAGGTGAGGGTCAAACTAGGATGCTGTGCAGGCAGCTGACATCCTCCTTATCAACTGATGATGTCATTGCTTGTTAGGACTTGTTCCACTAGCTGGCTTGTATACAAGTTTTGGGCAATTTTTAGAAATTTGGCCAAGGCACCCCTTAGGAAACCTCAAGGCACCCCTGGGTGCCTGGACAGACTGGTTGGGAAAGGTTGTATTAAACAATTGCTTGATAAAATTATTAAAAAGTAAGACTGTTTTTTTTCAAAAGCCAGTGGTCAGAATAGAAATATGGGTGCTGTCAATGTTGATTTGTCTTTGAAGTCGCAAAGTCAGGGTTGTCATCCTTATTTTTTTTTTACTACTTGTTGGGCCATTGACATGGAAGAAGCATTTGTATATCTGGTGGGTCACCCATTGTGTTTAAACCTATACCTGGTTAGAGGCTTAAAGCTGAACTCTGAAATATTATCTAAATACAGGACTCATGTATTGTTATTTGAATCTTGGTGTGCTTTGAATATTTCTTCCAGATCTATGAAGTAATCCAGTGTGAAACTTTACCTCTATGCAGGAGCTTTTTGAATTTTATCTCAGAATTGTTTAATTTATGGAAAATTCTACCAAATATAAGTGGCATCTGCTAAACATCACATACTGTATAGCCTATAGGTTGTTCTCTGCCTGCAACTTAACAATTTAAACATTTCTTTCCTAGACAATACTAGCCATGCTTAACTGCTGCACTGTGGCGATGCAGGCTAATGTACCTGTATGTCGGCCCATATCGCTCCCAGAATGCGTACCCTGTAGCCCGGCGATCAGTGTGTCGCCCGGACACAGCAGATCACATTACTGCTGTATCCACGTGATCATGGTGTTTTACCATGTGATTGCTGTGACCAGGGGTGGACTAACAACTCATGGGGCCCCCAGGCAATAGGGGATCGTGGGGCCCCTATGTCCTTGCCCACACTCAAAAAAAGCCTATAAAAGGTACCAGGGGCATTTTATGGGGCCCCCTACTGACCCCAGGCCCTCGGGCAGTGCCCGAGTGTTCCAATGGTCAGTCCGCCCCTGGCTGTGACCAATCTCTGCAATCACATAGTAAACACTGAAAGTGAGTTGATCCAGGGAATATCCTCTTGGGGGCTCAGCAAGGAATTTTTTTCCCTGCAGGAGCAAATTGGATTGTGCTTTGCTGGGTTATTTTGCCTTCCTCTGGATCAACTGTGGGTATAGGATTATAACCCTTTTTTTATATATGGTTGAAATGGATAGACTTTTGTCTTTTTTCAGCCAGACTAACTATGAAAGTAGAGATCGGTTTTCTCTGTTCTCAGGGCTGGTGCTAGAATATTTTGGGCCCTAGGCAAGACCAGCTACTTGCACCTCCCCCCCCCCCAAAAAAAAAAAATAAAGCTCCAACATTTTTAAAAACAGTAGAAATAGGGAAACCTGTCAGTCCATCACAGTGTTTTGTTATATAATGACACTTTTAATTATTTCACTGTGTGCCCTTATAAAAAGTATCTGTGATGAAGTTCTGCAGACCCTAGCATACAATGTCTCAGTCCCAGCATGGCTCACACACGTGGCATTGTACATACATGTCCATCATCACAGAAGCAGCAAAGCCAATGGTCACAAAACTCCAGAGTGCCTGTCTAGCTCTGATTTATCAATGAACTTACACAATGAAACCAGTAGCTATCTTGTTAGCTTCATTGTCCTCTGCCCCCCCTCGCCAGCACACTCACCCTGTTGTCAGCTAGCACCAGAAGCTGCACCCACTGTACTTCTGACACAGTCATTCCAGTTGCAACAGCAGCAGATACACACATAGAACAACAAGGAAAGTGGAACAGCAGCCCTGGCACCGATGTCAATCACAATGACTTCCAGACAGGGGCGTGCCAACTGGAGTCATGACGTAGGGTTGTTTGTCAGTGGTCCCCACATTGGTCTTACAGGGTGCAAAGATCAGGGGTAGAATGCTGGAGAAGCTCCGAGGATCGCTTGTCAGCTACAGATTACACGCTTTTGTTGTCTGCAGCTTTTACATCTTACAACAAACGATACATGGCTCACATCTGCGTTTGTTTACATCTGATTCTCTCGGGAGATGTTATCTTGAGCTAGCAAAGAGAGATTAGGGAAGCCAGTGGCCGTGCTGTGCCCTAGGCAGATGCCTAGTTAGTAGAGCCGGCCCTGTCTGTTCTCACTGTGAGAGCAGAGAGAACCGATGCAGCAGTCAGTGAGTATACAGCAGTCTCTCAGGCTTCATGTACACTCACAGACTGCTGTGCCAGCCACCCCAGTGTCCTCGATTACTGCCCCATTGTCCTTGATAACTGCCCATTGTAGTCAATAATAAACATGCAGCTAGCACCTGTCACCTGTCCCAGTGCTCACAATAACACCGCCATACACCATACCAATGACTGCCATACCAGCGTCCTGTTCATCACCATATCCCATACCAGCACGCTAATTACCACCATATGTCATACCAGTGTCCTTATCACCGCCATATGCCATATCAGAGCTCTGATTACCACTATACGCCATACCAGCATCCTGATCACCACCATACCAGCACCCTAATTACCACCATATGCCATACCAGCGTCCATATCAATGCCATATGCCATACCAGAGCTCTGATCACCACCATACAGGCGCCCTGATCACCACCATACACCACATTAGCACCTTGATCACTGCCATACACCATACAAGTGCCATGATCACCGCCATACCCCATACCAGAATCCTGATCACCGCTATGCCGCATACCAGCATCTTGATCACCCCATATTCCATAACAGCGTCCTGATCACCACCATACCCCATACCAGTGTCCTCATCACCACCATACCCCATATCAGCGTTCTGATCACCACCATACCCCATATCAGCATCCTAATCAACACCATATTCCATACCAGTGTTCTGATCACTGCCATACTGGAATTCTGATCACCACCATACCCCATACCAGAATCCTGATAACCTCCATACCTCATACCAGCATCCTGACCATCCTGATTACTGCCATACCTCATGCTAACTTCCTGATCACTGCCATACCCCAAACCAGCGTCCTTATCACTCCCATACATCATACCAGCGTACGGCATTTTAGGGTCTCAACTGATCAATTTTCAAATATATCTATATATTTTCAAAAAATTTTGCAGAATACATTTTGGACTAAATTTATGAAGACAAATAATTTATTTACAAATATTTATAACAAAAACTAAGCAACAAAATGTTTTAAAAAAAACCCAGTGGTGATCAAATGCCACCAAAAGAAAGCTTTATCTGTCTTGAAAAATTATTAAAAATTTCATAATGGTGTTGCATGACTGAGTAATTGTTGCTGTGTGTGCTGAAAGTTGAAATTGGCCTGGACTAGGGGGTGAAAGTGTCCGGACTTGAAAAGGTTAAATATTGGGTGAGTAGGAGACATTTAAGAACATCATCTTCTGATATTAAGATATTCAATTCTGGTATTGTTGATTAGAAAGAAAATTATTATATAAAAAGGGAAATTGTATAGGATGGGACTTCCCCAGAAATACATATCTATGCAAAAGAAGTGAATAAGTGATACAGTTGCTTATAGCTAGCAATTAAGCTAACAAAATGTTTTAATTGAAAATATTGCAACCAAGCTCCTCTTGATATAATTGAGGGATAGAATAATTGGGAAAGTGGTTGTATAACACATTCCTAAAGACATGGAATCATGTAGGAAGGTTCAAGTGTTCGCCAATGTTAAAAGGATGAAGAGTGGAGTGGCCTTCAACTACACCATTTTCTTCACAAGCTCTCCAAACTGCCAGGCATTGCACAGCCTCTTACTGAACTAGAGTCTGTGCCATAAATTCGAACCAATTTGCCAATGTCTTTCCTCTATGTAGGCTTGCCTACTCTGACCAGAAATTGGGTACACTCCACCTCTACCTGGCAGATACTGCTAGCAGTTATCCTGTTTCTACTCCTGCCCTTTTCACTGTACCTCGTATCCTGCTGACTTGTACCTGCTCCTCCTTGTTCCTGATCCCAGTTTTGTTTCCCCTTCCCATCCGCTCCCTGCATCTCCAGTTTTCCCCTGGTTTTTGGTGTTCCTCATTTTGTATATATTGTATATAGTTCATTGTTAGGCTTTTGTTTGTTACTGTTTAGTTTGGTATTCTGTCACTGGGTTTTTGGCTCATTTATAATTTTATGTTTGCTGTTTGCTGATGTGTGGATGGATTTTGTTTCACTGTAAATAAATCTCACTTAACACATACACAGTCTGATTCCAGTTTCCTGAGGGTAGCCATGTAGATCTGGCCATCCCTGCTGCTGATTCCTAACACAGAGCTCCACTAACCCATACATAACCCATATATAAGGCCATTATTTTATCCGCCTCCAGGACTTCTCCAGGGTGTCACTCATCTTCTGGAACTCCCTGCCCCAACCCATCAGATTATCACCTACTCTCCTCTCCTTTAGGCGCACCCTGAAAACCCATCTCTTCAGGAAAGCCTACCCCACCCCCTGCTAACTTGCCGACCTCCTCCACTCTTCCTACCACTCCATCCCCCACAGCTATCTCCTCCTGTACCACTATCCCCTCCCTCCTAGATTGTAAGCTCGAAAGAGCAGGGCCCTCGATCCCCTCATGTTTTGCATTGTATTGTTATTGTTCTGTCACATGTTCTGTCCCCCTTTGTAATGTGCAGCGCTGAGCGAACCATTGGCGCTTTATAAATACTGTATAATATTAATAATCCACAAACTTGTGAGAGAAAACTGCATGTAACAACATAGAGTGTAAAAAGCGCCAATTAAGGCCTCTTGCATGTAATAATTTACTGATGTTTATGCGCAGGATCTTGTTGACAAAAAGATCCAGTGTAAAATGTTCCATAAAGACCTTGCATATTTGTATATTTGTATACATGCATATAATTCTTCTTCATCTTCTTCTAATGGCCATTACTGCAATATATGCAGGTATGTGCGTGTAAACATGCATCTACACGCATATGTCCGCAAAATACTGCACTCAAACATTAAATGTTCTTTTTTTTAACAGGAATATATTTATTGAATTTTTAATACAAGAAAAATGTAGAAAAAATGTTTACTATCAACCAGAGTACGTACTGTAAGTTGGCAAATGTATGTATATAATTGGGCAACGCCAAAAAGAAGAGAAAAAGAAAGATATTAAGTCATAGCATTATAGGCATGCTACTTTAGAAATATACAAAGTATACTTCTAATGTAGCCCAGTTAGTAGCAGTTGAAAAAAGCAGTGTGTAGTATCTCAGCAAGGTGTGGGGGAGGTAAAGCAAAGAAGAGCTATGAAGGGGGGAGGAGGGAAATGGAGAGGTCTCGGGAAGGGGAGGGGGCAAAAAGTAGGGGTAGTGGAGGAAACAACAATAGAGTCTCTGCACCAAGACTTAAATCAATTTAAACAAAGAAGGGGGGGGGGGGCAGAAAGGGGATTCGGCTATAAAAATATCAACTAGTAGTGGATTATGCTGGGTTTCTCCAGCTGGCCTAGATCTTACTGATTTCTATGGGCAGTGTCTACTCAGAAATGACCACTACCTCTTCTCTCCTATAATTGTGCACATGGGGACAAGCCTTGAGGACCTGAATAAGTATACCTGTTTCCATACCACATCTATTAAACGTAGTTGATGTTTGAGGGTATATAATTGAGAGCCTTTGTGGAGTTCTAGTATGCCCAATGCAGGAGTATAAGTTGGACAAACATGTCTTTAGCCGAAATCATAGCAGGAAAAAACCGTTGCAGATATTTATCCCAGTCTTCTTCAGTTAGAGATGGGATGTCCCCCAGCCATCACTGAAACAGTACAAATAACCTAGATGTAAGGGTAGTGTTCAACATGCAATATAGGGAGAAGTATGAATTGATCAAGTTATCAGAAGTCAACAAAGTTTCCATAGGGTTGGAGGTCAAAGCATTTTGAGATGGAAATTGTGCTTCCACTGCATTTCTCAGTTGTAAACAATGAAAGAACATAAAAATTAGGGAGTTGAAAAGTAGCTTTATCCCCTTCACGCCTAACGGTAAAACAAATCTTAACACCTAAGCACAATTTTGCAACTTTGACATGTGTTAGCAAAACCTGCATATCATCACAACTACGTTGTACATCCGGATGGATTATACCTTGTTTTTTCAGGACAAATTGGGATTTCATTTGGTGGTAAATGGTAATGGATATCTCCTGATTTTCTTTTTATTAAAAAAGGAAAGTGTCCCAAAATAGTAACAAAATTTTTTTTTTATATTTAGGTGTATATTTCTTGCTACTGCCATAAGCTATCACCAAAGAATAACCAAAAATACTTTTTTCTGCTCCTGACGATCGCAATGATACCACATGTGTGTATGTTGGTTGTAGTTTGTACCAGTAGTACAGCCCAGAAACTATGCGCAATTTGCTTTTTTTTTTTATTCTGCCACTAACTGACAGTGATACCAATTTAAAAAAAAACAAGCCCGACCCCCCTCCCAAACCCCCCTGATCATGACCTTTGACCCTGATCTTGACCTTTGACCCTGACCTTGACCAAAACACTAACCCTGACACAGACCTAGATCAAACTTTGATCTAGGTATTTTAGTTTATTTTGTAATTACTTTATTTTATTTTTTACATAATTTTTTTTTCTCTCTGAAAGGACAGAGAGAGAAAACAAGGAGGGCGAGTTTCACAGTGACTGATCACTGTGACAACCAGTCAGAGGCTATCACTGTGATCAGGTGACCTGGAATCAGGAGTTCCGGGTCTCGAAAATTAGAATGGGACCAGGGGCTCTCAGTGAAACACTAGTCTTTGTGTTGGGAGCGCACCTTGCGATGCACTCCCAGCAAAAAGACAGGTATGCAAATTACAGAAAAAAAAACCAGTTCTGTGAGACCGCTAATTTGTGTGCAATCGGTGTCAAGGGGTTAAAGTTGTCAAAAGTTAGCAAAGACCCATGAGGCATGATAGGTTGATGGAGTTTAATTCCACGTCTCACCCATATTTGAGGGTCCTGGATTTGTGTGGAGATGGGGGAGATTAGGATTCCTCTGTACAATAACAAGCACTAGCTTGTCTCCAATCATAGGAATAGTCCCAACTGGATTAGAGCGATGGCCAATGAAGGGTAAGTTTCCCAGTACAGAAAAAGAGACCATGAGGGCAGCCTCCAACATAACTGCTGCATTGTCTCTGGGCTGGAAGAACCAACACAGAATTGTACTTAGGACTTCCACTCACTATTACAATAAGAAGTTAGGGTGAGCCAACGCACCCAACCCAGAGTAAGTGGTACATATTCTTTCTCTATCTATCTATCTATCTATCTATCTATCTATCTATCTATCTATCTATCTCAAAGTTATCCTAAAAGTGCATAGCGTGTCAGTCCAAAAAATATATTGACTAGAAAACACATATTATAGGAAGAGGAGCAATACTCCATAGTCTAATTTTGCAAGTGGAATGTTCTATAACAGGGGTCTCCAAACTTTCTGATCATAGGGCCAGTTTACTGTCTATCAGACTTTCGGGGGGCCAGACTGTGGCCATTGGGTGTAGAAATGATCCTGGCATCAGTGGGAGCAAACACATCTTTGGTGTGAGGGGGATGAATTCATTCCCTTATTGGTGTAAGTGGGAGGAATAGTGCTCAATTGTTGGTGTCAGCGGGAGGAATAGTGCCCAGTTGTGTCATTGGGGGGAAATAGTGCCCCAACGTTGGTGTCGGTGGCAGGAATAGTGCCCTATCATTGGTGTCAGTAGGAGGAATAGTGTCCTATTGGTGATGTCAGTGGGGGGAAATAGTGCCCCATCAATGGTGTCAGTGGGAGGAATACTGCCCCATCATTGGTGTCAGTTTGAGGAATAGTAACCCATCGTCGTTGTCAGTAGCAGTAATTATGCCCCATTGTTGGTGGGAGGAAAGGAATAGTGTCCTGCTACAGTGAGAGGAAAAGTGCCCTGAGGGTCGGATAAAGGCAAGCAAAGGGCCATATTAGGCCTCCGGGCTGCAGTTTGGAGTCCACTGTTCTATAACATTAGAATAGCCTCAAGCCTTATACATATATCATACTCGCATAAGGAAAACTATATACCTTATTTGTCTCATTACAGAGCTCCTCCTAGTTGAAGGTGTAATGATATCATGCATTGGGCACATGAAAAAGTATGAGGCAGCCATTTTGTTCAGGTCACAAGTCCCCCATGCCATTTTATCATCTGAAGTGACATAGCTGCAGTGCCCTTCCCCCTCCCTTCAACTTCAGTTTATGCAATCAACAAATTCTTAGCTGCATGCCAAACACCCTTATCAGTACTTTGATAGGATTAGCAGAATCTAACCCCTATACACATCTCAGTGACCTGTCAGACTGGCAAGCTGCAGTAATAAGAGTTTTAACACATACCCGGCCTGGGCTCAGTCATATCAGTCATTTAACTGTCATAATTAGCTCAGCTGGTGGAATGGCCAATACACATTCCTGATTGACTGGTTATTAGCAAAGACTCAAACACTTCAGTGTATTTCATAACGTCTGAAATAATAACAGAACAGTAAGGTCATATTTACCTCTTAAAGCGGAGTTCCACCCAAATGGGGAAGTTCCGCTGTAAAGATTGGTCCTCCACTCCCCATTAAGGATTGGCACCGTTGGGGAGCAGTGGGTACCAGAAATTGACAGGTATCCGCTCCAAATACCACTGTGATCGCCTAGGTGATCGGAAGCGGAAGTTGTCCTCCTACCCTCCCTCCCCGCAGTCTTGTGGGACACGTGACAGGTCCCAGAAGACGACGGGGCCATTCAAGAAGCGCAGCACAACTCGCACATGCGCAGTGGGCACTCGGCTGTCAAGCCCCAAGCTGTCACAGCTGGGTGCCCACACTGAAGATGCCGGCACCTGGAATACAGGACGGCCAGTGAAACGGGCTACAGCGGGGGCACCACGGGATCGTGCAACAGGTGAGTGGCTGTTTTTTAAGAGTCAGCAGCTACAGTTTTGTAGCTGCTAACTTTTATTTTTTTACAGAGTGAGTGGAACTCTGTTTTAAGGTCATATTTACCTCTGTCAGTTAATTGGTAGCATTTTGAGCCCAAACATCCCTATACTAGGAGGTACCAGAGTGGATTAGGCTCCATAGGAGAAACATATCTGACACCCCTCATATATATATCAATTCAAGACATAATTGCATGCTGGACAATGATATACAAGTTAACAGACTGAAAAAATGCTGTAAATATATCATCAACGTAAACATGAGTAATGTTACTTCAATGATAAAATACCACATCTTAAGAATCAAAGTATTAAGATACCTCACAGAATAGTCTCATGTAAATAAAAAAAAAGGAAATAATAAAAAGCGGGGCACAAATAGTGGTAAATACCTAACCACTCATTACAGAAACCTAATCTAGAGTCACCCTATTACTACTAATTACCCCTCCAACAGTGATCCCATAGTACTAGTATTAATAATACAGCACTTAAAGGAAAAAAGTGCTATAAACATACCATAAATGTGAACATGAGCAGTATAACTTTAATGATAGTATACCACATCTAAGCATTAAAATATTACAATATCTCAAAAAATAGTCCCAGCAAGTGAGTCATATTATGTTCCAGAAGGAAATTTTTGAAGCTATACACTCATTTACCTTTCCCTTCAAGAGTGAACCCTATAAACATACTCATAAATAATATTACTTAAATAATAAAATACCACATCTAAATATTAAAATATCTCACAAAATCCCAAAAGGCGTAGTTTGCAAACAGTGATCAAGGTAAAACATTTTAAGGTCTCCCATAGGTCACCATTAAACATGTTTACAAAACATCTACCTGGTTCACGCTTAGGCTACGTTCACATACATGCGAGTGCAGTGATGTGTGTAAATCGCACACATTCCCACATCCACAGGCAAAATGTGCTACTATTTAGTAGACATATGGGGCACCCCCATACTGCGCTGCGTTTTCAGGTCCAGGTCACAATCACATGGTGCAAAAGCACCATATGATTTTTCTGTGATTGTGATCTTAAAAAGGTGCAGGGATCTCTTTTCCGCAGGAACAGCAGCCCATTTAAATTAATGTATATAACCATAAATCACCAGCGCCAAAAAATAAAAATACATAAATTATAAACCAAAACAAAATTAAATGCTGCTGTACATAAGTGTACCTTACACCAAAAAATGTATAACATCACAAACAGCGCAAAATAATTTGTTATAGTGCTAAATCAATAATTAAGAATATTATAAGATAATAAATTCACTATAAAATATAGTCCCACTCCAAAATTCATGAAGAAAAATATGTCAAGTGAAAAAAAATATATATAAAAAATGAAGGAAAAAAAAATGAAGGAAAAAAAATCCTTAAATATTCAGAAAGTCCTTATTCCAAAAACGTGTGCTTCCACCAGAAATTAGTGCTCAAACCAATATATACCGCACTCACCAGATTAAGGTCAGAGAAGTTTAAGACGTCTGTGGATTCCATAAATATACTGGTTTATATCTTATATAATGTGAGTGGCCTGGTGTTTTGACGTTTGATTTAGCCGGGTGTTGCAGTATTATGCTATGTTATTTTATCTCTTCTACATTACATTGAGTTTCTCTGGGAAGTGGAGCCTGGTGGTGTTGAAAATTGGAGGAAAGCTTTCTTGTGGTGGAGTGGAGTTCTGGAGGCATATCATAAGGGTCTAGGATCCCATAAATACCTAAAAGGCGTTTATTTCACCTTAATCTGGTGAGTGCGGTATATATTGGTTTGAGCACTAATTTCTGCACTTTTTTTTTCTTCATTTTTTATATATATATATTTTTTCACTTGTCATATTTTTCTTTACGAATTTTGGAGTGGGACTATATTTTATAGTGAATTTATTATCTTATAATATTTTTACTTATTGATTTAGTACTATAACAAATTATTTTGCACTGTTTGTGATGTTATACATTTAAATTAATGAATGATTAGGATTGGTATAGCCGACACTCGTCTTCCCAAATAATAAACTTTAGTGAGCAAATAAAATGTGCATATAAAATGGCTTACACTTTTCTGCAATAAGCCTTAGTCATAGCCATGATGCCATAGCCAGATAGCTATGACTAAGGCTTATTGCTGAAATGCGTAAGCCATTTTATAAGCACATTTTACTCGCTCAATAACGTTTATTATTTGGGAAGACGAGTGCCGGCTATACCAATCCTTACCATTCAATTGCATCTCTGCTGGGAAGACACACAGAGCCAGAGCACTGACATTCCACCTCCATGGGGATTATCTCTGGGCGTAGCACCTACTTGTTCATTCAAATGAATGGGCTGCTGTGCCCGTGCAAATGCACCACCCAAAAAACCGCACATAAGTGAACCTAGTCTAAGACCCTTAAATCAGTCCAGGATGCTACAGAAACTTGCCAAATGTTATTGGTACATTCTCCACACCACCGGCAAGTCTCACTTTTGTAGCAAAGTAGTACTGAGAGCATGATCATAACCACTGAGGAATGAGACCTCTGTCCCATAACAGATTTTAAGAAAATAATGTTATGGTGGGTACAAATTTCTAATTTTCTTTGTCTTGAGGGGTGGGCAACAGAAAACAAATGCTAACAGCCCCCCCCCAAAAAAAAAAAAACAAACAAACAAAAGAAATGGTAGCTTATGAGGGACAGATGACTGACGGTGACCGAAATCACTGTAGATGGGCAATAGGAATAGACCAAAGATTGGAGTTATATGTGGCTCTTGGCATCTTTACCAGATTTCTGCTGTCTAGGAGAACTAGTAAATCCATGAATTACCTTTGTTAAGGTAGACATTCACAGTATACACTGACAGAAATATAGGATAAAAGCTGATTTAAAAAAAAAAAAATATATATATATATATATATATAATGTTCAAAAAAAATTAAAGGAACGCTTTTTAATCAGAGTATAGCATCAAGTCAATTAAACTCCTGGGATATTGATCTGGTCAGTTAAGTAGCAGAGGGGGGTTTAATTCATTTTCAGCTTCTTTGGTGTTAATGAAATTAACAGGTGCACTAGATGGGCAACAATGAGAAGACCCCCTAATAGGAATAGTTTTACAGGTGGAGGCCACAGACATTTTTTTCCCTACTCATCCTCTCTGAATGTTTTTCACTAGTTTTGCATCTGGCTAGGGTCAGTGTCACTACTGGTAGCATGAGGCGATACCTGGACCCTACAGAGAATGCACAAGCAGTCCAACTCCTCCAGGATGGCACATCAATACGTGCCAGAAGGTTTGCTGTGTATCCCAGCACAGTCTCAAGAGCATGGAGGAGATTCCAGGAGACAGGCAGTTACTCTAGGAGAGCTGGAGAGGGCCATGAAGGTCCTTAACCCATCAGCAGGACTGGTATCTGCTCCTTTGTGCAAGGGGGAACAAGATGAGTACTGCCAGAGTCATACAAAATGACCTCCAGCAGGCCACTGGTGTGAATGCCTCTGACCAAACAATCAGATACTGACTTCACGAGGGGACCTGAGGGCCCAATGTCCTCTAGTGGGCCCTGTGCTCACTGCCCAGCACAATAGAGCTCAATTGGCATTTGCCATTGAACACCAGAATTGGCAGGTCCACCACTGGCACCCTGTGCTTTTCACAGATGAGAGCAGGTTTACCCTGAGCACGTGACAGACGTGAAAGGGTCTAGAGAAGCTGTGAAGAACATTATTCTTCCTGTAACATCGTTCAGCATGACCGTTTTGGTGGTGGGTCAGTGATGGTCTGGGGAGGCATATCCATGGAGGGACGCACAGACTTCTACAGGCTAGACAATGGCACCCTGACTGCCATTAGGTATCGGGATGAAATCTTTGGACCTATTGTCAAACCCTACGTTGGTGCAGTGGGTCCTGGGTTCCTCCTGGTGCACGATAATACCTGGCCTCATGTGGAGAGAGCATGCAAGCAGTTCCTGGAGGATGAAGGAATGGATACCATTGAATGGCCCCTATGCTCGCCTGACCTAAATCCAACAGAACACCTCTGGGATATTATGTTTTGGTGCATCCGATGCTGCCAGGTTGCACCTCAGACTATCCAGGAGCTCAGTGATGTCCTGGTCCAGATCTGGGAGGAAATACCCCAGGACAACATCCTTTATCTCATTAGGAGCATGCCCCAACATTGTCAGGCATGCATACAAGCACGGGGGGACCATACAAATTACTGAGTACCATTTTGAGTTGCTGCAATAAAATTTCAGCAAAATGGACTAGCCTGCTGCATCTTTTCACTTTGGTTTTCGGGGTGTCTTGTAATTCAGTCCTCTGTAGGTTGATCATTTTCATTTCCATCAAATGATGGGGCATCCTTATGTTCCTAACACATTACCCAGTCCATATCAGTACAGATATCCAGCATGAGATGTTTCCGCATTGAGACCTGATGTGTTTTCAAAGTGTTCCTTTAATGTTTTTGAGTAGTGTATTTTGTAAGAAATAGCTGTGCCTATAGAAAATTATGCAATTAAATGTGATGGTAAAAAATGTTTCCCCTCCCCCCTCTAAATTAAGTTCTACGCAATAGACATACATGCACCCAAATACTGTATATTTAAATTTGCAAACAAATGAAAGTAGAACTAAACTTACCTTTCCTTCGGCGATCCCGTCTCTTTGTGGCACCGGCATGTTCTTCTGGTTGTGGGCCTTCGGCCATCTTCATTGGTTGGCATGGCCTGACATCCCTCCTGCACATGCACATGCTACACTGGGACGGTGTCAGTGATATAAGCTGAGCTGCACATGCACAGCTCAGTTTACATGCTGGAGAACGCTGAAAGCAGGCAGGTAGGTGTATTGTATTGCAGAAGAGACTTTGCATGTCTCTTCTGCAATAAAGAGCTTGCCTTATCCCAGTTGGTAATAGCAGAACTTTAGTTCCATTTTAAAACTCTATCTGTTCCTGAGAAGCATTATCTGTCATCATTTTCATAACTGATGCTAAAACAGTCAATTGGAATTTGAACAGACAGGAAACAACCACCAACATTTAACCAAAAGTGTAACTATAAGAATTGTGTGTAAAAGAAAAAAGAACTATTTTCTTGTTTTGTGCAAACACAAAAGAGGAAATGTGAGAAGAAATGTGTGTTTTAGTAAATGCACAACAAAATATTTTGCATGATGGTAACTGGCCAGTTTAGATACGTGATCACTGATGACCAATATCCTTTTTAGCAAAAGCTAGCTTCTAGCTGCAGTCATTCTTCAGCTGTTGTTCTGTGTGTACCTTCCTGTTATCTGTGCAGTAAAGACAGCAGATACTGAAACTCTTTGAGCAAGTAAGAAAATCTTGGCAATGCTGGAACAAGGATTTGAGGGCTGCCAAAATGGCAGCAACTGCACTTGCTGCATGTTTGAGGACCCTCTTCTCTCCAACATACTTCCTTCAGTTCTGATCATAATTTTTGTGTTTGGGACACTACTTAATGGCTTTGCCTTGTGGGCCTTTTGCTTTCACATGAAGGAATGGAAGTCTAGTACGGTCTATCTCTTCAACCTGTCAGTAGCAGATTTCCTACTCATGATTTGCCTACCCTTTAGAACGGACTATTACTGGAAGAACATGACCTGGATCTATGGAGATATCCCATGTCGGCTGATGCTATTCATGCTTGCCATGAACAGGACAGGAAGCATCTTCTTCTTAACTCTAATAGCTACAGATCGGTATATTCGAGTTGTTTATCCTTATAGTAAAATCAACTTCATACCAACTAAGCTTGCTGCTGTTATTGCTTGTGCTATTTGGTTTGTTACAATACTAATGACTGCTCTCATTCTCACTGAAGTCCATACTGGAGGGGCCATGTCAACAAAACCATCATGTGACAGCTTTATGGTATGTCCTAAGGCCTCATGGTGGCATGATCTTCACTTCATCTTTAATTTTTTCCTGCCTCTCTGCATTGTCATTTTCTGTACTTGTTGTACCGTCTGGAGGCTTAGACAACGAAACCTGGACAAAAATGTAAAAATTAGGAGAGCTGTAAAATGTATCATGCTGGTCGGGATGGTGTTCTTCATATGTTACTTGCCAAGTGTGTCAACCAGGATTGAAGTCTTAAGGATCCGAGCTTCTTCAGAGAGAAATAAATGCAGCATCTACAGAACCATTGATAATGCATTTTACCTTACAATCTGCTTCACGTACATAAATAGTATGTGTAATCCTTTGGTTTATTATTTTTTTAATCCTTCATTCAGAAAATTCTATTTAAAAATTCTGCAATGCTCAAGCCCAGCAGAGTCGGAATCAGAAGCAGGACCAATCGACAATAATACCAGCATGACTCTGAGGAATAACCGGCTCTAGTAACATACATGGACAAACTAAAGACTTAGAAATGATTAAGTCACATACTGTACTATGCAGAGATAGATTGTCCACAACGCGTTGTGTCCAGGAAGCTATTTTGTCTTCATGGTCCTTTGTATTAACTTCTTCCTACACAGTTGCTAGATGCAGAGTATCCATTATTATAATAGTTCTAACATGATAACCCTTTTCCATTTAAATACAGAATATTATTAACCTGTTATCTTTTAACACAAATTCTGTGCTATGCTTATTTTTTTACATATAATGCTGATTAATTGCTGTTTTTTGTGTACCCTAAAATTTCAATTAAAGATTTGAACAGTTTTTTGTGTACACTAAAATTTAAATCAAAGATTTGGACTGTTTTTTGCGTACCCTAAAATTTCAATTAAAGATTATTTTGTGAAGAGCAGTGAAGTATTCTACCAATATCAGTATTTGTATTTTCTTATGTATGTATAGCTTTAACATACCAGAATGTATCTAGCCAGCTTAACTCTAAAAAACTGCAAATAATTTAGAGAATGTCATCCTTATGCCTTAAGGCTTTGGTCACATCGGTGTGATCTGCATTCTGCAGGCAGGGCATCCTATTCCCTTCACTAGGTTGCCCTACCCACAGAACAATTGGTCCTGGACCCTTTTTTTTAAAGTTGTGCCTCATGGAATCAAATTGTGCTGCAGCACTATATGGTTTTGTACATGCAAAAAAGCAGGTGTTGGGAACGTGTGGGTTGGGAACGTGCAATTTTGCAAATGTTTCCGACCTGCACAAGTGTGAACGTAGCCTAAAATGGTGGTGTGATACTATTAAGAGAATTGTTTTATTACACAGTAGTGATGGGCTGAACACACCCCTGTTAGAAAATAATGCAAGTCTATGGGACTTGAACTTGAAAATTCAAAAGTGCTCATTATGAAGGCTTATTTGCACGTTATTGGCCATAAAAGGGGTATGGGGATTCAGGTACTGCCCTGAGGGACATGAATCAGTGAGAATTTTTTTTTCCAAAAATACCGTTTTTAAAGGGGCAGCAATTTTTCATTGCCTAAAGTAAAAACAAAAAAATATCATGCCTGGGGGGTCCCCTTAAACTACCTGCAAAGTTGCACATCTATATAATGTATAGAACCTGTTGCAGCAGGACGAACATTTTTTTTTTTTAAATTACATTTTTATTAAAAAACAAACAAAAAAAAACAGCATGGGGTCCCCCTAAAAGCCATACCAGAACCTTGATCAAAGCACAGGCCAAGCGCCCCTCCCTCCTGAACCGTACCAGGCCACATGCCCTCACACCAGGCCCTTTAGGACTTTTAAGGAGAACTCCACCTTCCAAAAATGGGGGGGAGTGCGTGGGGTTCCCCCTAAAAGCCATACCAGGCCCTTTAGACTTGGTGGGACTTTTAAGGGGAACCCCACCCCAAAAAACGGGGGAGGAAAAGCATTCCAGACCCTTGATCCAAGCACAGGCCAAGCGCCCCTCCCTCCTGTACCGTACCATGCCACACACCCTCAACATGGGGGGGTGGTATGGAGTAGAGGGGCTCCCCCCCAAAACACCTTGTCCACATGTTGATTTGGCTAATCACAATGCACTGTCAGAGTGCAGTGCATTGTGGGGCGTGGCCCCAAACACCCTTACCATTCATGTGTTCACTGAACACACGAACGGCCGATGTTGACTTCTCTATTCCAAGTGCAGAGATGTAAACCTGTAAAATAAAAGCATTTAAAGATTTACATTTTGAACTTAAATGCAGGATTAAAGTAGAATGAAACAATGTTAATATAAACAGTAATATGCATTCAAATACCCCTATAGTGGAACTGCACTTTTTTTTTTTAATCTGTCGCACCCTCCTAGTCAGCTAGGGGGAGCTAGACTCCAATTGTTAGCAAGAAGGGCTGAATAGCAGTCTGGGTGTGATAGCTCTCAGGGGTCAAATTGTGGTCAGAGCTGAGAGGCTCTGCAGACCAGCCCTCTGGAATTTCCCCCTGCTCTAGAACTTTAGAGAAAGGGAGCAGTGGGTAGATCTGAGGAGTGGCTGGTCTGTACTTTAGAGGATCCTGCCAATCCCCAACAGGAGGCTTGGCAAGGGACCAGAACAACCTTTAAGAGTAACTGAGCATGCTCAGCAGGAGAGGAGAGGAGTTTTGGCGGAAGTTGGAGATGGAGTGAGGCTGGAGAGAGGAGCCTGTATGGGGGCCCAGATGGAGAGGGGCTCACCAACAGGCAGTGGAGCATGGAAGGAGGAAAGCTCAGACCTTCACCGACCCCCAGAGAGAGGACCACCTTTTTAAAAAGGAAAGAATGGCTCAGTTAAAAGGCCTGGTACCAGCCACCAACCCACTAGCAGCACAGGAGAAGGACAGAGTGAGTAGACCTGCATTCCCTGGGCCAGAAAGGGGAAGGAGGCACTCTAGTGGGAAGCTGGATTAGCCTGCCACCCAGGACTGTTTCACTATTTATGAAGCAGACATGGGATTCCCTGCTCAGGGATTCACCCAGAACAGCTGGATAAGGAACACCTAGGGTCTGAGGTGGTACTACAGGAGATGCTGGCTAGCTCTCCTGAAGAGACTGTTTGACGTAACCTCTTGTACATAGTTCAAGAAGTTGTCCTCAGTTTCTCAGTTCCATTGGGCATCCCGTACACCCCTTATCCTACCCAAGTTGAAATCCCCCTAATAAAATCCCAAAAACAAGCTCAAGGACTGGTTACTGACTTTTGAATGCAGGTTGGTGTGGAAATACGTGTTGCCTGGCTGTGCAGGACTATAGGGGGGACACAAAATGTCAGCAAATCCTAATAGAGAGTAATACAAATCCTATTAATTATAATGAATATAACATTTTAAATTCCTACCTCCATGCACATTAGTTCATTAAGATATGTTTTTGTGCACCCATGCCGGAACTGCGGGTGCACATTCAAAATTACACATGCAACCTGAACTACAATTTCAAGTGACCTCAGTGTCTCTTTACTACTTTGCATGATTGAATTGTGGGATAGTTGTGGCTTTTACTATGCTCAGACATTAGCATGAGCATCCCCTGGAGACAATTGTGGTTCTGCAAAAGGGCTGTGTCACCCAAAGAAAAGGAACAGAAATAGGCTGTTCCATTCACCCTGGATATTACATAAGGAGTCAGCATCGGCAGCAGGAAGAAATGGAGAATATGAAGCACTTGACTTGAATCTTTTGCCCGTCAATCAGGATGCATTAGCTGGGCTCGATGGCTAAACCTCAGTAGCTCTACCACAACACCCCCCCCCCCCCTTCCAAAAAGGGGGAAAAGACTACAGTGAGAAGTCCATGTGAGAACAGGCAAAAAGAGTGCAAACCAGTAATATATTATGAATCCATAAACATTTATTGTGGATAGAATTGAAACAATTGGAAGATAGAAGCTGGCCAACACATTTCAGGGTCCAAACAATCCCCCTTCACAAGGGCTGAAACAAGACACATCAAAACTTTTGATGATCATAAACTTCATGATAAACATATATACAAGATAAAGTGTACATAAATCAATCATTGTTACAGAAAAACAGAAAATAGCTATATACACTAAAATTAATTTGAAAGAGTAATTGATGATATAAAAGTAAACATGAATAATATCAAACTTTTGTACCAATAAGGTACTCAAAAATAAGAGAACATTTAAAAACACATTCATTCAGGGGTGTATCTCACAGCACTAAGTCAATGTATCACCAGGGTAAGGCTATTATCATAGGACACAAGCATACATTCTACAACAGCCTTTTTAAACCAGGGTGCCTTGAGGTTTCTTCATGGGTGCCTTGGGAAAATGTCTAAAAATTGCCAAAAACTTGTATACAAACCAGTGGGTGGAACAAGCCTGTACTGGACTACTACTCAGTACCGATGAGCAAAAGTGTATTTGCTTTGGAAGAATAAACCCCCTCTAATGTTGGGTGTCCTCCATGTGTGGATGTTGCTGCGTTATAAAAAACTAAAATAGTTTTTCACATTTTAGAATGGGGTGCCTCAAGACTGTCCATAATTTTAAAGGGTGCCTCGGGACTGTCCTTAATTTTAAAGGGTGTCTTGACTGAAAAAAGGTTGAGAAACATTGTTCTAGAAATCGCTTGGGAGGTTATATAAGTAGGGTTTCTTCCCGGATCGCTCAGTCGCCTCAGAAGACATGGGCTGTGGTGCTCAGAGAGTCTCTCCATAGAGCAAGAAACACTTTCTGAGGCAAAAGAAGGATGAAGACTCTTCTTAGGCGGCTCAACGTGCGGGCTGGCACAGGAGATGAGGATTGGCTCCGAAGATGCCTGAGCTTACCGCGGTTGGCGAGTCAATATGAAGTGGATGTCCCTGCATCTTCCTCGACCACTGCCTCCGCCATCACCGCCACAGCCTCCACCACCTCTGCTACAGCCTCATCCACCTCTGATTCTGCCGCTGTCCCCATCAATGCCGGAGATGCCACCCTGGATGCCGGTTCTCTGGTGGAAGATGACTGGAGCTTCGGGTCACGACAGGAAGAAGATAGGACAGCCGAAGATTGGATCCAGGCTAGCCTGGGTCACTTCCTGCCAGGAAGGAGGGCCGGCGAAGAGGCGGTATATCCGGAGGGCAAGATGCTCCCCTTCACCGCCCAGCACTGTCTCTGCCGACCACATTGGAAGATCTCTTCCATGCATGTGCAGTACGACTGGCAGTGGGGTGAGCTTCACGTCATGGCTTCCTAGAGCCAGGAGCATTGCCAAGGAGACCCCTGAATTGGAGGAGAGGGGACCGGCGCAAGTACAGATTCACTGCCAGACTGCCCAGCTGGAGGATGCCAGGAGACCCATACCCATCATCTGGTCTACAGCTGATCAGCATGCAGGACCTCCGCTCCAGATACCCGATGCTGGTGAGTTACAACCTGATGTGATGTCTGTATTTAAACCAATGTTGTTGCAAGCTGTTAGAGAATTGGATGCAGGGAGACAGACAGTATCTTCCAGCATGTCTGATCCTCTGGCCTCTGTGCACCTTGCATCTACTTCTCTAGCTGGTAATGTAATGGAGAATTCTGCTGCTTTGGTATGGTCGCCATCTAGTGACACAATACCAAATGACACAGTACAGAGAAATTCTAGGGAAAATTGTAATGTAGTTAAATCAGCTAATGTTCCTAAGACCCATTTGAAGGAGGCTTTGCCATGTGATTTATCCCCACTTGGTTTTCATCTTTCAATCGGTATAAAGGAAAAGATTTGGAGGAGAGAATACACTGATGTTTTATTTCTCCTTCCGTTTTCAAAAGATGGAAGAAAGATAAAACAGAGGAGGATAGGAGAAGGCCTGTCACCAGATCTTTCAATAATTGGTTACAGGCTTTCTGCATATTCTCAAGTGTAATGTGTGAAAAATTTCCAGAAAAAAGTTCTGTTTTTTTTTCAGCGTATTGACATATTTTGGTGGGGTTGCCTGGTTTTTATTTGATGAGTTGTTCCATCAAACATTACCTGTACACCCTTCCCATAGATGGGGATCTAAGGATGTGCGCCTTTGGCTCAATCTTTTTCTCCCCCAGAGATCAGCTTTTTCCAAGCAAAAGACATCCACAGTTTTCAGTACTAACAGTCACTACAGGAAAGGAGTCTCTTTTAATTGCAATGACAGCCAGTGCAAATGGCCAAATAATTGCAAATACCAGCATGAATGTGCCTTTTGTGCAGGCTCTCACCCAATTACAAAATGCTTAAAAAAAATGTCAGCTGTAAACCAACAATGACGTTGTTCCGAAAGGCAATATCCCCAGTGAAGTTGCACGCTCTGGCTCCTTGGCTTCAAGTTTACCCAAACAGATGGCTCTGCTGTTATTTGAAGGTTTCCAATTTGGGTTTTTATAACCGGTATTTTCCAGTTCTGGCTGTACAATAGTTTGCAATTTAAAGTCCATCTCCTGGCTTGAGTTTGTGGTTAGGGCAGGAGCGGACTGACCATTTGGACACTCGGGCACTGCCCGAGGGCCCAGGTTCAGTAGGGGGCCCCATGAGATGCCCTTGGTACCTTTTTCAAAGGCTTTTTTGAGTTTAGGCAAGGACACAGGGGCCCCATGATCCCCTATTGCCCAGGGGCCCCATGAGTTGTCAGTCCGCCCCTGGGTTAGGGATAAGATTTGTAAAGAAATAAGGGAAGGTAGGGTGGAAGGTCCTTTTAGTGCCCCCCCCCCCCTTTCCGTAATTTTAGAATTTCCCCTTTAGGCATCGTTCCCAAAAATTAGCCTAATTCCTATAGACTTCCTCTTTCCTATCCCAACATCACATCAGTTTCTTATACATCTTTTGAAGATGCTTTAGTTTTGCTTAAAAATATAGGCACAGGAGCATTTTAGCCAAAGCAGATATTAAATCTGCACTTAGATTATTGCCTATTAACCCTTTATGTTTTAATTTTTCTTTGAAGGTTATTATTTTTTCGACAAATGTTTGCCTACGGGCTGTTCGTTATCCTGTTTTTATTTTGAATCATTTTCATCTTTTTTGGAGTGGGTTGTGTCTCATGTTTCCGGTTCAAATTTTTTATTGCATTTTCTTGATTTTTTATTCTTGGGTCCTACTTCAACTCCTGATTGTTGAAATTTATCAAATGTATTCTTTAAGGTATGTGACAATTTTGGTGTCCCTTTAGCTATGGAAAAAACAGTTTGGTCTACTGTTTGTCTGGATTACTTAGGTGTTACAATTGACACCATGGCCATGGAGTTTAGACTTCCTGAAGAGAAAATTATTGAAATCAAAAATTCTTTGATTATCTTAATTAGGAAGAAAAAGTTTCCCTAAAAGAGATGAAATCATTATTGGGTCTGTTGGCTTTTGCTACACGCATTATGCCCATTGGTAGAATTTTTTCTACCAATACACCAATACATAGCTATACATAGCTTTTTATGGCCTCAAATTGCTTTCAGCCCCAGTTTGGGTTGCACGTGATAAGAGGGAAGATTTATTGGTATGGTGGCAATTCTTAAAGCATTTTAATGGTAGAGCAGTTTGGCAAAACGGCTTTGTGTTAGATAGAGACTTTTGTCTATTCACTGATGCCGCTGGTTCCATAGGTTTTGCAGCCATTTGGAATAAACATTGGTGTACGGAACCTTGGAATCCTTCAAAGGATATCCTCTTCATGCCGGTTGCACACAAATGTACGGCCTCCCGGCATCTGGGCCTTGACATCAGGCGGCCGCAGATTTGCGTGCAATTAACAAAAAAAATATGTGCTGAGAGCGCACGCCCTGCGGTCTCCTAGCACACATGTCCGGTACTTACGGAAAGGTCCCGATCTCCTCTTTCGATTGGGACCTTTCCCGATCATGTGACCACCGTGATGGCAAATCACATGACCTTAAAACCCAGCCCTGCCTCCCAGCTTCTGAACCCCTTAAAGGGCTGGGAGGCGCTGACGCCAAGGGGGTAAGCAACATTGTGTTGCTTGAATTATTCCCTATTATAGTTGCTATTGAGATTTGGGGTAAAAGTTTTCAAAATAGACATCTTCTCTTTGGCACTGACAACAAAGGAGTAGTTTTGGCCATCAACTGTCTCTCTTCTAAGTCTCCACCAGTCATTGGCTTGTTGAGGTATCTGATATATAAATGCTTGAGCCTTCATATTTGGTTAAAGGCTAAGCATATACCTGACAAATCTAATGACTTGGTGGATTCATTGTCTCACCTCCAGATGGATCAGTTTTTCTCTCTGATGCTGGACGCGGATCCATTGGGATTAGCATGCCCATCCCATTTATGGGAAATTATTTATAATTGATTACAGACAACATTAAGAAATCTTTGGCACCTTTGACCTGGGCAGGATATCAGTCAGCCTGGTTGATGTGGATTTCGTTCTTAAATTCCTATGGTCTTATCCACTCTTCCTATTCTGAAGGTTTAATTTTACTATTTTTGAATTCTTTATTAAGTAAAGGTTACTCTTGTGCTCATCTGAACAAAATCATCTCGGATTTCCTTCTTTTTTAAGCTGAGTAATCTTCCCTCCTGCTTTACCTTTTTACGGTTCCACAGACCTTGAAAGGATAACAGGAAAAATAATTTATTGGCTGATACTCGCAGGCCCATCACTCCTGATATCCTTCAGAGGCTTTGTTTAGTGATGGATGTTGTTTGCTGGTCTTCTTTTGAAGCAACATTATTTAAGGCAGTTTTTTCTGTTGCCTTCTTTGCTGCCCTACGAATATCAGAAATCCTTCTGCCAAATAAGTACTATAGCACAGGCTTTTGTTTCTCCGATATTATGTCATCAGATGGATGTTATGGAATATTTATAGATCGTTCCAAGATGGACCAACTAGGTAAAGGTAACTGGATCTGCTTACTCTCTTGCAACATCCTGAATGTTTGCCCAGTTTTTTTAATAAACTCTTATATTAAGTCTCGCTCTTTATTTTCTGAGCAGTTTTTTTATCCACCAGGACGGTACCCCTGCAACCCTATACCAGTACGTTAGTGTTTTTAAAAAACTATCAAAAAGAATTGAAGCTGGAACATATAAGACTAACATCACATTCATTTAGAATAGGGGCAGCCACGGAAGCGTAATGCCTAGGTTTTGAGTCAGGTATGATAAAGAAGTTAGGTAGATGGAAGTAGAATAGTTTTCAATTATATATTCGCCTTAATGTGAATATATAAGGCATTTTAGGTCCATTATGAGTTGTGTGGATTATTGGGCACTCTTTCATCTTTTGGGCCCACAAACGAGCAGAAGGAAGGGTATATTCAGAATACTTGGGCTTGGATCCGGCAAGATTCAAGATTTTTTGGTATGGTTGGCATGGTATGTTATGGTCCAATTTGATGTTTGAACAGAGCAGGTTATTTCAGCATTTCATTCCTCCCAATATTTTAATTGTTCATGTAGGGGCAGGGTGGATAAAAATCAATGATTTTTAAAAAAAAAATCGGATTTTTTTAATTTAAATCGGATGTTTTTGATTTAAATCGGATTATTTTGAATAAAATGCTTTTTGAGGAAAATATATTACCATCCAAAGGTTATTCCATCATGAAATAAAGATTCGTTTTTAAATTTTGTAGAATAAGGCTGTATATGTTTAATTTTTTTGGTAAAAAAATTCCATGAATCCATTCACAATGTCATGCTCTTCCAGAGGTTTTTGTAAGATTATTGGGCAGTTTCTCTGCCTACAAGATATTATCACAGATGCTTGGTTTACTTTTGCAGTTCTCAAAACTGAATTTGACTCAGCGGAGATCACATGCCTCTTCTTCACAGCAAAAATGTTATAACATGAACAGAGTTAAGAAAAAGACCTTAATCCTAACTTCTGCAAACCTATGAATACAGAATCAACCCCTTCAGTGCTAAGTTTCAAGAAGTTCAGTGAATAGAATAGAAACAATATTTTTCTGATTGGAGTGGAATAGATCTGCACAAGAAGAAAGTGAGACTAAGGGTGAGGAGGAAGGGGCTGACAGTCTAAGTTTCTTAAAATATATATATTTTGTTTAGCCAAATTAGTTAACAAACATGGATGTTTGTTTAAGCAAATAAATATGCTGTAATGTTATTGTTTCAGTTGAATAAATCTATTTAAATTGTTATTATTAAGGTAATGATTATTTTTCTCCTTCCTAAGTACAACAGAAAAGTTGTCCAAATATGAATGATTAACCTATTAAACTAGGGATAAAAAAACTAATATGAAAAGTTGTTATTCTAAAAATCTTCATCTACTTGCATATTAAAGTTATACCAGCAAGAATTAGTCTATGTAGAAAACTAGACTAATGATTTAAATCGTGATTTAAATCGTGATTTAAATCAGTTTGATTTAAATCAAATCCAACCTGTGTAGTGGGAAACGATATTGGGCAGGTCAAGACTTTAGATTTAATGTTCAGTATCAGAGATGATATCATCCGTTTTCAACTTTCTTCCCCTAGGACGGTGGTGGTTTTCTCTGAGGTTGTTCCTCGATTGCGCTGGCTGGAATCAGGTTCCCTTCATCCTCGTGAGAAAATTCAGAAAAGATTAAATAGAGCAGTTCAGAAATTTTTGATACCCTTGTGTTTTTATTTACAGACACACCGAATTGGAAGGTGGCATATCGGGTCTATACAGAGACGACGGAGTCCATCTTTCCAATATAGGGTTGGCTATGTTCAATACAGGTTTGCACACTTGTATTGAAATGGTCGTGGTGTGGGGGTTTTGGTGACAGGTGGTCTTTCCAATCCCACCTGACTTTTGTAATTTAAAGTGCAGAGTAAATACACAGCTTGAGTCGTAGTAGCTAAGCTGTTTGTTCTTGAATTTTATCTGTTGAATTTATATGGCGTGTATTTATTTAATAATTGGCTTTTATAACAACAATAAAGGGCCAAGGCCAAAACATTTTATTCAACTCTTAGTGTGTCTCGGTGTCTTTTATTTCAGAATGTTTTATTGCTGTCTGCTGTTCCATGAGAGGAAAAGGGGTTTCCCAGTGGCAGGGGTTCATTCTAGAAATCGGTTGGGGGGCTATTTGAGTAGGGATCTGCCCCGGATCACTCAGTCGCATCAGAAGGCACAGGCTGTGGTGCTTCCTCCCTCCTTTCTAGCGGCCATTTATTGTGTGGTGGTGTCACCTTTGCTAAAGCAAAGGGGGACTAGTTAATGTAACTTGAGTCGTAGTGGCTAAGTTGTAGTAAGAAGTTAGTATATTTGAAAAGTTAAGTATGGAATTTAAAGTATGGAGTAAATCCATGGCTTGAGTCATAGTGGCTAAGCTGTTTGTCCTTGTGTTTTATCTGTTGAATTAATTTATATGGAGTGTACCTATTTAATAAATGGCTTTTAAACCAATAATAAACAGCTGCGGCCAAAAAATGTTATCCAACTCTTAGTGTGTCTTGGTGTTTTTTATTTCAGAATGTTTTATGTGTCCTTGTTAGGGAGATTCACCCTCTCTATTTGTCATGTTTAAGGTGAAGGAGAATCCCAAATCTTGAGTTGTCCCCAGAACAGTAACTGAGTTTTCCCTCAATTACTGTTCTGGGGACAACCCAAGATTTGGGATTCTCCTTCACCTTAAACATGATGGGAATGCTAGTTCTGGTGACAACCAGGGATTCCCTCATTTTGGAGTTTCCTTTCACTTCCTGTTTTGTCTATAGGACAGATAGTGAAGGGAAATCTCCCCAATATGATGCAGGAGCTGGCAAAACCCAGGTGTGTTCCTATGGCTGTATCTCTGTAGAAGAAGGCAAGTGGAGTGCAGCAAAGTGCTGTGTGGGGCAGTGAAAAAAGGGGTGGGAATGTGTCATATGGGAGGCGTGATGCAGTTACCTCATCCTCCTGACACTATGACCAGATGCACATAGGTGTAAAAACTTACTGATGTTTATACTCAGGATTTTGTTGGCAGAAAGATCCTGAGTAAAATGACCATAAACACGTGTATAGGCGAGTAAAATTCTTCTTCATTGCCAGTGTTGTAATATACTCATTTATTCTAGTGTGAAGATTCTTGTAAACATACATATGGGTGTAAATTGCTGCAATCAAATGTAACATTTTCTATTTTTGATTTATAGCACTTTACCCTGCTGTGTGCATTGTTCTATAGACAACAATGCATCTAAATTCAAATCAGTCAAAAAGTGGTGTTTTTTTTACTCCCGTGTGCAAGAGGCCTAAGTTTAGATAAGATATGGAAAACTACCAAATTTAAATTGTTTGCACCAAGAAAGGTTAGAGAAAAATGGTTAGGGTTACGACAATTAAGTGAATAACTCCCAAATCCTCTACCAGAGCTATTTTCTTATAAAAGCCAAGATCCTACTTACTGGAGGTTAAGGTTTCGCCTGTCATGGTGGGCATACCCATTTCAGTGTCTGGGAACCATAGCAATGGACCCAGACCTTGAACCCCGGTATAGCACTCTGCAGCTAATACACACGTTGCACTATGTGCCAAGGTGAGCGCCTAATGCAAGATTCACTGCCTGAAGCAAACATTACAGGACACCTACAATTAGTAGGATGAGGGTATGATCCCAAGCTACACACTGAGGGTAACATATCCAGAAATTGCTAAATTGCTCAGAGCAATAAGCAGTCATATCTTGATAGAAGCTTCCGACATGGAAGAAAAATATATTTGAAATATATTTTAAAAATATTCTTCCCAAATATATTGCCATATATTTGAAATACTACAATTTTGGCAATATTCAATATATTTTTATATATATATATATATATATATATATATATATATATATATATATACTGCATGTTGAAATGCATTTTAATTACAAACTATATGAAAAATATTTTTAAAAATACATTTCAAATATACTGTATGTCTTTAAAAATACAAATCTACATTTCTGGAATGCATTTACAAATATATGTAAAAATATATGTTAAAATGACTTTTTTATATGTTAAAAAAAATCTGAAGAATATTTTCAAAAATATGATATATATTGTGTCCAAACACCTGAAGGTAACCCGCATATAGCCCATGGTCTATGAATACAAATCCTGTATCCTGAGCTGGCCCAACAGAACTATTTAGTACACTAACAGGTGCACCTGCTTTTATCAATATTTATGGAGCCCCAGCTACTTACAGTATACAGCCTTGAGTTCTGGCTGTGAGACCATACCTTTCTGTCACACACCCGGAGCAAAATAGAGTCCAGCTGAGCCGCGCTCAGTGATGCATAGGCAGCTTTATATTCACTGAATGAATACAAAGTTTCCTGTGATTGGCTGAAGTGGAGAGGTGGGTGGATGATGTCACAATCTCTAACTCAGGCAATCAGAGGCCTGGACCATTGCTATAATATTGTCTTTTTAAAATCAAGTCAGGTAGGTGGGTGGTTAACTACTTCCCTACCGGGCACTTTCAGCCCCTTCTTGCCCAGGCCAATTTTCAGCTTCAGCGCTCTCACATTTTGAATGACAATTGTGCGGTCATGCAACATTGTACACATATGAAATTTTTATACTTTTTTTCACACAAATAGAGCTTTCTTTTGGTGGTATTTACTTGCCACTGGGGATATTATTTTTGCACTATAAACAAAGAAAGAGCACAAAATTTGAAAAAAAAAATTTTTTCTCAGTTTCTATTAGAAAATTTTGAAAACAGATAATTTTTCTTCTTCACTGATGTGCATTAATGAGGCTGCACTGATGGGCAGCACTGATGGGCACTGATGAGGCCTCACTGATAGGTAGCACTGATGAGCACTGATGAGGCGGCACTGGTGGGAATTGATGAGGAGGCACTGATGATGCACTGATATGCAGCAATGATGGGCACTGATAGGCGGTACTGATGGGCAGTGATGGGTGATACTGCTGGGCACTAATGGTTGACACTGCTGGGCACTGCTGTGTGGAACTGATGGGTAGCACTGCTGGGCACTGCTGGGTGACTGATAATCAGGGAATGCTCCAGGAACTGGCACATTTCCGGACTCCCGATGCTTTCCAATAGACTGCAAGGCGCAGCAGTGCTCCTCAGCGTTCTGCAGCAATCATGGAGTATTCTCTTGAATGGGACTCACTGGAACCCATCCTTCCCCCTTTTTATATAACAGGGTGGATAGGCTGGGTCCAAAAAGCCCAGGAAAAGCAATGTATAATAACTCTTTCCCCAACCTGGGCCAGCCAACTACCTATTTATCAGATTGCAATACTGACTCTACACATTAGAAGGATGTGGTAAGTAATAAGTCAATAATCAAGTAAAAGTCAAACATACCCAATACTGCAGCTTCTGGGTGACTGCATCCACATCTATGCTCCTATGTAGATATAATATGATCTGCTGTTGTAAACACACCTGCAGTTATAGGACAGTACATCTGTACAGTACCATAAACCTCTTTCTTGTACATGATTTATAGAGCAAATATGTCACTAATTTTCCATATCGTATCTTTAGGACAACATTTACTGTACTAAGCACACAACAGCAATGACCGTTTTTACATTTTGTTGTTAATGTGCTTTTAGCAAAGAACCATATAATGTTTGCTTATTCTACTAAGCATATGTATCGCTCAGGAACTGCAAAGTGTACATGACTGATATAGTTTTGTTAGAATGATGGATAATGACAGTGACAAAAAAAAAAAAAAGTGTTTTGCCTTTTGATAACCAATATACACTAAAATAAACTATTATTCTTCTTGCTAATGCCTTTTATGTGAAATGAAGCTCACCAGCTTTTGACAATCATGGGTACCTGGAGCTTTTACTGTCAGGTTATCACTTACTGTTTTTCGTTTGCTTGTTAATAGTGCAATGGCAAAGAAGAAAAAGAAATATAGGAGTCTTTAGGGTTGATTTACTAGAAATAAATAAGCTGTTCATGTTGCAAGGGACATTTTCCTTAGCTTAGCGAAGGAGGTGAAGCTCTGCTGACATCGTTTCATCCAATGATGTATGTAACGAACGCGGTGTCAAACCCTAGCCTCCTTCACCAACATGTGACAAACGGATGGTCAAATTAACACTGTGCTGTCACGAACATATGATGATGACACTCTCAGCCTCATCCTGCACAAAGATTTTCCAGGTCTCAGAACTGCAATCTAGGTGCCAGCAGACTGCCAGCAAGTAGAGGAGTGCGCTCAACACATGGTTTAGTTAACCCTTTACACTGCCACCAGGTATTGTAGAGGTAATACTATTCATTCACAATATCTGCAATAACACTTGTAACTTTTAATTAATGTCTGTATGATACACTGTCACAACAGGAATATTTCAGAGATATACAATATAGTAGTGCTCTTTAAAGAGACAGGGATTCTTTAAGTACTGCCTTGGTGCTTTAGAGATAATTTTACGATTAAGTAAACAAGTAAAACAGCACAAACAGAAAACAAAAAGGGATCAAGAATAAAAGTACATAATCATAATCCTGAGGTCTGTGGGTTCCAGCAAAGTCCAGTCAATGGGCATAGGATAGAGCAGTGTTGGTTTTAATAAAATAAACCTTGGCTGATGTTCTTAGTTTGATGGTAAAGGAGAGCTCCAGACTGCATTCTTTCTTCTGGTTCCTGAAGAGGGTATGGGCAAAAAGTACCTGGCCTGAGGGTAAGAGGTCTGAGGGGGGCCGATGGAAGGTCACAGTGTTTATGAAAATGTAGCTGCCATCCCCTTAGCTACAGGTTTCAACACATTAAAGTCTTCAGATACCTACAGCTTACATTCTACTACCCAGTATATTATCATCCAGCATGGGATTACCTTTGGAATGAATACGAATATGATGGGTAACAGATGTATATTACACCTAGGAGATGCAATCTGCCTAACCCACCTCTGGTAATGCTGGTAACTAATTGATACAGGTAATAAAGTTCTCATTTTCAAAGTAATGATATCAGCTCAAGAGTTATGAAAAACTTTTTTGACTTTATGGGAGGGGATAGCCAGCCAGGATGGTGTATTCATGCTTATCTACAAGCTAAACCGTTTTACAATAGGGCCCTAAAGTCAGCCTGATGCTATTAGGAAAGACCGATATCTGCTTAAGGATTTTAATTACATAGGAAGGCCGTGAATTATGCAATTTTCTTTGCTTCCACCACAGGAAAGGAAAGGAAAGAAAACTGTTCAATTCCCCTATCAACACAGTTAGTGTTGATGGGGAATTCCCTCCTGAAGTGCTATTTCCTTTATTGCAGTAACAAAGGGTTAAATTCCATGTTACATTTATTTATTGACAGGTTCATATTTTTACCCTTTCAGATTTGTGGATGTAGTACAATGATTAACACAAAAGCACAAGTAGTATAGTAATAAAAGAGATTTACTTAGCTTTGTTTAACCACTTGTCTACCGGGCACTTTCACCCCTTCCTGCCCAGGACAATTTTCAGCTTTCAGTGCTGTCGCATTTTGATTGACAATTGCGTGGTCATGCAACACTGTACCCATATGAAATTTTTATCCTTTTTTTTTAGACAAATAGAGCTTTCTTTTGGTTGTATTTAATCACCACTGGGTTTTTCATTTTTTGATAAGCAAACCAAAAACAACTGAAAATTTTGAAATGATGAGGTGGCACTGGTAGGTGGCACTCATGGGCATTCATAGGCATCACTGGTGGGCATTCACTGATGGACACTGAAACGCAGTACTCATATATGACACTGATAGGTGGCACTGACTGGAACTGTTAGGTGGCACTGCCGGGCACTGATAGGCGGCACTGATCGGCATTGATAGGTGGCACTGGCTGGCGCTGATAGGTGACACTGATTGGCAGCACTCATAGGCGGCACTGACTGGCACTGATACGTGGCACTGACTGGCAATGATAGCTGTCACTGAAAGGCAGCTCAGATTGGCACTTGATGTGGCACTGATGTGCACTGGTAGGCACTGATATGTGGCATTGATGTGCACTGATGGACACTCACAGGTTGCATTGATGGGCAATGACATATGGCACTGATGGGGCTACACTGATCATCTGGGCACTGATCATCAGTGCTCTGATCATCAGTGTACATTTCCCCTTTGAGGAATGCCGATTACTGGCGCTCCTCTCCTCATGAGCTGTCAGCATGACAGCTTGTGAGGAGAGAAATGCCGATAAACGCCATTTCCTTATTTACATGCAATCAGATGTGATTGGATACAGCTGATCACATGACAGAGCCGAAGTCATCGGCTCTTTCTGCTGATCGGTGATCCGCTGTGTCTCAGGGGTACAACGCATTACAGGTCGCTGTGCTGCACGCCCCCAAGGGTGCGCACGCGTGGCTAAACTGGGAGGGCGTCATATGACATCCTCCAAAAAAGAGAGAACCACTTTGCGCCCATCATTTCCTTATACGGCGGGAGGGAGGCAGTTAAAGATGGAGTACAGATGATAAAACAAGATACATTCAGTTTTGGTTCAAACAAGGGAAGCCCTACAACCTCTGGAAACAGACGGTCCTGGTAACGACAATCTCTTCTTTTTCTAGGCACATTCACATTTCTGTCCTAGAAAGGGCTCTGAAGAATGCCTTTGTGTCCTGTATATATATATGAGAAAGGGGTTTTAGCCAGTTCTAACAAATGAATGTCTTTAATGGTTTTGAGACAATTAAAATAACCATCTGTGTATCTATGCTCAGGTCAGAAAGCTCAATGTATGCAAGGAAAGAAGCAAAGAATGTGACATTCCTTTTGTGATAACCATTATATATACAGTGGGGATCGAAAGTTTGGGCACCCCAGCTAAAAATTTGTTTTAATGTGCATAAAGAAGCCAAGGAAAGATGGAAAAATCTCCAAAAGGCATCAAATTACAGATTAGACATTCTTATAATATGTCAACAAAAGTTAGATTTTATTTCCATCATTTACACTTTCAAAATAACAGAAAACAAAAAAATGGCGTCTGCAAAAGTTTGGGCACCCTGCAGAATTTATAGCATGCACTGCCCCCTTTGCAAAGCTGAGACCTGCCAGTGTCATGGATTGTTCTCAGTTGTTCTCAAGAAGGCTATAAGAAGATAGCAAAGCGTTTTCAGATGTCAATATCCTCTGTTCGGAATGTAATTAAGAAATGGCAGTCATCAGGAACAGTGGAATTTATAGCAAGATCTGGAAGACCAAGAAAAATATCAGACAGAACAGCTCGCAGGATTGTGAGAAAAAAATTCAAAACCCACGTTTGACTGCACGATCCCTCCAGAAAGATCTCGCAGACACTGGAGTTGTGGTACACTATTCCACTATAAAGAGATACTTGTACAAATATGGTCTTCATGGAAGAGTCATCAGAAGTAAACCTCTTCTACGTCCTCACCACAAAAATCATCGTTTGAACTTTGCAAATGAACATATAGACAAGCCTGATGCATTTTGGAAACAAGTTCTGTGGACCGATGAAGTTAAAATTGAACTTTTTGGCCGGAATGAGCAAAGGTACGTTTGGAGAAGAAGGGGCACAGAATTTAATGAAAAGAACCTCTGTCCAACTGTTAAGCATGGGGTTGGATCAATCATGCTTTGGGGTTGTGTTGCAGCCAGTGGCACAGGGAACATCTCACGAGTAGAAGGAAAAATGGATTCAATAAAATTTCAGCAAATTTTGGATGGTAACTTGATGCCATCTGTGAAAAAGCTGAAGTTAAAGAGAGGATGGCTTCTACAAATGGATAATGATCTTAAACACACCTCGAAATCCACAGGGGATTACATCAAGAGGCGTAAACTGAAGGTTTTGCCATGGCCTTCACAATCTCCTGACCTCAACATAATTGAAAATCTATGGATAGACCTTAAAAGAGCAGTGTGTGACAGACAGCCCAGAAATCTCAAAGAACTGGAAGACTTTTGTAAGGAAGAATGGGCAAAGATACCTCAAACAAGAATTGAAAGACTCTTGGCTGGCTACAAAAAGCGTTTACAAGCTGTGATACTTGCCAAAGGGGGCAGTACAAGATATTACCTCTGCAGGGTGCCCAAACTTTTGCAGACGCCATTTTTTGGTTTTCTGTTATTTTGAAAGTGTAAATGATGGAAATAAAATCTAACTTTTGTTGACATATATCATAAGAATGTCTAATCTGTAATTTGATGCCTTTTGGAGATTTTTCCATCTTTCCTTTATGCACATTAATACAAATGTTTAGCTGGGGTGCCCAAACTTTCGATCCCCACTGTATATATACTGTATATATATAAAATATTTTTTATTTCAAAATGACAGTCTCACTGCTTAGAAATTTGACTTTGATTGAAATAGTAAACATTCTGCAGAAAAAAAAATCCATTTTAAACATGTGGCCAGGGGAGGTTTTTTTTAAGTGATTATGAGTGCCCACCATCCAAGAGACTGTCCACTTGAAATACCGCTCAGTGATGAGTAACCTCCCAGTTTACTTTACATTCTACTCACAGTTTACAGTGGGTATAGTTTAGTTTACCCATATTTCCTGCTGCCCGGAGATCAGCAGCCCTTGGAGGAGGTAGGGGGTGGTAATCATACTGTGTGTGTGTGTAGTCCCATACGATCTATCAGTGATCCTGTCTCATGTGCTGCATGGATGACAGGAGGGAGAGCCCACAGAACACAACACAGCTCACCTCCTCCCAGCTCTTTCCTCTCCATGTTTTCTGGGAAGTGTAATGTGGATTTGGGGGGGTGGGTGTTGTTATTTGCTAGGAGGAATGGGGGGAATAGAGAGAGAGGAAGGGAGAGAGGAGAGGGAGTAGGAGAGAGGGAGGGAGAGAGAGAGTAGGAGAGAAAGTGGGAGAGAGAGAAAGGCAGAGGGAGAGAGAGGAAGTGAGAGAGGAGAGCGAGTAGGAGAAGGATAGAGAGTAGGAGAGGGAGAGTGGGGGAGAGAGGAAGTGAGAGAGGAAAGGGAGTAGGAGAGAGAGAGGGAGAGAGAGTGGGAGAGAGAGGAAGTGAGAGAGGAGAGGGAGTAGGAGAGAGAGAGGGAGAGAGAGGGTAGGGGAGAGAGTGGGAGAGAGAGGAAGTGAGAGAGGAGAGGGAGAGAGAGTGGGAGAGAGAGAAAGGCAGAGAGAGGGGGGGAGTGAGAGAGGAGAGGGAGTGGGAGAGAGAGTGGGAGAGAAAGACAGAGAGAGGAAGTGAGAGAGGGAGTAGGAGAGGGAGAGAGAGTAGGAGAGAGAGTGGGAGAGAGAGACAGAGAGAAAAGCAGAGAGAGAGAGAGAGAAGGCGAGGGAGCAGGAGAGAGAGAGGGAGGGTGAGAAAGACAGGGGGCAAAAAAGAGGAGAGAGAGAGAAGGAGAGGGAGAAGGAAAGAGAGGGGGAGAGAGGGGGTGAAAGAGAGGGAGAGAGAGAGAGGAAGGGAGGGGGGAGAGAAAGGGAGAGAGAAGGAGAGGGAGAAGGAGGAAGGGGGAGAGAGAGAGGAGGAGAGAGAATGGGGGAGAGAGGGGGGGGGAAGGGGAGAGAGAGAGAAGGAGAGAGGGAGGAGAGAGAGAGAGAAAATATCTTGTACACATGCACACACTTATTGAACTCTCTCGCTCACTCATTGGAGGGGGGGGGGGCACAATTTTTGTGTTGCCTAGGGCAGCACAAAACCTAACTACACCACTGCCCACATGCCTTTTCCATTAAAGCCACATCCACTAAATGCTGCGGCCATTAAAACCCACTTCTATCACATGTTCTGGCCATTATGAGAGACTTGTACTGTCACTTTCAGACTTTTAATTTAATTTTCATTAAAAAGACATTTTTTTTCCTAAAAGCCAAATCTGACCCACCAACAACTACCCATACCTGAGATATAAGTGGAGTAACCCTGAGGTGGCAAACCATCAATATTCAATTGGTTAGTGGATGCATGGGTCTCTTTCACCAGATTAGTCCAGCAGATCGTAGCGGTTTCTCTCTCTCTCTCTGTCTCTCTCTCCAAGTGGGGTCACTCTCCAGTTCGTCTGGTCTCCTGCTGTCAGATTGTCCTGCTCAGCAGTGTGGCAGACCAGGTGGTCAGTAGGCTCTTTCCACTCTTCCCCTCTCTCCAACTCCAGCTCTGCGGCCTAGTTCAGCACTTCAGCTGTCAGTACACTTCCTTCTCTTTTAGTCTCTCCCCACAATCTCCTGACCAATCTCCCGGGGCTTTGATATTTACATGCCCGCACCCACAAGCTACCTCTCTTGGGAAATGTAGTCCCTGACCACCCTGCTCACCAGCTGAATCCTGCTATACAGCATACAAGTTCCAGAAGGCTGTTCTGTCCATGTGAGCGACCCTGAATGGCAGACCACCGTCATCTAATGTCCATTTTAATGTACTGCAAGTAATAACATTTCAATAAGCTACAAAAAGAAAAAAACTGTTTTAATTAGTTTCTGTTATACTTTGCAAATAATTATATGTGAAAATGTATACATTATATGAAATTCCTCAACCCTGATGTACTGACTGCCTTTCTTATTTCGTGGAGCTCTAAAATGCAAGGACAACCCTATGGCAAGCAGATAGTCCAATGTATTTAGTAAGCAGCATGGCAAGTTTTTTGAAGTTGTAATGTTTTGCCAGAATTTTTGAAAAATGAATAAAAATAGATTTCACAAAGTTGACATTTTTATAAAAGTTTTTCAACACACAGCAAAACACATTTTGCCTATCTGCCCACATGTATAGAGGAGGCCAAAACCCAAGCAGCACCTTCAGGCTTTCAAGTTCCTAATGTAAACAATGCATCCAATTTGTTGACTACCCATCCAATTTTTTGATGCCCTGAAGTGCCAGGACAGGAGAAACACCTACAAAATTATGATATTTTGGAATACATTTTTTGCCACACATTTTTGGAAAACGAAGAAAATATATAGAGATATTTATTTTTTAATACACACACACCCACCTAATAATAAAATATTTCTCACACACCATGGTATATTTACTCCCCAAAACATTCTGCTATTCCACCTCAGTATGGGTATACCACATAGGTGAAACGTTGCAGTCTAGCCACATAATGGGGTTCAAAATCCAAGAAGCACCATTAAGGTTTCATTTTTCTGCCACAAGCTTTAGGAAAATGTGGGAAGAAAATGAAAATGTTTATTTACACAGAGTTCTAAATTATTAAGATACTTCTACCATACAGCATTGGCATACTTACAAGTTTGCAAGGTGCATAGATTATGCATATAATTTCCTGACTACCTATCCATTTTTGCAGGCCCTGGAACACCAGGACAGTAGAAACATAAACCAAATGAGCATATATTGGAAAATAAACACTGTTTGGTGGTATGGTGGGAATTTAGAATTTTTTTTTTTTGCAACAAGTTCTAAGAAACTGCAGAAAGATAGATAATGAAAATATATTTTTACACAAAGCTGTCAATTTAATAATTTGCACACTGCATGGGCACACTTTTTCACCCCAAAAACACATTCTGCTTCTTTGAGTATAGGGTTACCACATGTGAGACTTTTAATGTTTGGACTGATTATGTACCAGACATTATTTCTTGTGTATCATACAAATCAACCAACATTGTAATGTTTCTTTGTGTAAGTGGTCAGCTAGTGTTGAGTCACCTATAGCAGTCCCAATTTCGTATGAGCCAAACAAGCACAGCCTCCTGGTACATGACTGCCACAAAACCAGCACACAGTGTCAGCAGAGCAGTGCAGCAAGCACTGTGCCCCTGATCACTAGCCACTCCAGTATAAAGCCAGGTCCAGTGCAGTCAGCCACAGTGTCCTGGATCTTTGCCACACCAGTACAATGTTACCAGATCGGTTTTTCTGATTGTTGCCTCACCACTCAGTGTATCCCCAGATCAGTGCAACCAGTAACAGTGTTCCAAGTGCTAGCCACACCCGAGCCAGTATAATCCAGCCTGATCAGTAGCTACACCAGTACCAGAGAAGCTAGCAACAGTGTTCCTCATCACCGCCACCTAGTACACTGACAGCAGAGCCAGTGTAAGAGAGCAACAGTCTTGATTGCCAAGCACCACCAGTGCCAGTGAAGCCAGCAACATTGTCCTGATAACTAGCCACACCAATGCCACCAGGAACAGTGAAGCCAGCATTTTGATTGCTAGCCACACCAGTGTCAGTAGAGCCAGCACAATTGCACTGGTGTAGCTGCAATCATGTTATTGGGGTGGCTAGCAGCCAGAACAGTGTCATTGTGAGCTGATCGACAACCAGCAGCACTACCAGCATGATCAGTTATCAGTAGAGTCACTGGCAAAAGTGTCCCAAAATATTTACCCAAGTGAAGAGACCCTTCAGACTGAGTATGACTGAGAGTAATGGGTAAGAGATCCGTGAAAAGCAGTGGTTCATTAATACCCATTTGTGATTCTGAGGATAAAAACGGGCCCCTGCTATAGTGATTCTATCAAGTGAACTGAAGAAGTCATTTGGATGAGTAGTGAAACTTTTTCAAGAATGATCAATAAGTCTGTTGGTTTTTCTACTAATAGACAATTGTCCACTCATTTTCCATGTATGTCGATGCTCTGTGCCTATATTGTGTTTATTTTGGTAAATGGAACTTCACAATAAGATCAATGAACCAAATTGCAAAAAGTGACTTTGCGTAAGCAAACACTCAATAGAATCAATGGTGGAGAAGATCTGGGAGTTCTGGAAGATCACAAGCTTAATAATGGCATGCAATGTCAAGCTGCGGTTTCTAAAGCGAGCAAAATCCTCTCTTGTATTAAAAGAGGTATAGACTCCAGAGAGAGAGATATCATATTACCCCGGTACAAATCATTAGTAAGACCTCATCTGAAATATGCAGTTCAGTTTTGGGCACAAATTCACAAAAAGAACATTGGGGAACTGGAGAAAGTACAGAGAAGGGCAACCAAACTGATAAAGAGGCATGGAGGAGCTCAGCTATGAGGAAAGATTACAGGAACTGAATTTATTCTCTCTTGAGAAGAGGAGATTAAGGGGGGATATGATCAACATGTATAAATACATCAGTGGTTCATACAGTGAACTCGGTGTAGAGCTATTCACCCTGAGGTCATCACAGAGGACAAGGGGGCACTCTTTACGTCTGGAGGAAAATAAATTTAATCTCCAAACACGGAAAGGTTTCTTCACAGTGAGAGTTGGTTCTGGCCAGCTCAGTGGATTTCTTTAAAAAAGGCCTGGATTCTTTCTTGGATACACAAAATATAATTGGTTACTAACATTTATAGGTAAAGTTGATCCAGGGAATATCTGATTGCCTCTCGGGAGATCAGGAAGGAATATTTTTCCCCTGCAAGAGCAAATTGGGTCATGCTTTGCTGTTTTTTTTTGCCTTCCTCTGGATCAACTGTGGGTATAGGATTGTAACTTTTTTTTTTTACTGGTTGAACTGGATGGACTTTTGCCTTTTTTTCAGCCAGGCTAACTATATGTAATGGCAAATGACTGCAGCTTGAACTGAATAGGCCTATAGCTTGGATAGGCTCCTTTGCTTCATAAATGCACTTCTCAGAAAAACACATTGAACTGAATGAACTCCTTTCTCTTTAGCCTCAGCAATAAGAGATTCATTTATCACTCTGCTCTGTCAGCACCTTGCCTATATTATCTTATCAGATGAACTGCGGTCCTGTTGCTGTGCAATACAAGCAGTGGTTACATAAGGACTGCCACTCTTTAGTTGTGTAAGGTGTGGAGTGTACAAATATTCTATGGTTCTGCTTGGTGAAATGTTACAGTATAATTAAGTTTGCATTATTAAATTGAAAAGTGCAGTTAAAACTGAACTCTAAAAAGATATAAACAAACACAAATTCATGGAGTTATTTTATCATTAACCACTTGCCCTCCAGAGGATTTACACCCCTTCCTGACCAGGCCATTTTTTTGCAATACGGCACTACGTTACTTTAACTGACAACTGCGCGGTCATGCAACAATGTACATAAATTAAATTGATGTCCTTTTGTTCCCACAAATAGAACTTTCTTTCAGTGGTATTTGATCACCTGTGCAGTTTTTATTCTTTGCGCTAGGAAAAAAAAGACAGACAATATTAAAAAAATATATATTTTTTACTTTTTTGCTATAAAACATGTCCCGTAAAAAAATGTTAAAAATAAAATTTCTTCATAAATTTAGGCCAAAATGTACCTGCTACGTCTTTGCTAAAACAAATCCCAATACGTGTAAATTAATTGGTTTACGTGAAAGTTATAGCATCTACAAATGGCGATATGTATACTAGAATTTGTTTTTACTAGTAATGCTGGCGATCAGCAACTTATTGCATCCCCAGTGACACTAATACAGTGATCAGTGCTAATTAATAGCACTGTCACTGTACTAATGACACTGGGCAAGAAGGGGTTAAGATCTGGGGCGATCAAGGGGTTAACTGTGTGATGTGTTGCGGTTTACTATGAAGACAAGCTGCCTGCTGACAGGGGAGAAATCTGTATTGTTTATGTACAGACCTCTCCCCTGTCAGCTCTGCCGACGATCAACGAGTCCTGGCCGAGAATCGGCGGCTGCGACCCAGTGATTGCCAATGAGCCAATAGCGGCACGTGTAGGGTGCACGGGCGTGTGCCCCCTACCCAGGAATACAAAATCACATATATATATATATATATATATATATATATATATATATAATCCCTGCCACCTTGTAGCAGTACTTCTGCTACAAGGCAGTCAGTAATCGGTTAAACTGTTACTAAACCCAGGACCCTGCATTGACTGGTCTCCCACAGTACACAAAACATGGAAATGGGGTCTGCGGACCCCACTTTAATGTGTGTAGTCACTCTTATATTATTATATTATTATTTTTTATGATTATTTATTAAATTATAGTTTATGATTTCGTGTTTCAAGTTTTATCATATCCGGAAAGCTTACTAGACTCTTGTTCGACCAGATTTCAGTAAGTTATTCCTAAAAATTACAGGCCTACAATAAAAAAACTACATATTTCCATGCAAAATAATGGAACCGCTTTCATCACCAAAAATCTGAAATAATCATACCGCCAGGGAAGTTAAATCTTCCATGTGGTGATACTGGAGGTAAAAGAGATCTGTAACCATATCTGAGGTACGCCTGTGAGTGTCTGCCAGCATCACCGGAGAGGACACCCCTTTTTTTGATTGTTATCGAGGACCATCTATTTGAGATCATCGTTTGGGGTTTTCTATATGCTTTGTGACCCCGTGTGGGTCGCAGTTTGGAAGTGAGCACGCACACTAGCTGGTGGAGGATTGATTGATTACATTTGTTCACTGGATGTCTCACGGCTTATGCTGAAGATTCACTGTGTTCCTGTTTTTGGGACTGTTACTATTCATTTTAGGACATATTCAATGTGTCACATTTTGTTCCTCAGAATGTATTATTTATATTTACATAATTTTTGTTCACCTAGTCACTGGTATATCACAAGTACACTGTGTTGCTTTACTGATGTTTGATATTGTCTGCACTTACCATTTTTGGTAATGATTTCTGCACTTGTTGCTGTCAGCAATTTGTTGTCTTCACACTTGGATGAGGGTTAAATGTGCATTTATTTTAATATTTTATTCATTTATATGTCCATTTATTATTTATGCAGTAGCAGAGCACTCATTCATTTTACCGTGATAGGTTGCCACCCGTGCAATAAGTCCATCTGTGAAATTTTCTTTCTACTAAATATTCCACGGTCAACTATTAGTGGTATTATAACAAAGTGGAAGCAACTGAAAATGACAGCAACTCAGCCACGAAGTGGTAGGCCACGTAAAATGACAGAGCTGGGTCAGCGCATGCTGAAGTGCACAGTGTACAGGAATTCCCAACTGTCTGCAGAGTCAATAGCTAAAGACCTCCAAACTTCATGTGGCCTTCAGATTAGCACAACAGTGCATAGAGAGCTTCATGGAATGGGTTTCCATGGCCGAGCAGCTGCATCCAAGCCTTACATCACCAAGTGCAATGCAAAGCATTGGATGCAGTGGTGTAAATAAGGAGTGAGAGGAATCATGCTTCTCTGTCTGGCAAACCGATGGACGTGTCTGGGTTTGGCAGTTACCAGAACAGTACTTGCCTGACTGCATTGTGCCAAGGGTAAAAATTGGTGGAGGGGGAGATTATGGTGTGGGGTTGTTTTTCAGGGGTTGGGCTTGGCCCTAGTTCCAGTGAAGGGAATTCTTAAGGCGTCAGCATACCAAGACATTTTGGACAATTTCATGCTCCCAACTTTGTGGGAACAGTTTGGGGATGGCCTCTTCCTGTTCCAACATGACTGCACACCAGTGCACAAAGCAAGGTCCATAAAGACATGGATGAGCGAGTTTGGGGTGGAGGAACTTGAGTGGCCTGCACAGAGTCCTGAGCTCAACATGATAGAACACCTTTGGGATGAATTATAGTGGAGACTGCAAGCCAGGCCTTCTCGTCAGACATCAGTGCCTGACCTCAATGTGCTTCTGGAGGAATGGTCAAACATTCCCATAGACACACTCCTAAACCTTGTGGACAGCCTTCCCAGAAGAGTTGAAGCTGTTAAAGCTGCAAAGGGCAGGCCAACTCAATATTGAACCCTATGGACTAAGACTGGGATGCCATTAAAGTTCATGTGCATGTAAAGGCAGGAGTCCAATACTTTTGGCAATATAGTGCATATATTATTGCAGAAGACACATTTTTTGCCTCTTCTGTAATAAGAAGCCTGCCTGCTCACTTTTTTATATTATACTTTAGTTCTGCTTTAAGTTTGCAAACTTACCCAAAATCCAAACCCTGGGCATTCGGCTCATCACTAATCATATTACGGTCAATTCACTAAAGGATTCCGTATGCTATACGAAGGTCACATAACTCATTTTTTGCAAATATTGCATGAGATAACAAAAGAGTCAATTCATCAAAGTAAAATATTGAATGTGAGGTATAGGAGTACCTCGGTTTACGAACTCCTCTGTTAACGTAATTTTCAGTTTACGAATGAAAATCCACTGAAAATAATGCCTCAGTTTACGAATTTTTTTCGCAATACGAACAGATTAATTTGTTTTCAATGCATTTACAATTTTTTTTTAATCATGTCCCTGTACAGTACTATGCCTTTAAAGAGCACTTTTATAAAGAGTTTTGAACAGATTCGACTTTTTTTTACTTTTATCTGACCTCCGGAACAGATTATTTGGTTTTCAATGCATTTACAATTTTTTTTTAATCATGTCCCTTTATGCCTTTAAAGTGCACTTTATAAAGAGTTTTGAACAGATAAAAGACTTTTTTTTTCACTTTTTTCTGACCTCCGGAACGGATTAATTTGTTTTCAATGCATTCCTATGGGAAACCGTGTTTCGCTTTACGAATATTTTGCAATATGAAAAGTCCCGCAGAACGAATTAAATTCGTAAACCGAGGTATACCGTATTTTTCGCTCCATAAGACGCACTTTTTTCCCCCCAAAATGGGGGGAAAATGTCTGAGCGTCTTATGGAGCGAATATTGAGCGGCCAATCCGGTATTTCCACAGCCGCCGTGTCAGAATACCGGGCCGCCCGCTCAGCTCTTCTCTGCAGCAGAACCTTACCTGTTCCTCGGTCCAACGCTGTACAGTCTTCCCGCGCCGGCTTCTTTAGTGTGGGCTCTCGGCTGTGACAGCCGGGTGCCCAGTGCACATGCGCAAGAAGCGCTGCGCTTTTTGAATGGTACGGCGTCTTCTGGGACACATGACAGGTCCCAGAAGACGCCGGACCAATCACAAAGCGCAGCGCTTCTCATGCATGTGCACTGGGCACCCAGCTGTCAGCTGGGTGCCCACACTAAAGGGAAGACAACTCCGCGGAAGTGGGAGCGGGTACCTGTCAAATTCAGGTACCCACTCCCCCTCCCTCCCCAAAGGTCAGCAGTCTCTTAGTCATCCCCTGCACTGTCTGCAGTCTCTGGTCATCCCCTGTACTGTCCGCAGTCTCTGGTCATCCCCTGCACTGTCCGCAGTCTCTGATCATCCCCTATACTGTCCGCAGTCTCTTGGTCATCCCCTATATTGTCCACAGTCTCTTGGTCATCCCCTATACTGCCCGCAGTCTCTGGTCATCCACTGTACTGTCCGCAGTCTCTGGTCATCCCCTATACTGTCCGCAGTCTCTTGGTCATCCCCTATATTGTCCACAGTCTCTTGGTCATCCCCTATACTGCCCGCAGTCTCTGGTCATCCCCTGTACTGTGCCCGCAGTCTCTGGTCATCCCCTGTACTGTCCGCAGTCTCTGGTCATCTCCTGCACTGTCCGCAGTCTCTTGGTCATCCCCTGTACTCTCTGCAGTCTCTTGGTCATCCCCTATACTGTCCACAGTCTCTGGTGATCTCCTGTACTGTCCGCTGTCTCTGGTCATCTCCTGTACTGTGTCCGCAGTCTCTGATCATCTCCTGTACTGTGTCCGCAGTCTCCGGTCATCTCCTGTACTGTGTCCGCAGTCTCTGGTCATCTCCTGTAGTATGTCTGCAGTCTCTGGTCATGTCCTCTACTGTCTGCAGTCTCTGGTCATCTCCTGTACTATGTCCACAGTCTCTGGTCATCTCCTGTACTATGTCCGCAGTCTCTGGTCATCTCCTGTAGTATGTCCGCAGTCTCTGGTCATCTCCTGTACTATGTCCGCAGTCTCTGGTCATCTCCTGTACTGTGTCTGTAGTCTCTGGTCATCTCCTGTACTGTGTCTGCAGTCTCTGGTCATCTCCTGTAGTATGTCTGCAGTCTCTGGTCATCTCCTGTACTGTCTGCAGTCTCTGGTCATCTCCTGTACTATGTCCGCAGTTTCTGATCATCTCCTGTAATATGTTCGCAGTCTCTGGTCATCTCCTGTACTATGTCCGCAGTCTCTGGTCATCTCCTGTACTGTGTCCGCAGTCTCTGGTCATCTCCTGTAGTATGTCTGCAGTCTCTAGTCATCTCCTGTACTGTCTGCAGTCTCTGGTCATCTCCTGTACTATGTCCGCAGTTTCTGATCATCTCCTGTAATATGTCCGCAGTCTCTGGTCATCTCCTGTACTATGTCCACAGTCTCTGGTCATCTCCTGTACTGTGTCTGCAGTCTCTGGTCATCTCCTGTAGTATGTCTGCAGTCTCTGGTCATCTCCTGTACTGTCTGCAGTCTCTGGTCATCTCCTGTACTATGTCCGCAGTCTCTGGTCATCTCCTGTACTGTGTCCGCAGTCTCTGGTCATCTCCTGTAGTATGTCTGCAGTCTCTAGTCATCTCCTGTACTGTGTCCGCAGTCTCTGGTCATCTCCTGTACTGTGTCCGCAGTCTCTGGTCATCTCCTGCAGTATGTCTGCAGTCTCTAGTCATCTCCTGTACTGTGTCCGCAGTCTCTGGTCATCTCCTGTACTATGTCCGCAGTCTCTGGTCATCTCTTATAGTATGTCTGCAGTCTCTGGTCATCTCCTCTACTGTGTCCGCAGTCTCTGATCATCTCCTGTACTACGTCCTCAGTCTCTGGTCATCTCCTGTACTATGTCTGCAGTCTCTGGTCATCTCCTGTACTGTGTCCACAGTCTCTGGTCATCTCCTGTAGTATATCTGCAGTCTCTGGTCATCTCCTGTACTATGTCCGCAGTCTCTGGTCATCTCCTGTAGTATGTCCGCAGTCTCTGTTCATCTCCTATACTGTGTCCGCAGTCTCTGGTCACCTCCTGTACTGTGTCCGCAGTCTCCGGTCATCTCCTGTACTGTGTCTGTAGTCTCTGGTCATCTCTTGTACTATGTCTGCAGTCCATTGGTTCAAAATATTTTTTTTCTTGTTTTCCACCTCTAAAACCTAGGTGCGTCTTATGGTCAGGTGTGTCTTATGGAGCGCAAAATACGGTATATTGCAAAAAATAATGAGATAACATTAAAGTCAATTCACTAAAGAACACACACATTTGTTATTTATCACCTGGCAGTAGGCAGTCAGTATTTTTGCAATGTTCAAAATAACAATGAGGGAAACTGCACTGGCCAATAAGGTAAAATTATACAATGTATCAGTGTGTAAATGTTCTGCCCTGAGCTCAGGAATGGAAATAAATTGTAACATTTCACCAGAGGGAGATTGTTCTGTAGTGAAAGCACACTAGAATGTTTTCAGTTTCATAATATGTCTGTGTGCCTTTACCTGTATTTACAGAACTATCTTCCTCTGGTGAAGTGTTAGCAGGTGTAAAAACTGCTAAAAAACACCAAAAATAATGCTAAATTTATGTGATAAATATTGCAAAACATAAATATTTAACACGTTAGGTAAATAACACACGTTTTTTAGTCAGTTGACTACTTGTGAGATAAATACCACATGAATTATCTTACCTCAATGATGTATGCAGTATTTATCTTCGTGAATTGACCCCATTATCATTCATCCTTCATAGAAGCACTGCTCCCTCGTACCACTACCTGGGGATATGCATACATGCTTCCCAAAGGTTCCAGGCAGCATGCGTCAGATTCAAATGCAATAAATTATTTACTAATGTGCACATTATCATTCTATCTATATTTGTCTAGAAACACAAGAAACTGAATTAACGAATGTACAAAACCAGGTGTGTAAAAATGTGCCCTTAAATCCATAGGTTATCTAACCAGCTTGTGAATTCACAGGTTTTCCAGCCCCTGAATGTAGTTGTATGGCACATCAAATGGCAGACCCACTTCCCTTTAAAGAACCTGTATAGGTTCTTTAAAGGGATAAAACAAGAGGAAATGTGCATGTATCACAGAGATGAACAGCATATATTTTTTTGCCCTGCCATATGTTTTTACTAGCTTTAGGCATACCTACCAACTTTCTGAAAGAAAAAGGGACACCATGTAGGCAGGATGGAAATTGCTAGTTAGCTGCTGCCTGGCAGCCATCCATCTGCTCAGTGGCGATCAGCAGACAGACCACCCACTGAGCAGGTGGACTCCTCGTTCAGTCCGCCTCATGTGGAAGGGACTTAAAACTTTAAATAGGGGTTGGATAAAAGGTTTAGGGTAGGATAACCCATTTGGTAATTAAATAGTACATACAATAGTACAGAGGTTGACACTTGAGACCAAAAAAGAGGGACAATTGAGGAGGAATAAGGGACAGAGTTAACTTTTTTCTGGGGTGTTTTTGGTGAGCTGCTGCTGGGCTCTGCCCCCATTTCCCAGAGCATGTAAAATCAGGAGGGAGCTGCTCCCAGATGAGTCCTGCTACATGGGAGCAGGATTGGCTGACAGCTACCATGTATTATTATTATTATTATACAGTATTTATATAGCGCCAAAGGGTATGCTCAGCGCTGTACAGTAGCAAGGAGGACATAACATGAGACAAGAACCATACACTACACGAGGGGTTCGAGGGAACTGCTCTTTCGAGCTTACAATCTAGGAGGGAGGGGAAGGTGGCACAAGAGGAGATGGCTGTGGGGGATGGAGTGGTGGGTGGAATGGAGGAGGTTAGTTGTTAGGCGACGTCGGGTGTTAGGTGAGGTTGGGGTAGGCTTCCCTGAAGAGGAGGGTTTTCAGGGTGCGCCTGAAGGTGAGGAGGGTAGGTGACAGTCTGATGGATTGGGGTAGGGAGTTCCAGAGGATGGGGGAGGTCCTGGAGAAGTCCTGCAATCGGGCGTGGGAGGAGGAGACCAGGGAGCTAGAGAGCAGGAGGTCCTGTGAGGAGCGGAGGGCATGGGTAGGGTAGTATCTGGGTATCAGGTCAGTTATGTAGTTCAGGGCGGCATTGTGAATGGCCTTGTAGGTCAGGGTTAGCAGCTTGAACTTGATGCGTTGGGCAATCGGGAGCCAATGAAGGGATTGGCAGAGGAGGGAGGCAGATGTGGAGCGCTTGGTGAGGTGGATGAGTCTGGCCGCTGAGTTTAGGATCGACTGGATGTAACCAGATCCTTCAGCACACCATCTGCCCAGAGGGGCTCTGCTTGGCTCTCCTTCAGCTACCTTCTCGGCTATCTGTCATCACTGAATTATGCCTGCCATGAGGAGCCTGCCAACATCTATGGAGCTGCTGAGACTTGTAGTCCTCCTGAAGACACCAGCATGGACTCAACCTGTAAAGGTATGTCGGGGCAGCACAGAAGCCTGATTTAGGGATTAGGAACATTGGGAAAGGACTGTTTCTTATGCATTTGGGATTTTTTCATGTTTGCACATTTTCTAAGCAAAGCTTTATTAAAGCCAATTGGGTCCACCTGTCAGTTTTCCACGCAGACTTGATCGGACCCTCCATACCCCTTTATGAAGAGGTGGGTGTTAAATGGTCGTATGTCCTTTTACACCCACCTACATCCAATCAGATGGTTGGATATCCCTTCCCCATCCGTCTAGCAGATCGGATGGCAGTCAGGTGTAAACTGCCAGGCAGTCCATTTACATCCGACTGCCCATAGAGGATAGCGGGCTGTGTCTGTGTCCGCTCTGCATAAGTGGAGTAGACATGCTCAGTGGAGATCAGTGGACAGATCACCCACTGAGCAGGTGGACTCCTCGTTCAGTCCGCCTCATGTGTAGGGGACTTAAGACTTTAAATAGGGGTTGGATAAAAGTTTTAGGGTAGGATAACCCATTTGGTAATTAAATAGTACACAGTACATACAATAGTACAGAGGTTGACACTTGAGACCAAAAATAGGGACATTTGAGGAGGAACTAGGGACAGAGGGATTTGTCTCCAAAATAGGGGCAGTCCCCCCCCCCCTCCCCAATGAGGAGCAGTTGGGAGCAATGCATAGGTCCTGACAGCATGACAATTTCTGACCATTTGGTCCCCCATCAATTTACTTTTTACTCCACTTTCTTTCTAATTATATTACAACAGAGAAATGACTACCTGGATAATTAGAGTCATAAATCCCAACCCTACATGGACATATTATAGCATCTCTCAGCAACAGCTCTAATTAATTCTTTAATTTATGTTCAAAGTTTCTGTATAAATACAATAAATCCAGGATAGAGTGTACTACCATGGACCATTACCTTTCCAGTTAATTAGCTGTTCTCTTATAATTTGTTAGTGTACTTGTTGATGTTTCATTTTGTATATCTTACGAACAGTAATGCCCCTTGCAGACAGGGGCATCTGTGTGCTGTGCATCTAACTCAGCATTTTAAATGCACTGCCTGTCAAGATCTATGGCTGACTGAAGTATGAAGGCAGAACACCTGTATTCTGGACATTCATCCCTGAACACACGGGGCCCTATACACGCGTTTCACTCTGTCCAGCCAAAGTGTGCCATAGATGAACACACAACAGCGACTGTACATGCCCCCATGTACAAGGAGCCTCTTTAACTGGTTCTATTCTTTTGTTGAAAGCCTTAATAAAAAAAAAAACTATAAAAAGAAATGTGTTGTGGCATCATGATGATGTGTAGACTACTGCCTGCAGCCCTTCCAGTTAGGATATTCTCACACAATTAGGCTCACACAAGAGCCAATCAAGTCTGCTATCGTTGAGATTATTCTATAATATGTAGGAACGTGCTTGTACCCCAACTGGATGCAGTGCTCTTTATGAGAGATCTTGAATTTCTTTTACAGTTAGAAGTTGGTTTCAGCACCAGATCCCTTTACTGTGTTGTAGCCGAATCCATATTCAAAGAAATTTACTAACCTCTACTATTCCCTTCATACGCACTCATCAAGAGAGCCAGATTCTGCCACACATCAATACGTCCCATTGCCAGAAGGTTTGCTGGGTCTCCCAGCACAGTCTCAAGAGCATGGAGGAAATTCCAGGAGACAACCTTTTACTCTAGGAGATCTGGACAGGGCCGAAGAAGGTCCTTAACCCATCAGCAGGACCGGTATCTTCTCCATTGTGCAGGGAGGACCAGGATCAGCACTGCCAGAGCCCTATAAAATGACCTCCAGCAGGCCACTGGTGTGAATGTCTCTGATCAAACAATCAGAAACAGACTTCATGATGAGGGCCCGACGTCCTCTAGTGGCCCCTGTGCTCACTGCCCAGCACCATAGAGCTTGATTGGCATTTGCCATTGAACACCAGAATTGACATGTCTGCTACTGGTGCCCTGTGCTTTTCACAGATGAGAGCAGGTTCACACTAACATGCAACAGACAAGAAAGGGACTGGACTAACTTCACTGCTCATATGAAAGGGTTTACAGCTACTTTAAGTCCTGTAAGTTGCTAGATAGGGCCTCCATGGATTGAACTTGTTTTTCCAGCAAATCCCACAGATGCTCAAATGGATTTAGATCTGGAGAATTTGGAGGCTAAGTCAACACCTCAAACTTGTTGTTGTGTTCCTCAAGCCATTCTTGATTTCATCAGACCAGACCACCTTCTTCCATTGCTCTGTGGTCCAGTTTTGATGTTCACGTGCTCATTGTAGGCACTTTTGGCTGTGGGCATGGGTCAGCATGGACATCATGTCTGGTCTGTGGCTACGCATCCCCATACACAACAAACTGTGATGCGTTGTGTGTTCTGACACCTATCAGAAGCAGCATTAACTTTTTCAGCATTTTGAGATACAGTAGCTCTTCTCTTGGATTGGACTGCACATGCCAACCTTTAATCCCCACCTGCATCAAAAAGACTTGGCCACCAATGACCCTGTTTCCCTTCCCTGGACCACTTTTGGTTGGTCCTGACCACTGCAGACCAGGAACATCCCACAAGAGCTTCAGTGTTGGAGTTGCTCTAGCCCAGTCGTCTAGCCATCACAACTTGGCCCTTGTCATAGTCGCTCAGATCTTTACACTTGCCCATTTTGTCTGCTTTCAACTCATCAACCTCATGGACAACATGTTCACTTTCCGCCTAATATATCCCACCAATTTTCAGATGCCATTGTAACAAGATAATCAATGTCATTCACTTTACCTGGCTGATCAGTGTTTATCACCAAAGCTTTCTTTTGGCGATATACACTGCTCAAAAAAATGAAAGGTACACTTTTGAAAACACATCAGATCTCACGGAGGAAAAATATGATGCTGGATATCTATACTGATAAGGACTGGGTAATGTGTTAGGAACATAAGGATGCCCCATCGTTTGATGGAAATGAGAATTACCAACCTACAGAGGACTGAATTCAAAGACACCCTGAAAATCAAAGTAAAAAAATTATGCAGCAGGCTAGTCCATTTTGCTGAAATGTCATTGCAGCAACTCAAAATGGTCCTCAGTAGTTTGTATAGTCCCCATGTGCTTGTATGCATGCCTGACAACGTTGGGGCACGCTCCTAATGAGAGGACGGATGGTGTCCTGGGGTATTTCCTCCCAGATCTGGACCAAGGCATCACTGAGCTCCTGGACAGTCTGAGGTGCAACCTGGCGGCGTTGGACGGACTGAAACATGATTTCCCAGAGGTGTTCGATTGGATTTAGGTCAGGCGAGTGTGGGGGCCATTCAATGGTATCAATTCCTTCATCCTCCAGGAACTGCCTGCATACTCTCACCACATGAAGCCAGGCATTGTCGTGCACCAGGAGGAACCCAGGACCCACCACACCAGCGTATGGTCTGACAATGGGTCCAAGGATTTCATCCCGATACCTAATGGTAGTCAGGGTGCCATTGTCTAGCCTGTAGAGATCTGTGCGTCCCTCCATGGATATGCCTCCCCAGACGATCACTGGCCCACCACCAAAACGGTCATGCTGAACGATGTTACATGCAGCATAATGTTCTCCACGGCTTCTCCAGACCCTTTCACGTCTGTCACATGTGCTCAGGGTGAACCTGGTATCATCTGTGAAAAGCACAGGGCGCCAGTGACGGACCTGACAATTCTGGTGTTCAATGGCAAATGCCAATCAAGCTCTATGGTGCGAGGCAGTGAGCACAAGGCCCACTAGAGGACGTCGGGCCCTCAGGTCACCCTCATGAAGTATGTTCCTGATTGGTCAGAGACATTCACACCAGTGGCCTGCTGGAGGTCATTTTGTAGGGCTCTGGCAGTGCTCATCCTGTTCCTCCTTGCACAAAGGAGCAGATACCGGTCCTGCTGATGGGTTAAGGACCTTCTACGGCCCTGTCCAGCTCTCCTAGAGTAACTGCCTGTCTCCTGGAATCTTCTCCATGCTCTTGAGACTGTGCTTGGAGACACAGCAAACCTTCTGGCAATGGCACGTATTGATGTGCCGTCCTGGAGGAGTTGGACTGTCTGTGCAACCCCTGTAGGGTCCATGTATGGCCTCATGCTACCAGTAGTGACACTGACCCTAGCCAAATGCAAAACTAGTAAAAAACTGAGAAAAGATGAATAGGGAAAAAATATCAGTGGCCTCCATTCCTGTTTTGGGGGTTGTCTCATTGTTGCCCATCTAGTACACCTGTTAATTTCATTAACACCAAAGCAGCTGAAACAGACTAACAACCCCCTCTGCTACTCAACTGAGCAGATCAATACCCCAGGAGTTTAATGGACTTGATGCTATACTCTGATTAATAAGTGTTCCTTTCATTTCTTTGATCAGTGTACAAGTGAGGATTGAAGATTGGTTCAGTCACAGCCCCAGGTCTGCTGATGGGTTGTATGTAGTATCCCGGAACGTATATGACCATACATCAGTAGATGAGTGTGACGTGTGTGCACAGCGTACGTTATACGGGGCGATGCAGCGAACTGCCGGCTGTCCCCTGTAGTTCATGGCCAGTTTGCACAGCCAGGCTGCCTTGTCCCCCTCACTCCCTGCTCTCCCTTACTATTGGCTCGCCGTCAGTGAGGCGAGATCGCCTTGTCTTACACGGATGCTCGTTGCCACAGCAACTGCAATGACGAGCTCACCTGGCCAAGCCGCCCATTGGCTGCAGGATCAGACCACTCGTTGCTTGGAACGCTCTAGCACCGCCTTCTTCGTCTAGCCTGTCACTTCGGCGGATCGGGTGACGCGCTCGTTCACTCGCTTTGCGGCGGCGGACGGGAGAGGTTCTCCTATCGTAGTACCGCTTCCTGACTTGCCAACCCCGCCGCCGCCGGGCCAGTCAAGATAGATCCACCTGCCTGAAGGTGAGTGTGCGCGCCGGGCAGAGGTGACATTCGCTTTGATTATTCCAGTCAGGCACTGAGTTAGACAGCCCCGGGCAGTGCTGTATGAAGGGGTCCTTCGGTCTGCCCTCTTCTTCCTGTATGAGGTCATGACCCGGGACAAACAGTTGTGGACGAGGAAGGAGGAGGCTGGTCACCATTATTAGATGTCCTACCTGGAGGAGGCTCCATGAAGTGGGCACAGGACTGATCGCAGGAGCGGAGGGGGTGTAAGTGCGGCAAGTATCCTCTTCCCCTATGGTGGGGGGCTCAGATCCTCTAGGCTGGTGCAGGTTATATGTGTGGAGACCCCTCCCCCCCCACCTCCACAGTGGCCATGTTCAGAGCTGAGATCACAGCTTGTTGGGGTGGAAGCTCCTCCAGCCTCCATTTCTCTGCTTATAAAATATTATATGACCGAATGCAGAGAGCTGTAAAGGAAGACCAATATGTGCAGCCATGTGTATGTGAGCCCGTGTTCTACCAGACATCACCCACCGCTCACTGTGTCCCCATCCCCTATGACTCCGTGGTCCCCCCCCCATGACTGCTACTCTGTCGTCCTCCCTATGGCTGCGCCCCCCCCATTACTGTTGCTCTGTGGTCCCCCCATGACTCTGACTCAACTGTCCTCTCTATGGCTGCGCCCCCCCCCCCCATGACTGTTGCTCTGTGGTCCCCCCATGACTCTGACTCAACTGTCCTCTCTATGGCTGCGCCCCCCCCCCATGACTGACTCAACTGTCCTCCCTATGGCTGCTTGCACCCCCCCATGACTGGCTCCGCGGTCCTCCCTATGGCTGTGCCTCTCCCACAACTGCAGCTTCGCAGTCCTCCCTATGGCTGTGCCTCCCCACGATTGTGGCTCCACGGTCCTCCCCATGGCTGCGGTGTTGTGGTTACCCCCCCCAACTGCAGCTCCACTGTCCTTCCTTTAGTACAGTCTCTCCCCCCGCAGGACTGTGGCTCCACAGTCCTCCCTATGGCTGCGGTGTTTTGGTTACACCCCCCCCCCCCCCAGCTGTGGCTCCGCGGTCCTCCCTATGGCTGCGGTCTCTCCCCTCCAGGGCTGCGGTCCCCCCCCCCCCCCCAGGACTGCGGCTCTGCGGTCCTCCCTATGGCTGCGGTCCCCCCCCATGACTGCGGCTCTGCGGTCCTCCCTATGGCTGCGGTCCCCCCCCCCCCCCCATGACTGCGGCTCTGCGGTCCTCCCTATGGCTGCGGTCCCCCCCCCCCCATAACTGCGGCTCTGCGGTCCTCCCTATGGCTGCGGTCCCCCCCCCCCATGACTGCGGCTCTGCGGTCCTCCCTATGGCTGCGGTCCCCCCCCCCATGACTGCGGCTCTGCGGTCCTCCCTATGGCTGCGGTCCCCCCCCCCCATGACTGCGGCTCCGCGGTCCTCCCTATGGCTGCGGTCCTCCCTATGGCTGCGGTCCTCCCTATGGCTGCGGTCCTCCCTATGGCTGCGGTTCCCCACAACACCCCCCCCCCCCACGACTGTGGCTCCACGGTCTTCCCTATGGCTGCGGCTCCCCACCCCCCCACGACTGCGGCTCCGCGGTCCTCCCTATGGCTGCGGTCCCCCCCCACGACTGCGGCTCCGCGGTCCTCCCTATGGCTGCGGTCCCCCCCCACGACTGCGGCTCCGCAGTCCTCCCTATGGCTGCGGTCCCCCCCCACGACTGCGGCTCCGCGGTCCTCTCTATGGCTGCGGTCCCCCCCCCTCGACTGTGGCTCCGTGGTCCTCTCTATGGCTGCAGTCCCCCCCCCACGACTGCGGCTCCATGGTCCTCTCTATGGCTGCTGTCCCCCCCCCCCCCCCCACGACTGCGGCTCCGCGGTCCTCTCTATGACTGCGGTCCCCCCCCACGACTGCGGCTCCGCGGTCCTCTCTATGGCTGCAGGCCCCCCCCCCCCCACGACTGCGGCTCCGCGGTCCTCTCTATGGCTGCGGTCCCCCCCCCCCACAACTGCGGCTCCACAGTCCTCTCTATGGCTGCGGTCCCCCCCCCCCCCCACGACTGCGGCTCCACAGTCCTCTCTATGGCTGCGGTCCCCCCCCCCCCCACGACTGCGGCTCCGCGGTCCTCTCTATGGCTGCGGTCCCCCCCCCCCCACGACTGCGGCTCCGCGGTCCTCTCTATGGCTGCGGTCATCCCCCCCATGACTGCGGCTCCGCGGTCCTCTCTATGGCTGCGGTCCCCCCCATGACTGCGGCTCCGCGGTCCTACCTATGGCTGCGATCCCTCCCATTTCTCCAGTCCTCCCTATGAATGCAGGTTCAAACACACACATGGCTGTGGATCCCTTCACAACTGTGGCTCTGCCACATACACACACCTGTGGCTCCCCCTATGGCTGCAGCACCATATCCTTCAATTACTAATTATTTGAGGTTTGAAGTGCAGCCCTTTGGTGTTGGTACAATTAGAAGTGGGAGCATTGATTTGTAGAGGAGCCTTCAATAACCATAATCTCTAGCAGTTACATGCAACAAGTCCCTAGTCTGTCTTCTACAGCATGACGTCAGTCTCCTACCTCTTCTATAGAACAGTATCTGATTATTTCCTCCAGTAAGTCTTCAGCTGTAGCCCTTTGGAGATATCAGGGGCTGCCTTTGAGGCCTATTATACCTTGTAATGTGACAGACACTGATTTACAGTATTTAATTAGTGTATAGTAAAGAAAATAAGGAAGTATATGGGTGTGTGTGATATATATACATCTCACTGTATAAGACTATATCATAAAAATACAGTGTATACTGGAATCTATATAAATACACAACTGATCCAAAATGTTTTATATTAGTTTTTACCTAATAAAATATTGATATTCCTATTCAGCTTTTCTTTAGTAATAGCTGTTAATTTAGATGTACTAAAATAAAGCCAAACTATATAACCGTAAACTTTGTGGACTTTGTATCAATTATTCTACTTTATTATATATGTTGTACAATAAATAGATCTTTGACTTGATGTCTGTGATCATCATCATCCTTCAGTGACTTGGTACAATAGAAGTTGTCTGTGCAGATTATAGCCGGCGCCATATTGAACAAGAATCCAGAAGAGCCCTGCCCAGTAGACCTTTTCTATAGATTGCCTTGTTTATTTGTCTCCATTGCAGCTTAGAATTCAGATTGTGAATACACAGAGTTTATAAAGATGGGTTACAATAATAATAAAGTATATTGGATTCCCAACAATGATTTTTAGTTGTTTTGTTACTAGTTTGTAATAGATCATAATGGTAATTTGGTTGTTTTCTACTAGTATGTGTTGGGGGTTTTTTTTTTATGTATGGTCAATGATCCTTCCAGGCTCTGAGCCTTTTTAAGCTGCCTGCTATGTTAATTAGTTGGATCAGATTTTCAACAGGTACCATTAGTTATGGATGGTGGAACTAAACCAGTACTGATCATTCTTTTCTTTGTTATTGTATCATCTTATCTTACATGACTGTTAGAATTGTGGTTAATCTGCAAATCATTCACAAGCTGCTGCCTAGATAGCTGAAAATCCATCCCATCCCATAAGGACTGTTGACTGTGCTGGCACGTGATGCAAAAAAAAAAAAAAAAACCCAATGAAAGCCTTGTTACAGATATTTCTGTTGAATCTCCTTTACTGTTTATGTATCAGTCATAGCTGCCTGTTGAGAGTATATGGCCAATACACATACAAAGTGTTTTGTTTTTTAAATCTGCACATCTGCCAATCAGATGTAACCTGTGCTGAAAAAAAGACTGTATGAACCTGTTAGGTTGGTATTTAGAGACCTGGGAAGATTATATTGGAGGTTGTCATCAATGTCCTGTCCTTCTGATCAATTTGGATTGGGGACATGGGAAGTATTGAAGCCAGAGATAATTATGCAAGTAGTGTTCTTTGAAAGAGTATTTCTCTGTGTAGGTTTACTTTTCTAGAACTCTTTTTAGAATGCTCTTAACTGTCAAAATATGTTCAAAACGTTTACTCTGGAACCTGTCCAATACCTGTCATTTAATTGTTAGACGTAGAATACAAAATTGTAACTATTTTAAACTGTTCTAATATTGTAACTGTTGTTTTCCTCTTCATTTTAAATACAGAATTTTATTAAAAAAAAACTGTCAAGTAGAAATACATTTATTCAAATTACTTTAAAGGGCTTATTCACAGCATATGTATTGGGCTTCTCTGAGCAATGAGAAGGCCCATTGGCCTGAGTCTTGAGTTCACGTCACAGAACTGTTCTGCAGTGGTGTTCACTGAATAAAAATAGGACATGCTTTTCTTTGTCAGAACAGTGTGTTGTGACCCAGTACACTACATCGTATCCCCTTGCATTGAATAAACCTGAATGAAATGTTACTATGACATTTAAATACCAATTTATTTTACTTTTTACAAAAGTAAACTGTGCAATGCATCAGCCTCATTTCCATCGCAGAGAACACCGTCAGCCATGGTAAAACATAACTGTTGGTATGAACGAGCCTAAAACATCCACCCAGGTATAGAACCAGTGTGCACCCAGTGTTTTGTGCTGCAAAATTTTTCCTTGAGAATAAACCCAATGTAAGGAAACCAACACATTATAGGAACACCAGTGCAAATTAACATGACATGAAATGGTTGTCTGGCTGGATCCATGTAATATTATACAGGATTTCTATAGCGCCAACAGTTTGCGCAGCGCTTTACAAAATGAAGGTAGACATTACAGTTACAATACAATTTGGTACAAGAGGAAACAGAGGGCCCTGCTCAATCTAGGAAGAACATGTATTGCATGGACATGGTTTTAGGCTGCATGCACACTGGCGTTTTTTTTAAAACTCCTAGAAACTACTAGCATTTTTTCTGCACCTAGAAGCTAACTAGTGTTCTCCATCGTGTCCATGCACACTGCTTAGGCTATTCACATTTTTTGAGCTTCAGCGTCTAGGAGCAGAAAAAAATAATTTTTGTAGAGTTTTTTTTTTTGTTTTTTAGAGCGTTTTTCCAGCAGAAAACCAATTAATCTGTTCCGGAGATCAGAAAAAAGTAAACACTAATAAATACTGCATGAGTTATTTTATCAAGTCGTGCGGCCTTTTAGTAGTGACAACCATTTGTTAATATTTCAGCTGTCAGCAGGGTTCCTCACTGACAGCTGAATGTAAAAGAATTGCCGGCAATTAAAAAAATAATTTAAAAAACTGCGTGGGGTGCCCCTTCCCATCCATACCAAGCCCTTCGTGTCTGGTATGGATTTTGAGGGGAACTCCCACGGCAAAATTTTAAAAAAAAAATGGCGTGGGGGTCCTCCCCAAAATCCATACCAGACCCTATTCAGAGCATGCAGCCTGGCAGGTCAGGAAAGGGGGGGCAAACAATGTTTCTTTTTAGTTTCTTAAAAGCAACAACATTTCCATTAACTTTGCGGAAAGTGACAGCTAATCTTGTGAGCTATAATGAAGAAAAAAAAAAAGAGCCAGCAATTGCTTTTAAAAATCAGCACTGACATACACTTCGTATTGCGAAAAAAAAATTCATACAAAATTTGTAAACCAAGGCATTATTTTCAGTGGAGTTTCATTTGTAAACCGAAAATTACTTTAACCGAGGTATTACTGTATTGCCAAAACTTAATTGACCAAGCTGAAGTTAGAAGCTGATTGGCTACCATACAGAGCTGTACCAGATTCTGAGTGCTCCAATTTTAGTAAATCTCCCCCATGTGTAATATGATCATTTAATTATTGATTATGTACTGTGTGCCTCACACAGATTCCCCTTCACTTGTCCTTTGCCTTTGTTGAGTCCACTAAAGTTTTCTAGTACTCCATCATCAAAAATACTGCATCATTTTCATTCCAGTGATGTGCACACACTCGGTTTTGCTGCTCTTAGCCCCTTGACGCTGAGCGCATGCAAATATGCGGCCTCCTGGCATCTGGGCCTTGACACCGAGCGCATGCAAATATGCGGCCTCCCAGCATCTGGGCCTTGACGCCTAGCGGCCGCATATTTGCATATAATTAGAAAATACATATGTGCTGAGAGCGCACACAGTGCGTGCTCCCAGCACACATGTCCGTGACTCACGGAAAATTCCCGATCTCCCCTTTCGATCGGGACCTTTTCCGATCATGTGATGGCGAATCCTGGGCGGTCACATGACCCTAAAACCCCGCCTCCCGGCTTCTGAAACTCTTAAAGGACTGGGAGGCGCCAGCTTGAAGTGGTTAAACAATATAGGTGAAACCTATTGAATACATGTGGAAGCTCAGTACTGATTGAAACCACCTATAGGGTCTTTCACATGGGCGTTCCGTGTTTTTTTTTTTTTTCTTCCCATCAGTTCAGTCATGTTTTTTCCAAGAAGAAATGGATCGGTTCACATTGCTTTTCATCGGTTCACGTCTGTTTTTTTTTTTTACATCCTTTACCAATACAAAAAGGGACCATATGTCCGATTACATCGTTTTTTTTTTGCCCGTCCTGGGTTTTTTACAGAAGAAAAATAGGGTTTTTTTCCGTTCAAAAAAATGGATGTTAACGGATGCGAACATTAACAGATGTAAACGTATGATCATCTGTTTACATCCGCTAGCCCATAGAAATATATTGGTGTCTGTTTTTCATCCATTAACAGACAGAAAGTGTGAAAGAGCCCATATACCCATCATCAAACTAATCATGTTAAAACTCTTCAGCTCTTTGTATCTTATGTTCCAAAAGCCAGTTGTGACTGAGGTGTGATAAACTACACTTCTTCAAGTACAAAAAAAAAACTTTAATTATAACAACATAGTATCAAGGTGTATGACATTGTATCAAAAAGGACTTTCCAGGAGCTTCATTTTAATATGGCATTTTGTTACTTATTTTAATTTGAGTTTTTGTGCTAGAAGGGTAGTTTTACACCTTTTAGAGTCTCAATTGTTTTGACACATAGGATACAAAGAATTGCAGTTTGTACACTAATAAATGGATTATGGGTATACAGGAGGTTTTGTTAAGTATTGTGCTTTTCCATATATTTTAACAAAGTTCTATGGTAAATAAAACGGCAGTACACCTAGAAAGGCAGATCCCTCTCCTATTTTCAGTAGACTGAGATATGTATTGACAAAGGGAGGCTGTGATTGGTCACCCTTTAGATGTTCTTATATGTCAGAGAATGTTTGTCTGTAATGTCAAAAATGTGGCCAGATTGCTCTCTACTGATGATTCAAACATAATGCTCGATCTACAGAGCTATAATATAAGGATCTTTATTTTGACTTTTTTTTTTTTTTTTTTCGTTAGTAAATCTTATGGAACTCAGTTGTTAGTTTTAGGAAAAAAGTATGTTTTTGTTTGTTATTTTTTTCTATGTGTTGTAGCCTTGTGAATTGAGTATAAACCCGGTGCATTTTCTATAGTTATAAAGTGAAATATTATTATTATACAGTATATAGAGCCAACAGTTTGCTCAGCGCTGTACGTTACAGTGGGGGACAATACATGAGACAGTACAATAACAATACAGTGCGAAACACGAGGGGTTCGAGTGCCCTGCTCCTTGGAACTTACAATCTAGGAGGGAGGGGAGAAAAATCTGTGGGGGATGGGAGTGGTAGGAAGAGTGGAGGAGATCGGCAGTTAGCAGAGGGTGGGGTAGGCTTCCCTGAAGAGGTGGGTTTTTAGGGTGCGCCTAAAGGAGAGAAGAGTGGGTGATAGTCTGATGGATTGGGGAAGGGAGTTCCAGAGGATGAGTGATGCCCTGGATATTTTGGTAGTGTCATAAGTATCTGGACACCAATATAGGGAATGTAATTTTTAGGATGAATAAGGCTGATTAAACCTTGTCCTTAGATAAAAGCCATGTTTAGTTGCTCATTAGTGTTTCTTACTTGTTCAGACTTAAGCTGGCCATAGATTGAAATTCGTTTGGTTCAGCAGTGAGTGGCCAAATTTCAATCTGTGTGTGGTCATCCCTATTCAGAAGTCTGATATTAGATCAACTAATGCCAATAGACAAACTGAGAAAACCTTTATCAATCAGTGGCTGCAGCTGCTGGTCAGTGTATTCTGACAGGGGAAAGTCTGGCTATCAGAATATAATGTCCAGGGGGAGGGATTCCTTCCACCATGTTTTGTGTGGATGGAGAAATCTGTGTCCTTCCCCTTTTTTATTTTTTTTTTTTTCTTCAGCCCTCTGACTGATGGGGTAAAGTGAACCATCTTTGGCCAGCTTAAAGTGGTTATAAAGCCTAAACATGTTTTACCTTTGTGTGTTCCTTGTAATAAAGTAAATGTTTTAGGCATCAGTATCCCACTCACCGGGGTGTCGGTGGGGTGGGGAGGGGGGTGTTGTGAGGCCAAGTCCCACTGTCTGTGTTAACAGATGCAGACAGTGAGGCTTGGGAGCTAGCCCACTCAAGTGCCCTCATAGAAAGCCACTTTCTATGGGGCCCTCTGCGTAGGGGAGGAGCTAGGATCCAAGATGAGGAGCGGGATCCAAGATGAGGTGGTTTGCGGCCACTCTGTGCAATTCCATTGCACAAAGCAGTTCATTATAAACTTGGTTGTTGTTTAAAAAAAAAAAAAAAAACACATTTACAATCAGTTTCACGTCCATATTGAATTGGTTGTAGATAATGAGCATGTCTGTCATATGTATATGCTCAATATATAGTATGATGGCTTCATCTTGTCCCAACAAGTTTGACTGGGTAGTGAATGTTCGCAGCAGTCAGATTTGGGTAGTCAAAGTGAGACTTAGGCTCCATGCACACAGGGCGTTTTAATAACGCTGGTAACATTAGCTGTGTAAAGTCACATTAAAAGCCAGAGTTTCTCAGCAATTCTTTTAGTTAAGCATTTTTGTATTGGCGTTTAGCCACGTTTCACATTTTTTCTCATTTGCAGTTTTTCGCATTTCTTAGATTTATTTTGGCCCAAACAAAAATATTTTTTGGTAAAAACACTGGTTTACTGCATTTTGCCGTGTTTTTCAGCATTATTATTATTATACATTAGATCGTTTTAACATATAAAGAAACTCCTCTGGAAACCCGCTACTCCTGGGTCTTATTTCCAGCCAAAAAATGCTGATTACAGTCTATGTTGTAAAGCGCTGAGCAAACTGTTGGCGCTATATAAATCCTGTATAATAATATGTGTGCATGGACACACAGGATAACATGCTGGGGAGTTTACTGGCTGTAGAAAAAAACGTCAAAAGCCAAAAACAGCCGCTGTAAAAACGTCCAGTGTGCAGGAGGACTTGTGTTTGATCTGTTATCAGTGTTTGCGCTTGGATGGTTGCGTTTACTTTTGTTAGGCAGTCTGGATGTTTTGTTTGGTTATGGCCTATTTAGCTGAGGTATGGTTGCCCTTTCTGCTTCCTATGTTATGTTTGTAGAAAGTGTAGCACTATGGATAAGAAATGCTAGAAGTGCTCTGTAGCTGCCTCTCCTTCTGATGTAGATATGTAGGAAATTCCCGATTTTGTGTTTTCAAAATCCCCCTTTTTGTGCATCCACCTCATATCTTTCAAGTGTTCACACAAATCTGGACTTTCCAAACGTTCCTGGAGTTTCCAGCTAATGTCAGTCTCTAAAGATAGATGTCAGGATGGTATCCAGTGTCTAAACACTAAATGACATTTCCCATTTGCTACTTGAAGTTCTCTGGTGATTGTAATGGGTTGCATCAGCAAGTTTTACAAAGTGATCTGGATGTGTCATCCCTGGACAATGTTGTGCTCTCAATGAGTCAGTTTAAAAGCTTGGCTTGGCAGTCATATGCAGTGCTCTTAGGTGAGTACATTGAGTGCACCCGTCCTAAAGTATGGCGATTGGCATTACCAATGGCACAATACACATAAGTGAACCTTTGAATGCTTGTACCCTAGGCAAAGAAACAAGCATTTAACCCTTGCAGTAGGAGGGGGAAACCCACTGCAAGTTTTTTTTTTCATATTCCAGATGTTCAGTTTTAAGCCCAACCCCCTGCAATCCTGGAGAACCAATGGGTGGGGTTTCATTGTGCCTTAAGAGTCCCTCCTCTACCCTGCGTGTTCTATATGAGTGTGAGCTGACAGCTTGCACTTTTAGATTTTGGAGACTTGCCCTTTTTCCTGTCCTTGTCATCTGTCGTGATCACAGCAGCACTCCTCACCAAGGAATCCGGTGAGAAGGTGAGCGTTTTGGCTAGACCTCTCTGTAAGATAAGTCCATTCTTGCATTAAAATGTCAGCATGCCATTTGCCTGTCCTAGGAGGGTTCAACTTTGGCAAAATTCCATAATATATTTAATAAAGCTTGCCTATGATTATGCAAACTGTACGTTTTCAGTGCTTTAGATGTCTAAATACTTGCAAGTTTCCATTATGTTAGCACTTATCTTGACATGTACAGCAAATTTAACTTCTTTTTTTTTTCTGGGGGGGGGGGAGTTTATCCATGTTTGGTCACTGGTTTCACTTTAGGAGAACTGTTGAACAGTCTAAAGGTGGAGAAGGTCTCAATATTGTTCATACAATACTCAATTGAATAATCAGGTCAGTGAACTTGACAGACTGCAGTCAAGGATTGGCAGGGATTTATGAGAGATAAGGGTTTGATATGGATGGCTCAGTGTGTACAAAGGGAACTTTTATACTTCCCTCATGTTCTTTAACCAGAAGAATGCAACATATACATTCATAGAAAAGAATTGGATGGATCTGTTCAGTTGCAGCAAGTAGTATTAACACTGCCTCCTATAATTGAAATTTGATTTACTAGCACTGTAAGGGTAGGTAGTTGTGACTGTTTATTACTCTGAAAATGACTTGGCAATATAACAAAGTGAAAGCTGTTGTGGTCTTGAATAGAATTTTCTGCAGTAGATTTAGCTGAGCAGCTGAGTCTGGCAAGTCCTCTCTTGGTCATTGTTTCAAACAGGAATCAAATTAACATAAGAAGTAAAGTAAGACTTTTGATTTTGTTAAAATCCTGTGTTATTGGCCTCCGAGTTTATTGCTCTGTGCTTTCTTCTGTGCGATGCTGAAATATTTGGAATTAATTTACAATTGGTAATTTTATTTGTTTTCAGATCACTACAAAGTGTAAAGATGTTATCCCGATTGTTCCGCATGCATGGCCAGTTCGTGGCTTCCCATCCATGGGAGGTCATCGTGGGTACAGTGACTATCACCATCTGCATGATGTCCATGAACATGTTCACCGGGAATGATAAAATCTGTGGATGGAACTACGAGTGCCCAAAGTTTGATGAAGTAAGTTCAGGAAGATCTTTCTCTAGTCATCATATCTGCTTATAACTTACTGTCTTCATTTTATCATTGTAATTAAGTTGGGGTTCTTTCTGTTGGCATGTTTTGGTAGTGCGCTTTGGAAAAACTGCTATCCCTTTATTGAATATTGTAGGCTTTTTATTGAATTAGAACACTTTGGGGTCTATTTACTAAAACTGGAGAATGCAGAATCTGGTGCAGCTCTGCATAGAAACCAATCAGCTTCCAGGTTTTATTGCCAAAGCTTAATTGAACACGATGAAGTGAGAAGCTGATTGGCTACCATGCACAGCTGCACCAGATTCTGAGTACTCCAGTTTTATTAAATCTATCCCTGTCTCTAACATACAGAACACATGAGAGATAAAATGCACTTATTGCCCATAGTGACCATTTTCTTCCACATTTTAGAAATGGCCCTCAAAATATCATTTCCTGGAGAGCAAAGCTGACTTATAAAAAAAAAAAAAAAACATGTTATTTACTGCCTGTAATTTTTTGTTTTTCTAAAGAGAATGGTTTATTCAAAAGTCTAGATCTTTTATCATTTAGCTTGCACCCAGTTTAGGTAATTAGATGTGTTGCCAGCATTATAGCAGTTATGCTTTCAGTTTGTATTTAGATGAATTTTTCTGCACTTCTTTAACAAATGATAGACAGTTGACCGTATTAAATAAAATTTGGCGTTTAGGCCCTCTTAACACAGATGGACAGCGGTAAGAGACAATATATTGGTGTGTCTGGGCTGATGGGTGGTTACTTGTGGCTTCTACCACTCGGCCTGCACTAGGTTATGATAGACTGACATGACCTTCAGCTGTCGGCCTATCTTGGCATGTATCCGCACATGAAGCGGCTTCCTTTGGTCCTTTGTCCCCGACATCTGACCCTAACCTCAGGTTTAATGTGCGGATACCTGCAGGCAGCTATTGCTTCTCTTAACCTGTCATGTTTGTGTGTTGCCTTAAAGGATATGTCCCCAACATCTGACCCTAACCTCAGGCTTAATGTGCAGATACCTGCAGGCAGCTGTTGCTTCTCCTAACCTGTCATGTTTGTGTGTTGCCTTAAAGGATATGTCCCCGACATCCGACCCTAACCTCAGGTTTAATGTGCGGATACCTGCAGGCAGCTATTGCTTCTCTTAACCTGTCATGTTTGTGTGTTGCCTTAAAGGATATGTCCACTTTTGCAGTCAGAATGGAGCAACCCATTATATGTTTATGTGCTCCCATTCACACAGCATGGCTAAGAATAATAAAAACATTCGGACCTTTTGATCAGGTTTTTGCATAGGGCAGGAATGTTTAGAAAAAGCTTCAAATGTGCAGTTAGGGGACAGACGTGGGAATTTTTTTTTTTTTTTTCTGTATTAACATTCAATGTGGCACCAAAGCCTTACGATCTTTATCCATTTTTTTAGAGCATTTAGTTATACAACTGATAATGAGATCTGGCAGCCCACCATAGATAGTTATTGATGGTAGACATAATCCCACAGCTCGCTCCTTAACATTACATAGAAGTTGAAAGATAAAAATGTACGTAGCAATTTTGAAATATTTCACATGTGGATAGGAACATGTAACAAATATAAAGTAGGCATTCTCCCAATTAGGCTGCAAAACTGGAAATTCACTTTTGATCATTTAGATTTATGTGACCCTTGAATAAATTGGTATTTATTTACGTTTGTTTTGTAAATTTCAGGATGTTTTGAGCAGTGACATCATCATCTTGACCATAACACGCTGCATTGCTATTCTGTACATCTACTTCCAGTTCCAGAACCTCAGGCAGCTTGGATCTAAATACATTTTAGGTGATCTATATGTCTGTATTTAAATATTATATTGAAGTCACTGCTCTTTCCTCACTTTACACTAATCTAATTAAATTTGGATATTTTTTGTTGTTGACTTATGTCTTGTTCTCATTTTAGGCATCGCTGGGCTTTTTACCATCTTCTCAAGCTTTGTTTTTAGCACAGTGGTGATTCATTTCCTAGATAAAGAGTTGACGGGTTTGAAGTAAGTGCAGAATGCCTAGAGCCAATAATACATTTTTTGTTTTTTTCTTTTTACCAGATTTGTGACCTTTATTTCTGTCTTCCTTCCAGTGAGGCTCTTCCATTTTTCCTGCTGCTCATTGATCTCTCTAAAGCCAGTGCATTAGCCAAATTTGCCCTGAGTTCAAACTCACAGGTCAGCATACATTAGATCATGCTATTTACAATGGTATTTCATTTTGTTTTTATTCCACGATTTGTCTATATTGTGGCATTGTAATTTTGTTTGTTAGGATGAAGTTCGAGAGAACATTGCTCGTGGTATGGCCATTCTGGGGCCCACCTTCACTCTGGATGCTCTTGTTGAATGTCTGGTTATTGGAGTGGGCACAATGTCAGGTGAGTGTGGTGTGTAACTTGCCCAAGGAAGAAACCTTGGTTCTTCACAAAATATATGTTGAAAGAGGTCTCATTTACATGAACATATTCTGTAGATTTGCTTTAGAGGAGTGCCTGGAATGGCAACTGTAAATTAATACAAGCCAATAGAACCTGTGGGCTTTTTCTGTTTTTGTTTTTTGTTTTTTTAACGCTGACTGGCCAACAGTAAGTTTACTGCTTGCCAGCAGCTTCCCCAGGCACCTCGATGTACCAGCTCTGAGCGGCCAAAATACCTTGTGATTGCTATGCGATCATGTCACTAGTATACAAAAGTATGGAATCTATTCATGACATCATTGCTTACTACTGTGTGTTAATCTATGATTGGTTACTGGTGGTCACTACTGGAACTACTCTGATGACATTATTTATAATCTCCCCCCAAAAAAAAAGAAAATGGATATTTACATACTGTCACTGGTCAGTATTCCTGAGTACCACCATACCAGTCATATGATATCATATGTACTGCACTGGTGACAAAAAAAATTGTGACCAAAATACATTTAATTTCTTCATTTATCAAAAAATTGTGACTAAAAAAGTTGCAACTTCAAAAACAATTGCCATGCCTTTTACTAAATACCTTGGATTGTCTTCTTTCCAGAAAGGGGTCATTTGGGCGCTATTTGTACTTTCCTGGTGTTTTAGAGCCTTGTGAAATGATAGACAGTCAGTGCATCAGGATTGATCGATTTGATCAATTCATATACACTGCTCAAAATAAATTAAAGGAACACTTTGAAAACACATCAGATCTCAATGGGGAAAAATCTCATGCTGGATATCTATACTGATAAGGACTGGGTAATGTGTTAGGAAAGTAAGGATGCCCCATTGTTTGATGGAAATGAAAATTCTCAACCTACAAAGGCCTGAATTTACTCCAAAAATCAAATTGAAAAAATGATGCAGCAGGCTAGTCTGTTTTTGCTGAAACTTTATTGCAGCAACTCAAAATGGTACTCAGTAGTTTGTATGGCCCCCATGTGCTTGTATGCATGCCTGATAATGTCGGGGCATGCTTCTAATGAGACGACGCATGGTGTTCTGGGGTATTTCCTCCCAGACCAGGGCATCACTGAGCTCTTTGACAGTCTGAGGTTCAACCTGGCAGCGTCAGATGGACAGAAACATGATATGCCAGAGATGTTCTATAGGATTTAGGTCAGGCGAGTGTGGGGGCCATTCAATGGTATCAATTTCTTCATCTTCCAGGGACTGCCTGCATACTCTTGCCACATGAGGCCGGGCATTGTTTTGCACCAGGAGGAACTGAGGACCCAGTGCACCAGCATAGGGCCTCACAATGGGTGTAATGATTTCATCCAGATATCTAATGGCAGTCAGGGTGCCATCACCTAGCTTCTAGAGGTCTGTGTGTCCCTCCATGGATATGCCTCCCCAACCCATCACTGACCCACCACCAAAATGATCACATTGAACGATGTTACAGGCAGCATAACGTTCTCCATGGCTTCTCCAGACCCTTTCACGTCTGTCACATGTGCTCAGGGTGAACCTGCTCTCATCTGTGAAAAGCACAGGGTGCCAGTGGTGGACCTGCCAATTCTGTTGTTCAATGGCAAATGCCAATCAAGCTCTATGGTGCCGGGCAGTGAGCACAGGGCCAACTAGAGGATGTCGGGCCCTCAGGCCACCCTCGTGAAGTCTGTATCTGATTGTTTGGTGGGAGACATTCACACCAGTAAAGGTCATTCTGTAGGGCTCTGGCAGTGCTCATCCTGTTCCTCCTTGCACAAAGGAGCAAATACTAGTCCTGCTGGTGGGTTAAGGACCTTCTACGTCCCTGTCCAGCTCTCCTAGAGTAACTGCATGTCAACTGGAATCTCCAGCATGCTCTTGAGACTGTGCTTGGAGACACAGCAAACCTTCTGGCAATGTCATGTATTAATGTGCCATCCTGGAGGAGTTGGACTGCCTGTGCAACCTTTGTAGGGTCCAGGTATCTCTTCATACTACCAGTAGTGACACTGACCCTAGCCAAATGCAAAACCTAATGAAAAACATGAGTAGGGAAAAAAAATGTCAGTGGCTTTCACCTGTAAAACCATTCCTGTTTTGGGGTTCGTCTCATTGTTGCCCATCCAGTGCACCTCTTGTTAATTTGATTAACACCAAAGCAGCTCAAACTGATTAACAACCCCCTCTACTACTTAACTACCACATCAATATCCCAGGAGTTTAATGGACTTGATGCTTTACTCTGATTAAACAGTGTTCCTTTTAATTTTTTGGATAGATATATATATCCGTGATTTGTAGATTCTCTGTAGATTATCTGTATTTTATCCAATTACCTAATTGGAAATCTACACACACTGGCTGGTATAGCAATGGGGGGAAGTGAAAGAGGAGATTGGTAGGGCAACAGCAGTGGAGCATTTTTCATAGCCATTAAGTAACTCTTGCCTTTTTTACTATACTAATATTTCTTCTTTAAAATACTCCGCTTTTTTTCCTGATTTTGAATGTTTCCCTACAGCATGATTGTACATATTATATGGATATTTTTTGTTCTTAACTCAGGTGTGCGCCAGCTGGAAATAATGTGCTGCTTTGGTTGTATGTCCGTTCTGGCAAACTACTTTGCTTTCATGACTTTCTTCCCAGCTTGTGTGTCCTTAGTCCTGGAGGTAAGTGATTTTTTTTTTTTTTTTATTCTCTCCCAGATATTTTCTTATTCAACAAACAGCATTTGCCTTTAGAACATATTAAATATTTAATTACCCCTGTAGATAACATATGATTTCCACCTATAAGTTATTGTGGAGTCATAATTGTCAAATATATCCCTAGCTATCCAGGGAGAGCCGTGAGGGTCGCCCCATCTGGCAGCTAAGTCAGTTTGCAAATGTGTTGGAAGAGGAGGAGGATAACAAACCAAACCCTGTCACACAGAGAGTGAAAATGATCATGGTGAGTGTCCTTTTAATTGTTTTGGCCTTTTTTATATACATCGTTATTGGTTATCTTGCTTTTCCTTTCCCCTGATTATCCTGTTTTTACTTGATTTTTCCTCACTTCCTTTTTTCATTTGTTTGTTGCTTCTCTGCTTCATAAGTTATGGTGTTCCTAGTTTTTGTTTCTTTTTAATGGTCGTTATCCAGCCATCTGCAGAATGCTGGTAATCATCCCTGCTCCCACTGTCACTCATGGTTTAGTTGCTCTGACAGTAGCGTGTATTGCTTGGTTACAGAGTACCAGTAGGGGGGGCTAGGGGGCAGGTCGTAAGTGTGATGACATAATGTGCTGCATCCAATGCCAGTTTCTGGAGTTCCTGGATGGGAATCTGTATACAGGTGCTAGAGGCTGCTACAGGCACCCCAGTGGGAGGTGTATGTATTGGTCTCCTGCTGGTTAACTGTAAGCTCCTTATGCTTGTGCTATATTGTTTGTATTCTTCCTAACAAAACCCAGCTTTCATTGTCCTGTTACCTGAACGTAATTATTTTAGAGAGTTGCAAAAATATCCCTGTCAGTGGGTATTGTCTGTTTACCTGCTGTTGTGGAGATGTGAGAGACTGAAATCCAATATGTGCTTTACTGAGCTCTTATTATATCAGATTGTACAGCCAGCAGGACCAGGATTCACTTGAAAGAGGCACGTCATGTCTCATCATAAAGCCACCAGCTACGTCTGGCAACAAATGCTTTTTTTTTTTTCCCCCGCCTCTGGCCTTTAGGAATAAGTTGACAGGTTTAGGTAGCCAATTTTTTTTTTTAATATTATAAACACCTTCCATCCAGATCAGATTTTGACTACATAGTATATATTTTTAAAGAAGTTTAATCTGCAAAAAACTCAGATCAATGAAAATATTTCCCTCTTATCTTGTCTTCAGTCTTTAGGCTTGGTTCTTGTTCATGCTCACAGCCGATGGATAAGTCAACCACCTTCTCAAAACAGTACATCTATTCAAGACAATAAGGTTTCCATTGGCCTGGATGACACAATTCCAAAGAGGATTGAGCCCAATATGCCTCTGTGGCAGTTCTATCTTTCTAGGTAACACAAATTATTTATTTCAGGTACTTATATATCGCCATCAATTTACGCAGCGCTTTACATATATATTGTACATTCACACCAGCCCCTAACCCTCAAGGGGCGTACAATCTAAGGTCCCTAACTTACATTCATACATACACATACTAGGGACAATTTAGACAGGAGCCAATTCACCTACCAACATGTCTTTGGAGTGTAGGAGGAAACCGGAGTACCCGGAGGAAACCCACGCAGGCACAAGGAGAACATGCACTTCAGGCAGGTGGTGCCATTGCTGGGATTCGAACCAATGACCCTACTACTGCCAGGCGGAAGTGCTAACCATTTAGCCACTGTGCTGCCCCAAATGACTCAAGTCTTAATTTTATTTAATCTTGTTTATTTGGAGTATTGCCTGCTAATAAAGACTTGTTTTTATTCCATAGAATGGTCACCATGGACATAGAGCAGGTCATAACCTTGGGCCTTGCTCTCCTCCTGGCTGTCAAGTACATATTCTTTGAGCAAACTGAAACCGAATCCACCCTTTCCCTGAAGAACCCAATTACATCTCCTGTGACCCTGCAGAAGAAACCAGTGGAGGGATGCTGCAGAAAGGAACCTGTAGCAGAGAAGCCAGGAAAAGAAGTTAAAGTGGAGGATGTCTCATCATTGGAGGAAAAAGGTACCATATTTCAGGAGTCTTCACAGTAAAATCTCTGTTTAATCTTTATTCAAAGTAGCATTATGGGTTTCCTCCCAATGAATGAATACGTTTTTTGTTTTTTGTTTTTTTTTATCCTTCTATTTCAGAGGCTGTTATAAAGCCATTACCTCTAGAGACTATACCAGACAGACCAAACTTTCTTTTGGGAGAGACACCATCACAAGACTCAAGTGAAGAGGAACACGAAAACAGTTTTGATATCCCAGAAGAGCCACGGCCCATTAATGAATGCATTTGCATCCTCAAAAGCCCAGATGTAAGTGGTTGGATAGTACTTATTGGTGCTGTTTGGAGGTTGTATGTAATTTGTCTTTACATTGGGAGACTTTATAGTTTTCTTATTAAGGCCAGCTATGATCTATAGCTTAAGCAGGCATGCTACCATGTTACGAAAGTAAATGAAACCTCTTTTATGCTCCATATAGAAAGGTGCTCGGTACCTGAGTGATGCAGAGGTGATCAGATTGGTGAACGCCAAACACATCCCAGCCTACAAACTGGAAACCATGATGGAGACTCCAGAAAGGGGAATTGCTATCCGCAGACAAATGTTATCTAAGAAACTGCCACAGTCATCTGCTCTTCAGAACTTGCCTTACAAGAACTACGACTATTCATTGGTAGGTCTCAAACCACAATATTTTTTTTCTCTCTCTTAACTTTAAGGTTTTTTTAGTTTTTAATCCGCTTGCTTGCATTTAATTTAATGTTTGCATTCTAAGGTTGTGCTCCCTAAAGGTTTTATAGTTTTTAGCACTGGAAATCTTTAAATCATTTTCTTGCAGTTGTAATTTGGTGATAGTGAAATTGTATCTGTTCTAAATGGAAAAGGATCTTATGCATTAATGCTAACTCCCTTCTTTAGGTGATGGGGGCATGTTGTGAGAATGTTATTGGATACATGCCCATTCCTGTTGGGGTAGCAGGACCTCTTATTTTGGACAACAAAGAGTATCAAGTTCCCATGGCTACAACTGAAGGCTGCCTTGTGGCCAGTACCAACAGAGGCTGCAGAGCTATACTGGTGAGTTTAACTCGATTTTTAGGTCCGTGTTTTCTAAAAAAAAAAAGGACTCTTCAGTTGGAACACAACAGAGCTCAGCATTTACCTATAGGGCAGCCTTGTGAGCTCTTTGGGGGGTCAGCTTCCAGTTGCAGGCTCTAGAACAGGGGTGTCAAACTGGCAGCCCTTCAGCTGTTGTGAAACTACAAGTCCCATCATGTCTCTACCTTTTGGGAGTCATGCTTGTAACTGTCAATCTTGCAATGCCTCATGGGACTTGTAGTTTGGCAACAGCTGGAGGGCCACCAGTTTAACACCTGTGCTCTAGAAGGAATGTTGATCTAGATAGCATGCTGATTCTAAGACTTGTTGACACCTGTGCTCTAGAAGGAATGCTGATCTAGACAGCATGCTGGATCTAAGACCTGTTGACACCTGTGCTCTAGAAGGAATGTTGATCTAGATAGCATGCTGATTCTAAGACCTGTTGCAGTGTACGTCTTACCAGAAAACTGCAGTGACATCTAATGCAGCTGAAGCAGCGGTGTTTTGGTTTCCTTTTTTGTTTTTTGCTTCTGTTTGATTTTGTTAGGGTGGCTACATGTATTCTTCATGGTCCCATTGAATGTGGGAATGTAGCCACCCTCTCTTGTTTTTCCTCCTAATATGGATTATGGGATGTGTAGTGTGCATAGAGCAGTGCACATGACTGCCAAGTAATGTTCACTGCTGGTTCCAAAGAAATGGAAGTGAGGAGGAAAAGAGAGATCACGGGATGTTACAAGGAGGCAGAAAAACACTGTAAAACAGTGTAATTAAAATAGATTGCAGGGCCAATTAGTGGTGGATGTTTAATGTGACTTTAAGCTAAACCTCTTCGAACAATTACCCCCCCCCCCCCCACTTCCTTTGCTGTGTCATGACTAGTGGAAAGAGATCAATCCATAGTACAGATGAAATTTCATAAATCATTGTGAGACCACAAATTAGTTTGTGTGACATTTTTTGTATTTGATATAGAAATCTAGTGTAGCCTGCTAAGATGCTGCATTTTCTGCTGGTATGCTTGTGTGTAGTTTGACCCACTACTGACTAGTTCCAGAATATAACCAAACTGTGTGCTCCTTTCAGCTGGGCGGAGGTGCTCGCAGCCGTATCCTGGCTGATGGAATGACTCGAGGGCCAGTGGTGAGGTTGCCAACAGCTTGTGATGCAGCTGAAGTGAAAACTTGGTTAGACAGTCCTGAGGGATTTAAAGTAGTCAAGGATGCCTTTGACAGCACAAGTCGGTAAGTGTTTATTTACCTGTAGGCTAACTTTTTCATATGTGTATAAATCTACCCCTACAAACTAACACAAAGTTGTGTGTTTGTTTTTTATTAAAACAAAAAAAAATGTGTAAATGGCTGTACTGTGAGATTACTAAGATTCCTAATTGTACAAAGTTATACAGGGCAAAATTCGAACCATGAGTGCCCCGCAAGCTGCATCTGGCTGGACAAAATTTGTTTTACAAGTTGACTAAGCTAGGTGGGAAAATATTGGCCGAACAGTGAATGCATTCTGTCAGGTGCAGTCACTGTTCAGCAGCACAATTGTATTCAAGTTGCTACAGCTGCCTGAATACAATGGAGATTCCTTAATCCATGCTACGATGGCCAAATCGAGTGGATTTTTTTTTTTTTTTCTTTCTTTGCCTTAGACAGGAATGACAATTTTGGACTTTCATTCAGTCTGCACGGGTCTAAATAGAGGGCCTGTCTATGTAAACAAGATATAAGGGATTCCAGTGTTTTGGAGTCAGGGTGGATATGTGTAACACAGTTGATATCTGATTAGTCATCTGCAACTATCTCACTTTCACTTTCTTTTCTGTCCTTTGCTTTTTCTCCTCTGCTGATCTTTCACTTTCATGTCTCCTAAATTCATATTCATTGAAACATCTTTGTTTTGCAGCTGTCCTGTTCTGTTCTTTAATAGCTTTTTATTTTAGCTGTTATGCTTCTAATTATGTTTTATGTTTAACATTTATATATTAAGCTCAGAAACTCAGTTTGTACATTGAGTCTGTATGATGGTTTGTGTGGTTTTCTGTCTGCTTCTAGGTTTGCCAGACTTGGGAGACTTCAAACCAGTGTAGCTGGGCGTAACCTTTACATTCGATTTCAGTCAAAAACTGGAGATGCTATGGGAATGAACATGATATCAAAGGTAAGAGGCAATATATAGTGCTGCTTGCATTTTTTAAGCTAAAATTGGCTATATCCAGCTGTACATTTTTTAATGGCAACCTATATTCCTTGTTTAAAATAACTTCAGCAGAACTTAGTTTACAATTTAACACTAAATATTGTTGGAACTTTTTCATTCTATAGGAATTATAGTTCAGGCTTTCTAAACACTTTTTGTGTCTTTTTAAACTATTTATTACCACAGGGAACTGAAAAGGCTCTGTCTAGATTGCAAGAAGAGTTCCCTGAGCTGCATGTCCTTGCTGTAAGTGGCAACTTCTGTACAGACAAGAAGCCAGCTGCCATCAACTGGGTGGAGGGGAGAGGAAAGTCTGTGGTGTGTGAAGCTATCATTCCAGCGAATGTTGTGCGAGAGGTGAGAACAAGGTCTTGCATTATCCTACTTATTAGGTGTAAGGATTTCTATTTGATTTAAGATGAGACTAAACAATGGGTTGGCAGTTTTTTATTTAGTTTTTTTTTTTTTTTTTTTTTTTTGCGTGTTGTATAAAAATCTATACTGAAAAAAGACCCCACTGTACAACTTGCAGGTGTAAGAAGATGATTGTCTTTGCATTGCTAATCTACTTGATCTAATAATGCTTAAAGCGGAGTTCCACCCAACTTTTTGGGGGGTGTTACCTGGTTTTGACAGGTACACCTGTCAAAACCAGGTAACAACCCCCCCAAAAAGTTGCCAAATGTGGCACCAAAGCTTTGCTGCTTTATGGGGGCGGGGGGGTTGGACCCTTGAACCTCTGGCTCAGTTCCCTGCAGCGGACTGACACCTCCTTGTCAGTCCACTGCAGCAAACTAAGCCAGAGGTTTGAAGGGCCGGAACTCTTCTTCTTTTAATCCACTGTGATGACTTGTTTCCAGTACACACTCTCATATGTACTTGTATCTGCAGGTACTGAAAACATCAACCGCTGCACTGGTGGAAGTCAACATCAACAAGAATCTGGTTGGCTCTGCCATGGCTGGCAGCATTGGAGGTTACAACGCACATGCAGCTAACATTGTGACTGCAATATACATAGCTTGTGGACAGGTAAGGGGAAACATAGATACTTTACAATTACTTTTTTTATGAAAATTGAATTAGAATCGGATGGTGGGTTTTTTTTTTTTTTTTTTTCCCTTTTTGTAGGATGCCGCTCAGAATGTAGGGAGCTCCAACTGCATCACTCTAATGGAGCCTGCAGGCCCTACTAATGAGGATTTATACATCACCTGCACAATGCCTTCTATAGAAATTGGAACTGTTGGAGGTGGAACTACTCTGGCCCCCCAGCAGGCTTGCTTACAGGTAATATAAAAAATGTTATGCGGTCATCGTTTCAGTAAATTTTGTAGCATTGCAAATAGGGATTTCTTGGCACACCGTTGTACCATTTGTTGTCCTCAATTGGCTCAGCCTGTACATTCATTAGAAACATTTTCTGGAACTATGAATTAATATTTCTTTTGATCATGTTTTATAGTTACTGAGTTCAACTTGTATATGAATTGTCATTACATATGTGGGTTTTTTTGTTTTTTTTATGAATAGATGCTTGGAGTACAGGGCGCAAGCACAGAGTATCCTGGTAAAAATGCATGCCAGCTTGCACAAATCGTCTGTGGCACAGTAATGGCAGGAGAACTTTCCCTAATGGCAGCTTTGGCAGCTGGGCATTTGGTGAAGAGCCATATGGTCCACAACAGGTAATGCAACTTTTAATAAGACTGAATACCACCTGCCTGTCTTAAAGAGATTCTGGCATGTTGCTTATTTCAGATAGTTTTTCATTAAAAATTAACCCCTACCCTTGCATGGTTGAAGTCAAAACCCTTTTCAAGATCAGTGTTAAAGCTTACATAGGGTTAGTAAAAGTATTTGGGCCTGGGGAGTGGCTGCTCGGGCCCAAGGTTTGCATTATTAGAGTAGGTGACTTTCTCGCCCATCGTCTGTTATACTGGGACAGGTGAAGAATATGAATTTCTGATTTGTGGTATTTATTTAGTAAATTACGGTTTGTAATAAAGGAGTATTTTTAAACATGAAATCTTTTGACTGTATATTAGTAAGACCATCTATATGCCGCATGAGTCTGTAATATGGTGGCTGCTTTAATCAGGGTATCTATGCCCTGGATTAATTTGTTCGCACATGCTTGCCCATACCTGAAAGCCCTTTTCACACGAGTGGACTGATGAGGTCTGCCTGTCCGTTTTTCAGGCGGATGCGATCGGTCCATCCATAGACTTCTATGGACCGGTGGGTGTCTGTGTACAATAGTCCGCTGACACCTGCTGGCATCCCGTCCAATCCTGTATGCCAAAAACAGACGTTCCCCATCTGTCCAGCGGATCGGATGACAATCTGGTGGGAACAGACAGGCAGTCTGTTTCCATCCAACTGTCCCATTGAAACCAGCAGGCGCATCATCTGCCCACTCTGCAGAAGCCTCGATAGTCCCTGATGGCTTCAACAGATTTACCTTCTGTCTGTGAATTTGTGAACTGCTACATATCCAAAGACTCTTTTGATTTCCTTTTAACAAATACACATTTTTTTCTTTTCCTTTCTTGCAGGTCAAAAATAAACCTTCAGGATTTGGCAGGCACATGCATAAAAAAAGCTGCCTGAGCACAAATGTTGGTTTGAACACAGGACCATAAGAGAGACAGGAAAATAAAACGGAAACTTCTCTATAGGGAATGTGCTTTGTCACGAGTGGGAAGGGACGGTATGCAGGCAACCTGAAAGGAAGACTTATTACAGCCTCAACACAAGTCTATGTGCCTCATGTCTAGTTTGTCTCACGGGGTCCAGTTATCGGTGCTGGCCCAGATGATTTGTCTGCTGCTGAGGCCAAAACGCCAAAAAAACTGAACTTGGACATTTTTACTTTTTTTTTTTTTTTTTTTTTTTTTTTTTTTACACAGCTTGCATAAAACCTTTACATTTGCAAGCTATTTTGCATTTACATTTAAAGAATGGTTATTTTTATTTTATTTAATAATTTGGAAAATTGTAATATACCTCGGTTTTAGTTGATAAAAAGGAATAATTTATTTCTTCTTCGTCCGGCTTCTCTCTTTTTTTTTTTTTTCTTTTTTTTTTTTAAAGGCCACAGCAGTTTAAAAAGAATATTTCATGTTTTCTGAAATTACTTCCAGAGCAGAGGTGGTCAACCTATGACTTGCCAGCTGTTCTCTAAGCCCAATAATTCTATTTTGAACTCGGCGTGTCTTTATGTTTCTATTTTGTGGACATTGGGTCCTCAAATTTTTTCGCTTATGTTGTGATAATCTCACTTCCATTGTGTTCCTGTTTGTGCCACAGACTCTGTTTTGAGTTTTCTTTGCTCACAGCATCCTCTGCTTAAGTGTCTTTGCTTTGCTTTGACACTAGGATTAGTCAGAGAAAGGTAAAATCTGGGATTCAGAAGTGCTGCAAACATACAGCACTTCTTTTAACCCTACAGGCATATAGATGTGAGTGAAGTTATCACCCAAAACTTGCTTTATCCAACGGTGTACTGTTTGGGTGAGTTTTCCTTTTAAGTCTGCTGAAAGGCAGAAGTATCTGAATAATGCCCTACAGCTATGAAATTTTATTTGTTTCAAAAATGTAAATTTTGACTCCCCTATGCTTTCAAAAGCTACTCGATTAGGAAAAAAAAAAGTTGAAAGTGTGGTGTTCTGGTGCTGGTGGCCAAAGTTCTTTTGGTGGTCAATCACTACCTCATTCAGAATAGCTGTGACCATCCAATGCCAAACAAGCAATGACATCACAGCCTAACCACACCTCATGGGCGTGGAACACCAAGCCCAGAGTAGGCTAGTTTGAGACTCCATAAATTTTATATGGCTGTCTACACTGTATTTCAAGATTTTGTACTTTTTGTAACTTTTATTTTTCCTTTTTGTATCATATTATTTTCTGTTTAATACTTGATATTCATCAGAGGTATTAAGTTGGTTCAGAAAAGCATCTGTCAACCTGGAAGCAATGTGTTAACTACAGAAAGTGGTGCCTGTGTCACTTTTTTTGCACTGGTAAAGAGCTGACATCGTGATGAATAAAGCATCTGTTTCCGTTTTCCCAATCTGGTATTTATTGGAATATAAACTGAAAGGGTCACTTTTTTTTTTTTTTCTTGTATTTTCAAACTTAAGCTATCTTTAAGTTGCTGGAATAAATGTACCTATTTTTTTAAACGTCCTGTTTCTTTTGGTGCCTGTTTCGTTCTTCCCAAAATTACCTAGGGTGGTTGTGTAAGGAGTACAGGGAACACTACAAAGATAATTTCTTTAAAATAGCTAGATGTTTATCTTTTTTTATTTCTCCTAAAGCTGAACATCAGGCAGCTGAAGGCAGTAATTAAATAAATTCTTACTAAATGTGTTTTTAAATGCAGCTAGTTTACAGTGCATTTCCAACTTTGCAATCACATTTAGGAAACACTCACTAAATGTCTGTTTCATGGCATACCTAAAATTAAAAAATATATTGCTTACTTTTTTAGCTATTTTTTTGAAGCGGGGTTAAACATAAGTCAATATCTGCAGCTTCTATTGCTCCACATAGATGGCAATATACAGATAAGGGAGAGACTTGTGTATAAGAGTGTATTCAGACACAATATACTACCCAGGTCTTGAGACCTTTTTTCATTTTTGAATGGTGACACGAAATGCAAATAACCATCTGACAATATCAATAAACAATGGGCAATGCCACAATGGTCGAGGCACACAATCAGTAGGGTATGTTTCAACAAATGCATTCAGTCAACATATAGGATGACTTCTGACAGTGCCTTGAAAAAGTATTTATACCCCTTGAAATTTTCCACATTTTGTTATGTTAAAACCAAAACCGGAAATGTATTGGGATTTTATGTGATAGACCAACACAAAGTGGCACATAATTGTGAAGTTGAAGGAAAATGATAAATAGTTGTCAAACTTTTTTACAAATAAATATCTGAAAAGTGGAGTGCATTTGTATTCGGCCCCCTTTACTCTGATTATCCCCATCTACAATCTAGTGGAACCAATCAATTTCAGAAGTCATTTAATTAGTAAATAGAGCCCACCTGTGTGTAATTTAATCTCAGATAAATACTGCTGTTCTGTGAAGCCCTCAGAGGTTTGTTAGAGAACATTAGTGAACAAACAGCATCATGAAGGCCAAGGAACACACCAGACAGGTCAGTGATACAGTTGTGGAGAAGTTTAACCACTTCCTGTCCGGACACTTTTACCCCCTTCCTGTCCTGGCCAATTTTCAGCTTTCGGCGCTCTCGCATTGTGAATGACAATTACTCAGGCATACAACACTGTATCTAAATGAAATTATTATCATTTTTTTCAAACAAATAGAGCTTTAATTTGGTGGTATTTAATCATCACTGGGGTTTTTATTTTTTGCTAGAAAAATGAAAAAAGACTGAAAATTTTGAAAAAAAACATGTTTTTCTTAGTATTTGATACTAAATTTTGCAAATAAATATACTTTCTTCATAAATTTAGGCCAAAATCCATTGTGCTACATTTTGTTGGTAGACATAACCCAAATCAGTGTGTATTATTTAGTCTTTGTGAAAGTTATAGAGTCCACAGACCACGGTATATATATTTGATATATTTGAAAATGTATCAATCCTGATGCACGGACTACCTATATAATTTCTTGGGGCCCTAAAATGCCAGGACAGTACAAATACCCCCCAAACGACCCCTTTTTGGAAAGTAGACAGTCTGAGGTATTTAATGAGAGGCATGGGGAGTTTTTTGAAGTTGTCATTTTTTGCCAATTTTTTAAGGAAATAATGAAAGTAAAAAAAATTCTTTTTTTTTTCCCACAAAGTTGTCATTTAACAAGTTCTTTCTCTCACACGGCATAGGCATACATGCAATTACACCCCAAAACACATTCTGCTACTCATCCTGAGTATGGCGATACCACATGTGTAAAACTTTTTCACAACCTAACCACATAGAAGGGCCCCACATCCAATAAGCACCCTTAGGCGTTCTAGGGGCAAAAATTACACATCTAATTTCTTGACTGTCTATCACAGTTTTGGAGGTCCTGGAGCACCAGGACAATTGAATTACCCACAAAATGACCCCATTTTTGAAAGAAAACACCTCAAGGTATGTTTTAAGAGGCATGGGGAGTCCTCTGAAGACTTCATTTTTTGCCACATGTTTTTGGAAAATGTGAAAAGAAAATGAAAATGTATTTTTTTTTTACGCAAAGTTGTCAATCTATGAGATATTTCTATTACACAGCATAGGCATACTTAAAATGAAAGCTCAAAACGCATTCTTTAACTCCTGCTGAATATGGCGATACCAAATGTGTGAGACTTTTTCACAGTCTGGCCACATAGAGGGGTTCCACATCCAATAAGCACCTGTTAGCGTTCTAAGGGCAAAAATTACACATCTAATTTCTTGACTACCTATTGCCGTTTTGGAGGTCCTGGAGCATCAGGGCAATGGAATTATCCACAAAATGACCCCATTTTGGAAAGCAAACACCCCAAGGTATGTTTTAAGAGGCATGCAGAGTCTTCTGAAGACTTCATTTTTTGCCACAAGTTTTTGGAAAATGCCAAAAGAAAATGAAAATGTATTTTTTTCTACACAAAGTTGTCAATCTATGAGTTATTTCTAATACACTGCATAGGCATACTTAAAATTACACCCCAAAACACAGTCTCTAACTCTTCCTGAATATGGTGATACCAAATGTGTGAGACTTTTTCACAGTCTGGCCACATAGAGGGGTTCCACATCCAATAAGCACCTGTTAGCGTTCTAAGGGCAAAGATCGCACATCTAATTTCTTAACTACCTATTGCTGTTTTGGAGGTCCTGGAGCATCAGGACAATGGAATTATCCACAAAAAGACCCCATTTTGGAAAGCAAACACCCCAAGGTATGTTTTAAGTTCTCCGTCACTTTCATCTGTCATACTCAGAATTTGAAATGCCTCCTCGCTTATATATGATCTTTTGGCCATATTTTTGACACTGATCAGGACCCACTGGTATGGCAGTGATCAGGATGGTGTTGCAGTGAGGGACAGATATCTGGCTGCAGTTAGTTCACACTAGTCACTGTTGGGCAAAAATCAGAGATACAGTGAGGTGGCTGGCAATGTTTTGTGAGTGTGTGTAAACTCTGTGCAAAGGCTGAAAATTACTCACAGTTAGCTGTACTGGATCTCTCTCCTCACAGACGATGGCAGTGAACAGGATCCACTGGTGTGGCAGAGATCAGGGACACTTTATGAACAGGCACACTGTAAGGTGATCAGGGACACTGATTGGGCCACTGTATGGTGATCAGGGACACTGCTGGGCCACTGCGGTGATCAGGGACACTGCTGGGCCACTTGTGTGGCAATCAGGGACACTGTGGCGATCAGGGACACTGCTGGACCACTTGTGGGGCGACCATGGACACTGCTGGGCCACTGCGATGATCAGGACACTGCTGGGCCACTTGTGTGGCGATCAGAAACACTGCTGGGCAACTGCGGTGATCAGGGGCACTGCTGGACCACTTGTCCGGCGATCAGGGACACTGCTGGCCACTTGTGTGGTGATCTGGGCCACTGCGGCAATCAGGGACACTGCGGTGATCAGGGACACTGCTGGACCACTTGTGCAGCAATCGGGGACACTGCTGGGACACTTCGGCGATCAGGGACACTGCTGGACCACTTCTGTGGCGATCAGGGACACTGCTGGGCCACTGCGATGATCAGGACACTGCTGGGCCACTTGTGTGGCAATCAGAAACACTGCTGGACTACTGCGGTGATCAGGGACACTTCGTGATCAGGGGCACTGCTGGACCACTTATCCGGCGATCAGGGACACTGCTGGGCCACTTGTGTGGTGATCAGGAACACTGCTGGGCCAATGTGGGGATCTGGGACACTGCTGGGCCAATTGTGTGGTGATCAGGAACACTGCTGGGCCAATGCGGTGATCAGGGACACTGCTGGGCCACTTGTGTGGTGATCAGGAACACTGCTGGGCCAATGCGGTGATCAGGGACACTGCTGGGCCACTTGTGTGGTGGTCAGGGACACTGCTGGGCCACTGCGGCAATCAGGGCCACTGCGGCGATCAGGGACACTGCTGGACCACTTGTGCGGCAATCAGGGACACTGCTGGGCCACTGCGGTGATCAGGGACACTGCTGGACCACTTGTGCGGCAATCAGGGACAATGCTGGGTTACTTGTGCGGCAATCAGGGACAATGCTGGGTTACTTGTGCGGTGATCAGGGACACTGCTGGGCCACTTGTGTGGCGATCAGGGACACTGCTGGGCCACTTCGGCAATCAGGGACACTGCGGCAATCAGGGACACTGCTGGACCACTTGTGCGGCAATCAGGGACGCTGTGGCGATCAGGAACACTGCTGGACCACTTGTGCGGCAATCAGGGACACTGCGGCGATCAGGGACACTGCTGGGCCACTGCGGCGATCAGGGACACTGCTGGACCACTTGTGCGGCAATCAGGGACACTGCGGTGATCAGGGACACTGCTGGGCCACTGCGGCAATCAGGGACACTTCTGGGCCACTTGTGTGGCAATCAGGGACACTGCTTGGCCACTGCGGCGATACTGCTGGGCCACTTGTGTGATGATCAGGAACACTGCTTGGCCACTGCGGCAATCAGGGACACTGCTGGGCCACTTCGGCAATCAGGGACACTGCGGCAATCAGGGACACTGCTGGACCACTTGTGCGGCAATCAGGGACGCTGTGGCGATCAGGAACACTGCTGGACCACTTGTGCGGCAATCAGGGACACTGCGGTGATCAGGGACACTGCTGGGCCACTGCGGCGATCAGGGACACTGCTGGACCACTTGTGTGGCAATCAGGGACACTGCGGTGATCAGGGACACTGCTGGGCCACTGCGGCAATCAGGGACACTTCTGGGCCACTTGTGTGGCAATCAGGGACACTGCTTGGCCACTGCGGCGATACTGCTGGGCCACTTGTGTGATGATCAGGAACACTGCTTGGCCACTGCGGCGATCAGGGACACTGCTTGGCCACTTGTGTGGCGATCAGGAACACTGCTGGGCCACTATGTGGCGATCCGGGACACTGACAATCAGGGACACTGCTGGGCCACTTGTTGGGCGATCAGGGCCACTTGTGGGCGATCAGGGCCACTTGTGGGCGATCAGGGCCACTTGTGGAGGCGATCAGGGCCACTTGTGGAGGCGATCAGGGCCACTTGTGGGGGCGATCAGGGACACGTGGGGCAATCGGGGCCACTTTAGGGGCGATCAGGTGTCACTGAGGTGGAGGGCAGTTAGCTACAACCTCTTCTTCGCTGTTTCTCCTCTCACAGACAACTCCGTGTGAGGAGAAGGAGGCGGAAGCCGCACCATGCGGCTTTTGTTTACACTTAAGCTGTGTCCTTATTGGACACAGCTGATCACATGGTATGGGACCGATTTCATTGGTCCCATACCATGTCACGTAATCCACCGTGTCCGTCGGACTTGGCGATCATCGGGCTCGCGGGTGCGCGCTCTAGGAGCCGCGCACGAGCCTCAGATACAAGGTGCTGTTTAGAGACGGCAACCCGCTCCTGTAGGTGTCCCGTCCTGCCGTTTATAAACAGCGGCCGGACGGGAAGTGGTTAAAGCAGGGTTAGGTTGTAAAAAAAATAAATAAATATCTCAGGGAGAACTATTCAATCCATCATCCAAAAATGGAAAGAGTATGGCACAACTGCAAACCTACCAAGACATGGCCGTCTACCTAAATTGACAGGCGGGGCAAGGAGAGCATTAATCAGAGAAGCAGAGTAGAGGTCCATGGTAACTCTGGAGGAGCTGTAAAGATCCACAGCTCAGGTGGCAGAATCTGTCCAAAGGACAACTATTAGTCATGTACTCCACAAATCTGGCGTTTTATGGAAGAGTGGCAAGAAGAAACCCATTGTTGATAGTCATAAGGAGTCTTGTTTGCTGTGTCCCCCACATGGCTTTCCGCAAACTGTAAACATGTGGAAGAAGGTGCTCTGGTCAGATGAGACCAAATTTGAACTTTTTGGCCTAAAAGCAAAACGCTATATGTGGTGGAACACTAAAAATGCACATCACCCTGAACACACCATCCCCACTGTGAAACACGGTGGTGGCAGCATCAGGTTGTGGGGATGCTTTTCTTTAGCAGGGACAGGAAAGCTGGTCAGAGTTGATGGGAAGATGGGTGGAGCCAAATACAGGGCAATCTTAGAAGAAAACCTGTTAAGAGTCTACAAAAGACTTGAGACTGGGTCAGAGTTTCACCTTCCAGCAGGACACGGCCCTAAACATACAGCCAGAGCTACAATGGAATGGTTTCGATCAAAGCATATTCGTGTGTTAGAATGGCCCAGTCAAAGTCCAGACCTAAATCCAATTGAGAATCTGTGGCAAGACTTGAAAATTGCTGTTCACAGATGCTATCCATCCAATCTGACAGAGCTTGAGCTATTTTGCAAAGAAGAATGGGCAAAAATGGCATTCCTATGGATGTGCAAAGCTGGTAGAGACATCCCAAAAAGACTTGTTGCTGTAATTTTAGCGAAAGGTGGTTCTGCAAAGTATTGACTCTGGGGAGCTAAATACAAATGCATGCCACACTTTTCAGATATTTATTTGTAAAAAAATGTTAAAAACCATTTATCATTTTCCTTCCACTTCACAATTATATGCCACTTTGTGTTGGTCTATCACATAAAATCTCAAAATACATTTTTGATTTTGGTTGAAACATTACAAACTGTGGAAAATTTCAAGGGGTATGAATACCTTTTCAAGGCCTGTATATCCCAAAGGCCTTGCAGTTTGGTATTACACCTCTGTTTGCTCGCAAGGGTAGTTAGAGTAGCCCGCAGATGTTTAATCTTTTTGAGAACAGTATTTACCAAATGTAAAAGGCAAGCAAAAAAAAAAAGGGGGGTTGGGGGTAGGGGAGTGGGAAAGGACAGTGTACACCCTTAATCTGCTCCTGGGGAGGGAGCAATGGCCATCAGGTCCTTGTAGGTCATGGAGTATCGGAACTGAGTCCAATAAAACCAGTGGTTTTTGGGGTCTCTTTTAGTTCTTGTGTTTTTAAGCACTCTTACTGGTGTCTCATAGACATTGTGAGGTCTTCCATTGTTTCAGTATCATTTACTGCTTTAATCCATTGGCAGAGGCCTTCAGATCTTTAACCGTTTGTTAGGACCAACAATCCTTATCTAGTTTTGCAACTGATAATGAAATCTGTTAATGGCAATACTGACAGTCGATTATGGAAAATGCAGCTCCTCTGTCCCTCATAAATATTACACAGAAAAAGAGAACTAAGTTGGATTTTCAGACACGGAGTTTTCAGAAAACATCATGTAAAAATGTTAGTAAGTAAAATTTTTGTATGTCACGTGAATGAGAACGTGACAAAAATAGAGTAGGTGTTGTACCAGTTTTGCCTCAAAAGTGCCTGAATTTGATTTGGAATGAGTCTCCCTTAATCCTCTGTACATCAGAACTGAGACTTGGAGAAGAAAGGGCAGCACTGGGAGCCAGTCAGGTGAAATGCACATACTTCTGCTTGAATGGAACAAACTGACAGATGAAGAGTGAAGAGTGAAGAGTGATGGTCTTATCAGTCTGTTGCTGCTAATTTTATTGCCAATCAAAGACTGGGAGCATTGAGGTGACCAGGTGTCCAAGTCTTAGGAATGGATGGGCAAAGTTACAAATCCTTGTTCAGGTTAAACAACTTCTATCTATAGCTCATGAAAGTAAGGTTAATAATATAACTTGGATTAAAAAAAAAATCTTCATTTTTACTCAAATTAGTCAATGCAAAAATGAACACACCCCACAACAAAAACTACTACATCTAGTATTTTGTATGACCTCCATGATATGTAAGGACAGCAGCAAGTCTTCTAGGCATGGAATGAACAAGTTGGTGACATATTGCAACCTCTATCTTTTTCCATTCTTCTAGAACAACTCCCTTTTAGAGCCTGGATGCTGTATGGAGAGAGATGCTCAACTTGTCTTTCAGAATTCCCCATAGGTGTTCGAATGGATTCAGATCAGGAGACATACTTGGCCACTGAATCACTTTCACCCTGTTTGTCTTCAGAAATGCAAAAGTGGCCTTAGATGTGTGTTTTGGATCATTGTCATGTTGGAAAAGTGCACAACAGTCAAGGGCACAGAGTGATGATAGCATCTTCTCTTTCAATACAGAACACTGTGAATTCATGATACCATCAATGCAATGCAGGTCCCTGACACCAGCAGCACTCATGCAGCCCCACAGAAGGATACTGCCACCACCATGTTTCACTGTAGGCACCATGCATTTTTCTTTGTACTCCTCACCTTTGCGATACCATACAGTTTTGAAGCCATGAGTTCCAAAAACATTTATCTTGGTCTCATCACTACAGAGTCCCAGTAGTCTTTTTCAGCATGGGCCCTGGCAAATTCTAGGAAGGCTTTTTTGTGCATGGCTTTAGGAGAGGCTTCCTTCGTGGACGACACCAAAGCATGCCATTCCTCTGCTGTATATGCTGTATTGTGCTACAGGAAACAATCTCCCCAGTTTGGATTTGTACTTCTTTAGCTAGCTGCAATGAACTTGCATGGTGATTTTCTTCAACCCTTTTCATCATCAGAAGATGCTCCTGTCGAGGTGTTCACTTCCATGGACGGTCTGGACGTCTCTGTGAGATGGTTGCAATTCCATCTTTGTTAAATTTTTGTATCACTTTTGCTACAGTATTCTGACTGATAAGTAAAGCTTTGCTGATCTTCTTGTAGTCTTCACTTTTCTTGTGTAAAGAAACTATTTTCTTTCTCAGGCCAGACATTTCTCTTCCATGTGGTGCCATTGTTGACAGCATGAAATAGGAAGGGGGTTTCTTTAAGTAACTCCCTTTTATAATTAACTGTCTGCTGGACATGTGTTTGATGCATAATTAGACTCACCTGTAGTTGAGTTCTTATTAATTAGGATTTTGTTGTCTAAAATTTAGCGTTGCTCCTAATGCAGGCCATAGATGGGTCGAAAATCGGCCGATTTTTCGGCCGAAAATAAAATCGGCCGATTTTCGGATCGTTAGTGGGCTATTTGTTCGGCTGTTTTTCGGTATTTTGGCCATTTTTTTTAAATCGGGAAAGTTGGAAAAAAACGGCCGATTTTGCCGATCGGCCGATTTTCGCGGCAATGATGGGCTAATCGGCCGATTTTTTTACCAATAAAAAATCTGCACATGAGCAGTGACCTGCAAGAGGAAGACAAAAAGAAGAAGAAGAAGAGGATGAAGAAGAAGAAGAGGATGAAGAAGAAGAGGATGATGATGACGAAGAAGAAGAAGAAGAAGAGGATGATGATGACAAAGAAGAAGAAGAGGATGATGATGATGAAGAAAAAGAAAAAGAGGAGGAGGATGATGATGAAGAAGAAGAGGAGGAGGATGATGATGAAGTAGAAGAAGAGGATGATGATGAAGTAGAAGAAGAAGAGGATGATGATGAAGTAGAAGAAGATGAAGAAGAGGAGGATGATGATGAAGAAGAGGAGGATGATGATGACGAAAAAGAAGAGGATGATGATGAAGAAGAAGAGGATGATGATGAAGTAGAAGAAGATGAAGAAGAGGAAGATGATGAAGAAGTATAAGAAGATGAAGAAGAGGATGATGAAGAAGTAGAAGAAGAAGAGGAGGATGATGAAGAAGTAGAAGAAGAGGATGATGATGATGATGAAGAAGTAGAAGAAGAAGAGGATGATGATGAAGAAGTAGAAGAAGAGGATGATGATGATGATGATGAAGAAGTAGAAGAAGAAGAGGATGATGATGAAGGAGAAGAAGGATGAAACATAAGAGGAATTCCAGTCCGACAAAAAGTGTCTCTGCAGAGAGCTATTTCTTTGACAGTTCCTTGACATTTACAGAGGTTGCAACATTGTATCTATTTGTTTCCGAATAAAAACATCTGTATCCTAAATGGATACAAATAAATACAAATAAATACATTGTTGCAACCTCTGTAAATGTCAAGGAACTGTCAAAGAAATAGCAGAGCTCTCTGCAGGGACACTTTTTGCCGGCTGTAGACGGGATGAAAATCGGCCGATTTTTTTTACCATTGGTGGTAACGTCGGCCACTTGAACGACCGATTTTTCGTTTTTTTATAAGAAAAATGGCTGATTTTCGACCCATCTATGGCCTGCATAAGACTTTCATTGGGATGTATTAATTTGTGCAACATGGCCTTGAACGAATTTGTTAGGAAAAATACTTTTTTGTGTGTGCAAATTACCAAATCTTGTTTGCAATCGATGGCCTGCATTTATGGGAGTATTTTGTAGTATAGTGTCCCAAAGAAAATGTTTATTCTGAAAGGAAAGTAAAAGGTTTTCTGACAAATCTGTTGGTGTACTCATTTATGCTGAGTACTGTGTGTACATATATATACACACACACTATTTTGCCAAAAGTATTGGGACGCCTGCCTTTACACTCTCACAAAGTTTAATGGCATCCCAGTCTTGGTTTGTAGGATTCAATGGTGAGTTGTCCCACCCATTGCAGCTATAACCGCTTCACCTCTTCTGTGAAGGCTGTCCACAAGGTTTAGGAGTGTGTTTATGAGAATGTTTGACCATTCTTCCAGAAGCTTATTTGTGAGATCTAGCACGAGAAGGCCTGGCTCACAGATCCTGCTCTAATTCATCCCAAAGGTGTTTTACCAGGTTGAGATCAGGACTCAATCAAGTTCCTCCACCCCAAACTCGCTTATCCATGTCTTTATGGACATATGTTTTGTGAACTGGTGCGCAGTCATGTTGGAACAGGAAGGGGCCATCCCCAAACTGTTCCCACAAAGTTGGGAGCATGAAGTTGTCCAAAATGTCTTGGTTTCCTGATGCCTTAGGAGTTCCTTTCACTGGAACTAAGGGGCCAAGCCCAACCCCTGAAAAACCCCACACCATAATCCCCCCTCCACCAAACTTTACACTTGTCACAATGCAGTCAGGCAAGTACTGTTCTCCTGGCAACCGCCAAACCCAGACATGTCCATTGGATTGCCAGACAGAGAAGCATAATTTATCATTCCAGAGAACACGTCTCTACATCTTTGGAGTCCAGTAGCGGCTTCTAACGTTTTGCATTGCACTTGGTGATGTAAGGCTTGGATACAGCTGCTCGGCCATGGAAACCCATTCCAAGAAGCTCTCTATGCACTGTTGTTGTGCTAATCTGAAGGCCACATGAAGTTTGGAGGTCTTTAGCTATTGACCCTGCAGAGAGTTGGCAACTTCTGTGCACTTTGCGCTTCAGCATGTGCTCTATTATGTTATGTGGCCTTCTACTACGTGGCTGAGTTGTTCCCAGTTGCTTTCACATTGTTATAGTACCACTAACAGTTGACTGTGGAATATTTAGTAGCAAGGAAATGTCACGGATGGACTTATTGCACAGGTGGCAACCTATCACGGTACCATGCTTGAATTCACTGAGCTCCAGAGAGTGACCCATTCTTTCACAAATGTTTGTAGAAGCAGTCTGCATGCCTAGGTGCTTGATTTTATACACCTGTGGCCATGGTGATTGGAATACCGGAATCCAATGTTTTTTTTTTGGAGGGGGGGGTCCCAATACTTTTGGCATTATAGTGTATATTTTTACGGTGATATGACACAAGGATCAGACCTATTTAGTGGTACTCACAGAACCACCAAGCAGACTTTTTAACAAATGCTTGATAAGGGCTTGAGTGAACATGAGACACATTGCAGAGCTCTGATTGAATTGCATTGCTTGAGTAAAATTTTCATTGTGTGTTTATTCCCAATTTTGACATAATACACTTGAGTCCAAAGATATATTGGATGAAATGTCCTGATCTGATCCAATTAGAAGATCTATGAAGGTAAATAATTCTGTGATTTAAACAAATGCTTGATTTTTTTCAGCCCTTTTCTATGTAGTTAAACAGTTTTTAAGGATTAACTATAACATCAATTGGCATGAATTTTACATTCCCAAACTTAATTTGGCAAATGCATCACAAATGATTGACTTACACTTTGTGCACATTTAGGGCTCATTACATGATAATGTGATGTGGTAACGCATGCACTATATCTCTGTGCTGCAGTGCATTATTAGCATCCATAGCTGCCCAACACACATCAACAATGGATGGAGGGGATTACCAAATGTGGTGTATGCAGAATCTGGTGCAGCTGTGCATAGTCACAAATCAGTTTCTGGGTTTTATTGTAAAATCTTATTTGAAGAAGCAAATTATGATCAAATAGGTTTTTCGCAAACATTTTAGAGATGAAGTTACAAGCGTTTAGTATGTAAGCACGTTACATAAGATTAGGAAGTAAAGGGGGAAATAGAATAAACATTGGTCTAAGGGGGAAATAGAATAAACATTGGTCTAAATGAGATTTCTCCAATATAGAGTGAACAACTAGATACAAATGTTATCAGAATAGCTAATGAGGGTATAGACAGACGACCGCTAGAACTCACAGTGAGGTCATAAATGTAAAGTACCAACTAGGTAAAAGAGGACTTATCAATATCCAATATAAAAAGAAAAGGGAGGGGTGAGCTGCAAGTATATAAGCAACAGCTATATAGGTAAGAGAATATATCCAAACCTTGGTAGCACCAAAGAGGAGTTAACCCAAAAAGTAGCCTCTTAAAAGAACCAACCACAGTGTAAGTACACAACAATACTGGCACTGTGCATCAGTTACTTAAAGCAAAGCTTGGTTTTTGGTTATAGGATGGTCCTGATTAAGCCAGTTGGGTAATCGTATTACAGTGTTAGGTTTTGGGGCAATTTGATTTAAAAAAAAGTGTCTCAGTGAAGTTTCATGAGATAACCCGGGCTCTAGGTGCGATAATGTTGTCAGTCCTTAATTTCAAGGAGGTTTTTAATTAAATACCTATTTTTGGTGATTTTGTAAAATTTGATTTTTGTACTCAAGCATATTTAATTCTAAAGTTACATCGCAGTTGGTCCCTTTAAAAGACTACTTGTTGAGTTTGCTCCCCTTTAGTGTTACCAAGGTTTGGATATATGGTATTTTTTTGGGCTTCAAAGGACCCCATCAAGCTTTAAGGTGAGACGGTGACCTGAATAATTAAATGGTTTAGATTTTTTTGTTTTCTATCAGAGGATTTTTACACTTAATTTTACTATTTTTTGGAGGTTTTTCTTTTTTTTTTTTAAATGTTTTGGAGGTTTGTGTAGGTAAGAGAACCCACAGCATGGGGTCTAGAGACTACTCTGCTCAAGTAAATTAGGAAGAGAAGCGTCCAAAGACATATACACCAAGGGGGAAAAAAAAGGGGGGATCAGATATTAAGTGAGGAGAGCTTGGAAAATTGCAAAGTAACTGTAAATGTGCCAGCAAGTCCAAGCAGAATGAACCTTTTCAGGGTCGGCATCTTCTGCTACCAGCATCTCCATCGCCATTATGTCATTAGAACCTGGGCCCATTCCAAGAGTAAGGGGGAAGAGGTAGACTTCCAATGACATGAAATAACTACTCTGGATGCCAATAGGCAATGTCAAAGGATACTTTTTTTATTTTGGATATGGGTCCAAGAATGATAGACAAAAGGATGACTGCAGGGAACACTGGAACATCTGAAATACACATAGATTTATATGCCTTCAAAATTTTCTCCCATAACTGTGTAAGCATGTGGCAACTCCACCATTGGAGGTAGGTACCCACGTCCTCCGATCATCACCAGCAAATATTGGAGATAGAAGGATATATACAATGTAAGAAATCCAGGGTCTTGTACCATAGAGACAATATCTTATAACTTTTTTCTTGGTAGAAGGAGAACATACAAAGTTTATGGGTAAACAAGAAACACTTCCTTCAATTATCTTCCGAAAATGAAGAGCCCAGATAGGACTCCGACTTTGCGACAAAGGGAAGATCCTTGGTGGTAGTCCCCTCTCTCAACATGCCATAAAGTGTAGATACTGTATGTTCTGGGCCAGTATCTTGTGAAAGGATTGACTCAAGCAGCGTGTAGATAAAGGAAGCATGAGTGTCAGTGCGACGATTACATAAAAAGGCTGTCAGTTGGGCCCTGACAAACCAGTGGCTGTTTTGCAGACGACTTGGGGGGTAGGTGGTCCATCCTGATGTGTAATGTGGTCAGGGTAGATGTCGCAAATTTGGGGCCAATCTGTTTGGGACAGGCCTGCAAGAACAGGCAAGTGAGAAGCTGGTTGGTTATTATGCACCAAGACAAAACAAGCGCCATCTAGGTGTAGTATTAAGATCAAAATTTTAATAGTTATAAGCAAATGCACTCACAATGAAAGATGTGACTGGGCATATATAACTCTGTAAAAGGCTGTCATCAATACCGGTCCCAGATCGCAAGGAGATGGAGGCTGTGAGCCCGTTGACAGAATATTATGGAGGCTCCCAGGGCTTCCTGATTAGTGTGAAACACAGCAAGGCGGGTGAAAGTCAGCGTGACCATCGGGCTCTTGGTCACCTCTCTTACTAAGGTCCTGTCCCCCAATTGCTCAGTATATCTGGGTGATCAGCTCTTGGAAGAGTCCTGGTTGTGCCAAACTTCTTCCATTTGAGAATTATGGAGGGCACTGTGCTCCTTGGAAACTTCAGTGCAGAAGCAATTTTTTTGTAGCCTTCCCCAGATCTGTGCCTTGCAATAATCCTGTCTCTGAGCTCTCCAGGCAGTTGCTTTGACCATGACTTTTGCTCAGATACAGTATGCATTGTCAGCTGTGAGGCCTTTAAGGCTACGTTCACACTTGCACAGACTGTGGTTGATGCATTTTCCCAGTTCGTTTTGACACATTTTTAATGCATTTCATATGCGTGTTACATTTTTTTGAGATGTCTTTAATGTTGCCAGGGGGAGGTGTGTGTTGTCATGCAGAAAATGCACCAAAAACACATGAACACACATTTTGCATGCATTTTTTATGCGGTTCCATTGAAGTCTATTGCACGTAAAACACAATCTGCTGCAGGGAAAAAAAAGTTCCTGACCCTTACAACTTAAAGTGTTACTAAACCCACAACAGTAAAATCAGTCTATATATGCAGTAAAGCATTTTTGTTATACTCACTGTGGAACCCAAGGAGTTAATTCTCTGCATTGTGTAAAAATGTAGTTTGATCCTGACTTCTCTGATCCTCCTCTTCTTCCAGTGTCCCCCTCTTATCTCCTGATAAGACTTATTGTGTGGAGACACTCTGCACAAGCTCAGTTTGGTATGTATTGGTAGAGAGATTTTTTTTTTCTTTCTTGTGAGAGTGCATGTGGTCAGCACAGGGCCAATCAGCTCTGTCCAGACAAAGGTCAGGGGTCCTGCATCCTGCTACAGCGGAATGAAAACTCCTACTACAAGCTTTAACATGTGCTCTGCTGGACACTGATGGAAGCCACAAGACTGCCAATGAGAAAAGGTATTTAGCAGTTTATATTTATTAATATATTTGCATTTCCATGTTGTGTACTGTGGGAGACCAGATATAGTGAATGCAGGGTCCTGGGTTTAGTATCAGTTTAAAGCTAATCTCCAGGTTTCATTTAACTTTACTTAGCTTGATTTGATCAGTTTGGTCCAAATGAACAATTTAGAGTTAAATTAAACCTGAAGATTGTCCTTTACATTAGGTTCACACCTAAGCATTTCCTGCAGCGTTTTGTGTTTTGTAGAAACTCCGTACAGTCCATTTAACATGATTTCCTATGGGACATGTTCAAATCTCCACGTTTTCGCCCAATGCGTTTTTTAGAAAGGGTCAGGGACTTTTTTGATTGCAAAAAGTTGCGTTTTTGGTTCTATAGACTTCAATGGAAACGCTACAGAAAAGCATGTAGTACATTTTTGATGCATTTTGCTTTTCAAATCTGCCTAGCAACAAGAAAAATAAAAAAAATGAAAAAAAAACTCCAATGCAAAATGCAGCAAAAATGCAAAACGCAATGCAAAACCGTCTGAAACACAACCTGCATAGGTGTGAACCTAGCCTAAAGGAAACCTTCACAGGGCTACTTTCCTGGCTGTCATATACTCAGATTAGTTGTGACACTTGCTTCATACTTTTCTGGGTCTGCAACTCCAAAGATATCTAATGGCAGCCTGTTCATCTCTCAGCATGATAAATCCACATATGTAACATATTTAAATTAGCTATACACATTTTATAATATTCTAGGAGAATCAAGAATGCAAAAAAGTTCTAGTTGCTAATTCACCCTTGCACGCTATCATTGGGACAGTGGCTGGGCCTGCCTACTATCATTCATGGTGTGTCCTCAGCAGAGCTGCCTCAGCCAATGATTTCCATAGACATCACATCTCCTCAGCACACAGCCTGACCCCCAGGCTTAACTTTCTGAATGGGGGGGGGAGGCAGAATTCGTTCTGAAAATGTGAACCATGCACTGACACAGAAACAGGCTCTTGTATTCTACACAGGGCAGCTCGATATACAAGGATTGGATGGAGGGATTTTTTTTTAAAAGCTAACGTTTTTTAACGCAAATTGGAAACCTAATTGAAAATATTTCATGAGCAAACAATTCACCTTTCAGAAACTTTCCTGCCTTCAGCTAGCTGTACATTACTATCCTATACCCTGCAACTTACTGAGAAGGGAAAGAGGGACACGTTACAGGTGAAACTCGAAAAATTAGAATATCGTGCAAAAGTTCATTTATTTCAGTAATGCAACTTAAAAGGTGAAACTAATATATGAGATAGACTCATTACATGCAAAGCAAGATAGTTCAAGCCGTGATTTGTCATCATTGTGATGATTATGGCTTACAGCTCATGAAAACCCCAAATCCACAATCTCAGAAAATTAGAATATTACATGCAATCAATAAAACAAGGATTGTACATAGAACAATATCGGACCTCTGAAAAGTATAAGCATGCATATGTACTCAGTACTTGGTTTGGGCCCCTTTTGCAGCAATTACTGCCTCAATGCGGCGTGGCATGGAAGCTATCAGCCTGTGGCACTGCTGAGGTATAATGGAAGACCAGGATGCTTCAATAGCGGCCTTCAGCTCTTCTGCATTGTTCGGTCTCATGTCTCTCATCTTTCTCTTGGTAATGCCCCATAGATTCTCTATGGGGTTCAGGTCAGGCGAGTTTGCTGGCCAATCAAGCACAGTAATCCCACGGTCATTGAACCAGGTCTTGGTGCTTTTGGCAGTGTGGGCAGGTGTAAAGTCCTGCTGGAAAATGAAGTCAGCATCCCCATAAAGCTCATCTGTGGAAGGAAGCATTAAGTGCTCCAAAATCTCCTGGTAGATGGCTGCGTTGACCCTGGACTTAATGAAGCACAGTGGACCAACACCAGCAGATGACATGGCTCCCCAAATCAACACAGACTGTGGAAACTTCACACTGGACTTCAAGCATCTTGCAGTGTGTGCCTCTCCATTCTTCCTCCATACTCTGGGTCCTTGGTTTCCAAATGAGATGCAAAAGTTGCTCTCATCAGAAAAGAAGACTTTGGACCACTGAGCAACAGACCAGGTCTGTTTTTCTTTAGCCCAGGTAAGACGCTTCTGACGTTGTTTGTTGTTCAGGAGCGGCTTGACAAGAGGAATACGACATTTGAAGCCCATGTCCAGGATCCGTCTGTGTGTGGTGACTCTTGATGCACTGACTCCAGCCTCAGTCCACTCCTTGTGAAAGTCCCCAACACTTTTGAATGGCCTTTTCCTGACAATCCTCTCCAGGCTGCGGTCATCTCAGCTGCTCGTGCACCTTTTTCTTCCACACTTTTCCATTCCACATAACTTTCTATTAATGTGCTTTGATACAGCACTTTGGGAACATCCAACTTCTTTTGCAATTACCTTTTGAGGCTTTCCCTCCTTATGGAGGGTGTCAATGATGGTTTTCTGCACAACTGTCAGGTCAGCAAAACACATAAAAAATGCAGCACAAATGCAGGTGCAAAAATGCAAAACGCAATGCAAAAATGGCTGAAAAAAACACCTGAAATAGGTGTGAACCTAGCCTAAAGGAAACCTTCATAGGGCTACTTTCCTGGCTTTCATATACTCGGAACAAGTACACAGATTAGAGTTGTGACACTTGCTTCTGGGTCTGCAACTCAAAAGGTATCTATTTAATGACAGCCTGTTCATCTCTCAGCATGATAAATCCACATATGTAACATATTTAAATTAGCTATACACATTTTATAATATTCTAGGAGATCATGTAAAAAATGATTGCTTAACCACTTGTCGACCGCAGATAGCCGAATGACAGCTTCACTGCGGCTTGCCAGTTCTGGGTGGGCGCATCTTGGCCAATCACAGCGGCCTTTTACCACATGATGAGCAGTGTCCAATGACACAGCAGGTCACCGGTAAATGCAGTTGCTGGTTATTGGCTGCACTTTCCTCACACTGTCACAGCGAGGAAAATACTGCCGATAACTGGCAATTGTCAGAAGAGGGATCAGCACCGATCAGAAGGGCCACCCAGCAGTGCCGCCCACAAGTGTCCAGCAGTGCCACCCATCAGTGCTGCCCAGCAGTGCCACCCTTCAGTGCCCAGCAGTGCCGCCACTCAGTGCTCATCATTGTTGCATGCATCCTCATCAATGCACATCAGTGAAGGAGAAAAATTACCTGTTTGCAAAATTTTATAATAGAAACAAAGAAAAACATTTTTTTTTTTCAAAATTTTTGCTCTTTTTTTGTTTATAGCACAAAAAAATAAAACACCCAGCAGCGAGTACATACCACCAAAAGAAAGCTCTATTTGTGTGAAAAAAATTATAAATATTTCATATGAGTGCAGTGTTGCATGACCACGCAATTGTCACTCAAAGTACGACAGCGCTGAAAGCTGAAACTTGACCTGGGCAGGAAGGGGTATAAGTGCCTGGTAGGCAAGTGGTTAAACTGACAACTGTGGTTTTTTTCACCACTACTTCTTTTTTATACTGACTTTTTAAAATGAAAGCATAACTCCACTTTTGTTGAAAAAAAAAAACACACCCCTTGAACTATCTATGTACATTGCAAGGATTTTTACAAACATTGTTGCAGATTCCTACCTTTTGTTATTCAGAAGGAATAGCAGTTTGTTTGTCTGTGTCCACTGCAAAATGAATCTGTATGGGAGTGATTTTATAATTATCAATCAGCTGCTGCACTTGCTGGGTTCTAATGAGGAAATTGACAAGGTCTGCATCCCTTTAGACGTGATTTCCCTTTGGGAGTATTTCACCAAAAGTGATATTTGTGTTGCAGGGGATGCCAAAAATCTGACTTGTATCTTAGTGCATACTTCTGGTATCAGTAAGCCAATCACACCAACAAATTACATTTCCAGGGGGCATTCTGTACACCATCTGTGTACAGAATGTCTCCAGGTAGTCATATTGCATTTTACAGAAAATTACAGCACTGCAGATTGAAAAGGAAAGGTATTTTTAATAACATTCAATTACAATTTGACTTGTAATTGTATACGCTTTATTATTATTTTTTTTATTTGCTAATTGTTTTCCCATGAAAGTGGAGTTACCCTTTAAAACATTTAGATGTTGGGTAAAAGGTTTAGTGCACCACCACTTGATATTTAAATAATGTTTTTCAACTTTTCTGTTGAGGTCTGTACACCAGGATAAAAATTATATGCTTTTTGAACAGGTTTGAACTGCAGGCACAAAATTTTTTATTTAAGTATATTCCTTGATAGCCACAGAGGATACAAATATCCATTTTATGCACAGTTAATTACCCTGTAATACTAGCAGTGACACCATCACTATGCTGCACATAGCCTTTGCTGAAAGTGGATCCGTGGGAGGGAAGCAACAGTTCCACGCATTACAGGCTGCCTGCAGAAAACTACTGTAGGGGGCGGACACAAGACCAGTCACCTTATACAAGGAGAGAGAGCAAGAATGATTAGTCTGTATTGAAGGAAACTCCTGCACAAATGCAAAGTTTCACACTGGATTTCTGCAGAGATCTGAAAGAGTTCACACCAAGATTCAATTAAGAATACACATACCTCTTCTGGAGTTTGTCTTTAAGGGCAGGGGCGGACTGACAACTCATGGGGCCCCCGGGCAATAAGGGATCATGGGGCCCCTGTGTCCTTGCCCAAACTCAAAAAAGCCTATGAAAAAGGTACCAGGGGCATCTCATGGGGCCCCCTACTGACCCTGGGCCCTCGGGCAGTGCCCGAGTTTCCAAATGGTCAGTCCGCCCCTGGTACAGGGAAATCTAAAGGTGGCCACATGCCTAACAGTCTGATTGAACAATCTCCAATCTCTAGATTTGCCAACAACTATGTAATGCTAGAGCCAACCTTAAGGCCCTTTTCACACGAACGTTACTATCAGGTCCACCTGTTTGTTTTTCGAGCGAACCCAATCAGAAACTCCATTCTCTTCTATAGAGTGGTGGATGTAAATGGACATGTGTCCGTTTACACCCGCCTACATTCAATATGATCTGCTAAAAACAGACGTTCCCCTTCCATCCAGCAGATCGGATAGCAGTTGGGTGTAAAGGTACAGATGGTCCATTTACCTCCGACTGTCCAAAGGGGAGAGAGGGCAGTGTTTTGTGTCCACGCTGCATAAGTGGAGGGGACACGGACTGCTCAGCAGGGATTAGCTGACAAATCCCCTGCTGAGCAAGTGGTTCACAGACAGAGTCCGCCCCGTGTGAAATGGGCCTAACAATCCATTGAATTTATTGCTTTCACAGTACCTACAGTCATGGTCAAAAATATTGGCACCCCTGCATTTCTGTCAGATAATACACCAGAAAATTGTTGCAGTTACAAATGTTTAGGCATGTTCATGTTTATTTCTTTTATTTGTATTGGTATGACAAAACAAATGGAGAAACAAAAAGCCAAATCTGATACCTTCCTTGCAAATCCCCAAAAATGGACTGGACAAAATTATTGGCATCCTCAATCTGTTATTTGGTAGCACACCCCTTGGAAAAAATAACTGAAATCAATCGCTCCCTGTAACCATCAATGAGTTTCTTACACCTCTCTACTGGAATTTTGGACCTCTCTTCTTTTGCCAATTGCTCCAGGTCTCTCAGATTGGAAGGGTTACTTTTCCCAACTGCTGTTTTGAGATCTCTCCACAGGTGCTCTATGGGATTGAGATCTGGACTCATTGCTGGCCAGTTCAGTACTCTCCAGCGCTTTGTCTGAAACCATTTCTGGGTGCTTTTTGACGTGTGCTATGGGTCATTGTTCTGCTGTTAGACCCATGACCTCTGATGGAGACCCAACTTTCTGACAATGTGCCCTATATTGCACCCCGGAATTCTTTTGTACTCTTCAGATTTCATAATGCCATGCACACAGTCAAGACATCCAGTGCCTGAAGTAGCAAAGCAGCCTCAAAGCATCAGTAAACCTCTTGCAGTTGGTGGACCCGTGGCGTCTGGCGCATCCAGATGACAGGGACCATTCCTTTTACTCGTCCATTCATTAAACCTACTCCCATCTGGACCACCTCTTGGTTCTCCATAAAGAACTACCTCAGGTTCAGTCGACACAACATAGGAGAAATACTCTTGTGGGATCGTGCCCCAATCCATCTTACCCTCCAGATAGACTTTTCGATTCGAAGGCCCCCATCACAGAGGCTTAACGAAGCCCTTCTCCAATCACCAGACATTCAGCGGATGTTGGAAGCGGCCCTATCAGATTATTTTGTTCATAATGTGGGCTCGGTTGACAATCCTCTAACAGTTTGGGATGCGCACAAGCCAGTGATCCAGGTCGTCTTGATTAAGATTGGAGCGCAGTTGAATAGGGAGAGGGCACTGCAAGTGAACACCCTGCTCGCACGGCTACAATGCCTAGAAGAAGCTCATGAAGCCAGTATAGCCACCTTCACCTTCACGGAGCTCTTCAAAACACGCAAGGAGCTTAACTCCCTTCTTTTTCATAAAGTCAAGCAGAAACTGGCCTGGTCTCATCATACAATGTATGAGTTCTCCAATAAGCCTGGCACCCTTCTGGCAAGAGCACTCTGGGGCCCTCGCACCCAGAACTTCATTTCTCATATCAAATCTGCGTTGGGTCAAAAACTGTTCACTTTGGACACAATGGCGTCAGAGTTTCTGACCCTTTTCCAGGGCTTATACAACTTAGACCCCACACCCGAGTCTGCCTCAACACAAACTCTCTCTTGTACCATCTGTGCCTACATTGGCTCCTTGGGTATGCTGATGTTGTCCAGTCAGTCTGCGGTCAACTGGACTGCCCTATAACTGCAGATTAGCTAGCCGTAGCACTTTCCCAGACGAAGCCAAAGAATGTTCCTAGACCTGATGTCTTAACGACTGCCTACTACCATACCTTTTTTGATGTCCTGGCTCCCTGCTTGGTCCCCGCTCAACATAAAAAGGCATGGGCGTCCATGGAAGACAACAGTGGTGGATGATCACAGAATCCTCTCTATGGTAATGAAAAACCCATTCACAACATCCAGACAAGAGAAGGACACTCTCCATGAGGTGGGCGTATCATTGTCAAAGTCTACAATCAAGAGAAGACTTCAAGAGAGCAAATACAGGAGGTTCACCACAAGGTGCAGGCCATTCATAAGCCTGAAGAATAGAAGAGCCAGATTAGACTTTGCCAAGAAACATCTAAAAAATCCAGACCAGTTCTGGAAAAGCATTCTTTGGACAGATTAATCTGTACCAGAATGACGGGAAGAAAAAAGTGTGGAGAAGGCTTGGAACAGCTCATGATCCAAAGTACACAACGTCATCTGTAAAACATGGTGGAGGCAGTATGATGGCATGAGCAGTCATGACTTCCAGTGGCACTGGGTCATTGGTGAATTCTGCAGTGTTTAGAGATACTGTATACTGTCAGCCCAGATTCAGCCAAATGCAGCAAGGTTGATTGGACAGCGCTTCACAGTACAGATGGACAATGATCCAAAACACACTGTAAAAGCAACCCAGGAGCTTTTGAAGGAAAAGAAGTGGAATATTCTGCAATGGCCGAGTCAATCACCTGATCTAAACCCAATTGAGCATGCATTTCACTTGCTGAAGGCAAAACTAAAGGCAGAAAGACTCACAAACAAAAAACAAGTGAAGACAGCTGCAGTTAGAGCCCAGCAAAGCATCAGAAAGCAGGAAACCCAGTCTTTAGTAATGTCCATGGGTTCCAGACTTCAAGCAGTCATTGCCAGTAAAGGATTCTCAACAAAATATTAAAAATGAACATTTTATTTATGATTATATTCATTTGTCCAATTACATTTGAACCCCTGAAATGGAGGGACTGTGTAAAAAAAATGGTTGTAGTTCCTAATATTTGTACTTGACATTTATGTTCAACCCCTTGAATTAAAGCTGAAAGTCTGCACTTCAAATTAATTTGGATTGTTTAGTTTTAATTTATTCTGATGGCATACAGAGCCAAAAGTATGAAAATTGTGCCTGTGTCCAAATATATATGGACCTAACTGTATATAAGCTACAGAGGAAAAAGATTTCCTGGTTTCCCCAGTTAGTCTTTATAGTTCAGTGCCCGCGTGATATGTCCCGGAACCTGGGGCCCTGTTTCATGGAAACCTAATGACTTATTTGGTGATTTCCCACTGCTTACCTGTTACCTGTTATTGCTCTACAATATTGCCTTACACACATACGAGTGTACCTGAAAACCCATCTGTGAAAGATCATTTGTTTGTACTTCATTTGATTTGTGAAAATAAAGGAATTACAAAACAAACATCAATGAACCTCCACCATGTTAAACTGTAGGGACAGTGTTCATTTCTTTAAAGGCCTCATTTCTTTTTCTGAAAACAGAAGAATGATGGGCTTTATAAAAAAGCTGTAGTTTTGTTTCGTCTGTCCACAGAACATTCTCCTAAAAGGGTTTTGGCAAACTCCAATCTGGCTTTTTTATGTTTCTGTGTCAGCAGTGAGGCCCTCCTGAGCCTCCTACCATAGCGTCCCTTTTCATTCAGATGGCGATGTATAGTGTGAACTGACACAGTTGTACCCTGTGCCTGAGGGCAGCTTCAGTTTGTCTGAAAGTTGATCAAGGTTCTTTAGCCACCATTCACACAATCATTTGTTGCAATCTTTGATCGATTTTTCTCTTTCGTCAAAGTCCAGGAAGATTAGCTACAGTGCCATGGGCTGTAAACTTCTTGACAATGTTGATTGTATTTGACCATCTATACACTTCTATAAGAAGGATCTTTTCCATTGACCACCAATGTAAGGGAGCTGTTTACTAACCAACAATTAAACAACAATTAATCTCTTCTCGCTATCAGTGTGGGAGAATGTCACTGACAACCAAGTGAGAGAATACTACAGTTTTCACTGTCTGCAATGTATTGTTTATGTTGGTATCAGGAGTTCCTGGAGGCATTCAATTATTTTCAAGGGTGATTCATATTAAGAAAGGTTTAAAAGGGCTGGTGAGGGAAGTGTCTGAACATGTAGGCCTAGTGTTCTTCTCCTGCTGATCAGTACATTTTGTAAAGGAAGATGACAAAGTAGTTCACACCTTTAAGGAAATAACCTACCTATGTGGTATATAGCAACCAGATGCTTTGGTTATATTTTCTTTATTAGAAAAACAATATATTGAATGTAAATTTTCTACAAAGCCCAATGTGTTCTATTGGGAAAAAAAAACTGAAATACCTAGACTGAACAGGTCTTCACCGAACAGAACCTGTCAGGATAACCTGGGATCTGGTATTGTTGAATTTATAATAATATAGTGTAGGATAGGGGCATGGCAGTGTGCAAAGTAGTTCCTTGGTTTGGTCATGAGGTTTTGCCATAATTATCAGAGTAGGTTCATAGATCCTTTGTAATGTGTAGGCAGTGTGATCACCCAGATAGGGCCCCAGAGCAGCAATGTGGTGTGACCCTTGGTAGTGACCCTTGGTAGTGGGAAATCTTCAGTTGTGGGGATCATATTTCAATAGTTCTGGTGGCAGTCTGCTGGTGATTGTCAAGGGAAGTGTCTGGGAGGCCCAGTCATAGCAAGGATGTAGTCTTTGAGGCTTTAGCTTTCCCTTAGAGGGGAAGTAGAGAAGGAAGGACTATTGGGACTACTCACGTGCCCTTTGAATTCTGTATTTTGGCAAACCGGCCTAAAAGGTATAGGCACCTTGACTTGGCTCTCCACTCACCTATGTTCTCTCTATTGTTTACGTCCCAAAGGAATGTGCTGTAACTGCTGGGATGACTGAAAGGATATATATATATATACTGTATACAGTGGGGAAAATAAATATTTGATCTCCTGCTGATTTTGTAAGTTTGCCCACTTACAAAGAAATGAAGGGTCTATAATTTTTTATCATAGTTGTATATTAAATGATAAAAACAGAATATCATCCAAAAATCCATAAAAAATACTATACAAATGTTATAAATTGAGTTGCAGTTCAGCGAGTAAAATAAGTATTTGATCCCCGAGCAAAAGATGACTTAGTACTTGGTGGCGAAACCCATGTTGGAAAGCACAAAGGTAAGACGTTTCTTGTAGTTGGTTAACAGGCTTGCACACATCTCAGGAGGGATTTTGGTCCACTCTTCTTTACAGATCTTCTCTAAATACTTAATGTTTCTTGGCTGTCACTTGGCAACTCAAAGTGTAACGGACCGCCTGACAGTACCTCTATCAGTCCCCTGATAGAGCCTCCCCAGAGCGCGGAGTCTAAGTACCGGAGCACTTGTTCACCAGGGCCCCTGATGGTGATCCCCACTTGGACTTGGAGCGCTCCGGGACCAGGTCGCAGCTGCTAGGTATCTCTACCAGAAGTAGAGGAGTCTGCCAAGGGCTCCAGCAGGTTAAGAGTCTGATGTGAGGGAGCCCAGGGATCCCTGAGGGATGGATGGATGGATGAGCAAAGTCAGAGTCAAACAAGCCGGGTCGGTAACTAGCGGGTCAGTGAGGTACAAGACGATAGGCAAAGGATAATCGGGTCACACGCAGGGTCAATACCAAAAGATCAGATCTATAAGGGAACATCCAGGAGCAGAGTCAGGCAAGCCAAGGGGTCAGGACAGGACAAGGCAACAAGGTCAGACAATCCAGATCAGAGTACTCACAACACAGGCAACAGGATACAAAAGACCATTCGGCAACAAGCGTCTGTGCAGGGCTGGTTTAAGTAGCCTGCCCTGCACCTGACAGGCGCCGCCTAGGTCCCAGTGCCTGCCTAGTACTGTCAAGATGACGGGTGCGCCTGGGTCCTAGTGCCCTGCTACCTGCACGTCTTGACAGACGCCTACGCATGTGTAGACCCATGCATCGCGATGGTGCCTGACACAAAGTTTCAACTCCCTCTTAAATTTTCTATAGGTTTAAGGTCTGGAAAATGGATAGGCCACTCCATGACCTTAATGTGCTTCTTTTTGAGCCACTCCTTTGTTGCTTTGGCAGTATGTTTTGGGTCATTGTCATGCTGGAAGACCCATCCATGACCCATCTTCAGTGTTCTGGGAAGAAGGTTCTCATCCAAGATTTTACAATACATGGCCCATCCATTGGCCCCTCAGTGCGGCAAAGCCGGCCTGTACCTTTAGCAGAGCAACAGCCCCAAAGCATAATGTTTCCACCTCTGTGCTTGACTGTAGGGATGGTGTTCCTAGGCTCACAGCATTTTTCTTCCTCCAAACACGGAGAGTCATGTTAATGCCAAAGAGCTAAATTTTGGTCTCATCTGACCACAGCACTTTCACTCAATTCTTCTCTGAATCATTTAGATGTTCATTGGCAAACTTCAGATGAGCCTGTACATGTGCCTTCTTGAGGAGGGGGAATGTTGCGGGGACTGCAGGATTTCAATTCATGGTGGAGTATTGTGTTTCCAATGGATGGTTTGGTGACTGTGGTCCCAACTGCCTTGAGATCATTCTCAAGCTCCTCCCATGTAGTTCTGGGCTGATTCTTCATTTTTCTCATGATGATCCTTACCCCATGAGGCAAAATCTTGCATGGAGATCCAGACCAAGGGCAATTGATGGTTATTTTGTATTTCTTCAATTTGCAAATAAGCACTCCAACAGTTGTCTCCTTCTCACCAAGCTTCTTGCTGATGGTCTTGTAGCCCATTCCAGCCTTGTGCAGGTCTACAATCTTGTCCCTGACGTCCTTTGACAGCTCTTTGGTCTTGCCCATGGTGGTTCCCTAGAAAAAGATTCTGTGGACAGGTGCCTTTTATACACATAAGGAGTTGTCATTAGGAGCACCTTCTTAAATTTACAGGACTAATCATGAGCACATAACCAGTTTATGGGAGCCAGAATTATTGTTGGTTGGTAGGGGATCAAATACTTATTTTACTCACTAAATTGCTCAATTTATAACATTTGTATCGTTTTTTGGGGGATTTTTGGTTGATATTCTGTCTCTATAATTCAAAATACACCTATGATACAAATTATAGACCCTTCATTTCTTTGTAAGTGGGCAGACTTACTATTTTCCCCACTGTATATATAATAAAAATAGCTACATTTAGTAAATAGTATTTTGTTGTATGGTTTTTTTCCTTCTTTTAATCTCAAGATGGGGACATCCTCTAGGAACAGATGGTGTTGGCTGCAGCTGCAATTGGGGTCTATTGTTGTAATGCAGATATAGGAGGAATGACTTGGAGAGTGGTGCTTAGGCCAGATCAGGAGTCTCCTAGGGTGCACTGTGTATTGATTATTTTTTCATTCCCATGCCGCACCATTCAGCTCCTGGGAGCAAGGAACCCTGTGTGGGCTTCAAGTTTCATAAGTGAAGAGTTTACACAAGGCTAACTGTCTTCCCTTGTAACAACCACAAATCGTTAGTATGGGCGTAGGAAGTGAGTTACATGATCTTCCATGCTCGAATTAACTGTATTTCCTTCAATCCCAGTGGCTAAAAGGAAGGGCAGCATGGGAAAGGTGAGAATATGGTGGTAGGAAAGGAGTATAAATAGACACTATTTTAGGTGTCTAAAAGACCCCCAATTCTCTCAGGAAGGTATACTCAACCATCTACGCTTCCTTGATTCCTCCCTGCTGTAGGAGTCCCCCTGGATAAGCTCTGATGAACATACCCGACATCAATGCCCCCATCTTTTTCTATGTTGCAGTGTTCAACCCAGGCAATTGGCAGCTCAAACCAAAGCACTGTCATATGGAGTAGGTCAGCAACCAAACAAGGGCTCCAACAGGATAAGCCAAGGAGCATGAATATTATAAAGGAATAATTAATTATTGTGCTGTAAACACCATCATTGCCACCAGTTACCAGCCCATAGGCAGATGTCAGCCCAAGGATCTAACATTCATGTTCAATGTTATGTGTCCTGGAACATTAAGTATCTGCAGCTGCTGGCAAAGGTGGCAGGTTTCTCCCATGCCAGGGGCCAATGGAGATGTGCCAACTGGAAGAATTAGTTTAGAAAGAAAGCTTCAGGGAGTTCTTATTGACTGAAATATTTAATAATTTCTGTTAAAGTGGAGGTGTACCAAGCAGTGAAAACAAGTGTAGTTTTCTAAAAATGTTACTAAATTGCTAAAACTGTGATTACTATTCAAAATAATTGTAGTAATTAAAGAACACCCAACTAGCATTTACAAGAATGCATGTACAGTATTTGTGTAGGATTAAATTTAATTTTGCCATTATAACAGATTAGCCATAGTTCAAAGTTTTAAATTTTACATAACGAGGAACAGAACATGTTGTAAGTAAGAGTCTTAAGGTAGAATGGTAGAGTAACCTGAATGAACTGCACTCTTGTGATCCACAGGAGAAGTGCAGCCAAATAAGATTTGGCTGTACTTCTCCTTTAATGCTACAGCATTCATAGATGTTTTATACATTTGTGTGATTCCAAACTTGTAGCAATAGTTTGATGAAATCCCTTTTTTATATTCCATCCTGACTGTAGTCCTCTGCACAGAAAGCCAGCCCCATAGGGTCTGGGATTATAATTACCATTTCGGTCTTTGTAGATGACACCAAGCTGTGAACTGGAATAACGCCCTTACAGGATGTCTCTAACTTACAAGCCGACCTCAATGCACTGTTTAATTGGACAACTATGTGCAAATGAGGTTTAATATTAATAAATGTAAGGTTATGCACTTGGGGGCTAAGAATATGCATGCATCATACATACTGGGGGGGGGGGGTACAACTGGGGGAATCAATGGTGGAGAAGGATCTGGGGGTTCAGGTAGATCACAAGCTTAATAATGGCATGCAATGCCAAGCTGCGGGTTCTAAAGTGAGCAAAATCCTTTCTTTTATTAAAAGAGGTATAGATTATAGAGAGAGAGAGAGAGATTAACCCTGTACAAATCATTAGTAAGACCTCATCTGGAATATGCAGTTCAGTTTTGGGCACCAATTCACCTAAAGAACATTGGGGAGCTGGAGAAAGTACAGAGAAGGGCGACTAAACTGATAAGAGGCATGGAGGAGATCAGCTATGAGGAAAGATTAGAGGAACTGAATTTATTGTCTCTTGAGAAGAGGAGATTAAGGGGGGATATGATCAACATGTATAAATACATCAGTGGTTCATATAGTGAACTCGGTGTAGAGCTATTCACCCTGAGGTCATCACAGAGGACAAGGGGAACACTTTACATCTGAAGGAAAATAAATTTAATCTCCAAACACGGAAATGTTTCTTCACAGTGAGGGCTGTGAAAATGTGGAATAGACTCCCTCAAGAGTTGGTTCTGACCAGCTCAGTGGATTGCTTTAAAAAAGTAACTGATTGTTCCTCTGTGTCCATGTGCAGAGTGAATTCGTATGCGAGTGGTTTCATAATTATCAAGCAGTTGATGTACTTGGGGGCTCTAATGAGGAAAATTGCAGGGTCTACATCCCTTTAGATGTGATTTCCCTTTGAGAGTATCTCACCAAAAAGGATATGTTTGTTGCAGGGATGCCAAAAATCTGACTTGCATCTTAGTGTAGACTTCTGGGAAAATCAGTGAGCCAATCACACAAGGAGGAAATGACATTTCTGGGGGGGGTGTTCTGTACACCATCTGTGTACGGAACGCCTCCCGGTAGCCATAATGAGCTGTATTTTACAGAAAATGACAGAGTTGCAGATTGAAAAGGAAAGATCATTTTTAATAACATTAAATTACCATATGACATCTCGCAATTGTATATACTATATTATTTGCTATTTTTTTCACACGAAAGTGGAGTTATCCTTCAAATTGATAGTGTGATAGGCATCCACCTTTGCATGTATCTCTACATTGCAGGAACCTAGCACCCTATCACCACGTCTCAGGTATTGTCAGGGCAGGAACGATGGAATGGGCAGGCAGGCCTATGGTACGGTCACGCTGCGACTGACGACAGCCACTACCCACAGACCAGAGTCCCTCAGGGCGCGGAGTCTAAGCCCCAGGCTACCCTTCACCAGGGCCCCTGATGGTGGGGATGGACTTGACGCAGCCTGAGACCAGGTCGCAGCCCCCGAGTGACCCCAGCTGCGATAACGACTGCCGCCAATGGCGTACAGCTGGTGGGAGCTAGATGGGATCACGAGTAGAGTAGTCAGACAAGCCGGGTCAATACAATGGAGCAGACAGTACTAGACGGTAGGCAAAGAAGACTCAGGTCACGGGCCGGGTTCAACAACGGGAGGTCAGATAAAGGGTTAACGCAGAGAGTAGTCTTGTCCAAGCCGAGTCGGTTACCAGGAGAGCAATGGGAACAACACAAGAGCTTGCAACAGGGCAACATACAGGACACAAGTGCAGAGCACACTTGCAGACAGCAGGTTTAAATGTGCTCAACCACACCCTTCTGAGGAGGAGCCGCAGAAGCCTGAAGGCATAAAGGTTCCCACCATGCTTTGCAGAAAACCAAGATGGAGGCCAGCTCATGGAGATGCACAAGCTCTGAAGAAAGGTAGGACCTTGACAGTACCTCCTCCTCAAGGGCCCCTCCCCCTCCGTGGCTCCACAAAAGGTTTCTGAGGAAATCGGGCGTGAAAAGCGCGGAGGAGGGCAGGAGCATGAACATCCGCGGAAGGAACCCAGGAACGTTCCTCGGGACCATAACCACGCAAATGGACCAAAAACTGTACCCGACCGCGGACCAACCGAGAATCCAAGATGCGGCTCACCTCATACTCCTCATGACCGTCGACCCTGATAGGACGAGGACGAGGCAGAGAGGCAGTAAAGCGATTACAGATCAGAGGTTTCAACAGGGATACGTGGAAGACATTGGAGATGTGCATCCCAGGAGGAAGAGCAAGGGCATAGGCAACCGGGTTCACCCTGCGAAGAATGCGGAAAGGACCAACAAAATGGGGGGCCAGCTTTGGTGTGGGCACCCGAAGCTTGAGGTTGCGAGTGGACAACCACACCCGATCTCCGACCTGGTATGAGGGAGCGGGCAACCGTCTACGATCAGCCTGGAGCTTCTGGCGCTGTGCTGAGTCCTTCAAGGACCTCTGAATCTGCCCCCATGAGGAGCGCAGAGCAGCCAGGTGGTTATCCACAGCCGGAATGTCCTGTGGAGAGAACAACTCAGGCAATACAGCGGGTTGGAACCCATAGTTGGCCATGAAGGGGGACATCCCAGAGGAGGAGTTGACAGCCGAGTTCCTCGCAAACTCTGCCCATGGCAGGAGATCGGCCCAGTTGTCCTGATGATCCGATATATAGCAACGAAGGAATTGTTCCAGGGCCTGGTTGGAACGCTCCGCAGCCCCATTGGACTGAGGGTGGTAGGCCGAAGAGAAGGAAAGCTCGATACCCAACTGGGAGCAGAAGGCGCGCCAGAACCTGGACACAAACTGGCTCCCACGGTCCGAGACAATCACCTTGGGCAACCCGTGCAAGCGAAAGATCTCCTTGGCGAAAACCGTAGCCAGTTCCTGTGCAGTCGGCAATTTCTTGAATGGAACGCAATGGCACATCTTAGAAAAACGATCGATCACCATAAGAATGACCGTATGACCTTGAGACGCAGGAAGATCCACAATAAAATCCATTCCCAGGTGTGACCAGGGACGCTCCCCATTGGGAATGGGTTGCAGAAGGCCCAATGGAAGGTGCCGAGGAGATTTATTCTGGGCACAGACCGAACAAGCTGCTACATATGAGGCGATGTCAGAACGGAGAGATGGCCACCAGAATAACCGAGAAACGACCCAGGACAATTGGTTCCTACCAGGATGACCGGCAGTCTTGGCATTATGGTAGGTACGTAGCAAGCGGGTACGCAATCCCTCAGGTACAAAACATCTTCCAGCAGGTCTCTCAGGGGGAGCGTTAGTTTGAGCCGCCAAAATCTGCTCCCCAAGGGGAGAAGTCAGGTTGGTACGAATGGCAGCCAGGATCTGGTTTGGAGGAATGACCGAGGTCGGCTCAGTGTCCTCCCTGGACAGCTCAGAGTATTGCCGCGACAAGGCATCAGCCCTGACATTCTTGGAACCAGGCAAGTAAGAGACCACATAGTTAAAACGTGACAAAAACAGAGCCCACCTGGCCTGACGGGGTGTCAACCTCTTAGCCTCCGAGAGATATGTGAGGTTCTTGTGGTCAGTGAGAACTAGGACCGGGACCACAGAACCCTCAAGCAGGTGCCTCCATTCCTTGAGAGCCAGAATAATGGCCAACAACTCCCTGTCTCCAATCTGGTAGTTGCACTCTGCAGAGGAAAGCTTCTTGGAGTAGAACCCACAAGGAAGTAGGGGTCCCTCGGGTGACCGACGCTGGGACAAGAGGGCGCCTACTCCTGTCTCAGATGCATCAACCTCGAGAACAAAAGGCAACCCAGGATTGGGATGAGACAGAATTGGGGCCGAAGTGAAGGCGGCTTTCAGAGCCTTGAAAGCTGAGATGGCCTCGGGTGACCACTCGTGAGGGTTACTGCCCTTCTTGGTCAGATCTGAGAGAGGCTTTGCCAATGTGGAAAAGTTCCTGATAAACTTCCGATAATAGTTGGCAAATCCCAAAAAGCGCTGAATGGACCGAAGACCACTGGGACGAGGCCACTGCAGAAACGCTGAAACCTTCTCAGGGTCCATAGAAAAACCCATCGGGGAAATGATGTAGCCTAAAAAGGCAACCTGGGATTGGTGAAATTCACACTTCTCGAGCTTACAGAAAAGCTCGTTTTCACGTAACCGTTGCAGCACCCGCTTAACATCCTGGATATGAGTCTCCATAGACGCAGAGTAAACCAGGATGTCGTCCAAGTAAACCACCACGCACTGCTGCAACAAGTCACGTAAGACATCGTTAATAAACTCCTGAAAGACCGCGGGTGCGTTACACAACCCAAAGGGCATATCCAGGTATTCATAGTGGCCGGTTCTGGTGTTGAACGCGGTCTTCCACTCATCGCCCTCCTTGATCCGTACAAGGTTGTAGGCAGCCCTAAGGTCGAGCTTAGTAAAGACCGTTGCTCCCTTGAGGCGGTCAAACAACTCGGTGATCAACGGAATAGGATAAGCATTTTTAATCGTGATCCGATTGAGACCCCTAAAATCAATGCAGGGAGGTGCCCTTCTTTTTCACAAAAAAAAACCCAGCTCCTGCTGGAGACGTAGACTTGCGAATGTGCCCCCGGGAAAGCGCATCCGCAACGTATTCCTCCATGGCCTGATTCTCTGCCACCGAAAGAGGATACACCCTGCCACGCGGAGGAGTAGCACCAGTTTGTAAGGTTATGGCACAATCGTATGGACGATGAGGAGGCAGGGCACCGGCGCGCACCTTGTCAAACACGTCCAGGTACTCCCCATATTCAGTGGGCAGCACAGAGTCCGAGGAGGTGCACAGCACCTTAACCGGACCACGGATGCAACCAGTCCCACACCGTGGTGACCATGAGAGAATCTCGGCCGATCGCCAATCAAAGGTCGGATTGTGCCTCTGAAGCCAGGGATAGCCCAAAACCATGGAGTAGTGCGGGGAAGAAATTACCTGGAAACAGGCCAATTCCCTGTGAACAGCCCCAATAGCTACCTCCACCGGCAGGGTCTCGTGGGTAACCTGCGATGGCTGCAAGGGCCTGCCATCTATCGCCTCGAGAACCAATGGAGTCTCTCGAGCCTGCAGAGGAATGGAGTACTGGGCCACAAACGAACTGTCCATAAACAAACCGCCAGCCCCAGAGTCTACCAGCGCCTGGGCCGTCACCGAGCCTCCTGCCCAAGAGAGGACAACGGTGATAAGCGGTTTATCTTTACGGGAAACCGGGGACGAGGAAACTCCACCCAAGATCTGCCCCCGACAGGATCTCAGGTGCGGGCGTTTCCCGGACGGACCGGACAGGACTGCCGAAAATGCCCCCCGAGTCCACAGTACAGGCAGCGACCCTCCCAACGCCGAGAGGCCCGCTCCCCCTCGGAAAGGCGAGCAAACCCCAGCTGCATGGGCTCACTACCAGACAAACCATCCCCAGGAGGCGTGGGAGGAGAGGGAGGCACGGGTGGGACATAAAACGTAGGCGCCAAACGGTTAGGAGGCCTCCGCAGCCGCTCCTTAAATGAAGGCCTCTCTCTGAGCCTGGTGTCAATCAAGATTAGGAAGGAGATGAGTGCCTCTAACTCCACAGGCAGTTCTTTGGCTGCGATCTCGTCCTTCAACGTATCAGAGAGACCATGAGAGAAAGCAGCCACTAGAGCCTCATTGTTCCAACCCACCTCTGCCGCCAAAGTACGAAATTCGATGGCGTACTCGGCAACGGTTCGTGAACCCTGATGCATGGACATGAGCAATTTGGCAGCAGAAGCAGAGCGAGCGGGTACGTCGAATACCGTACGGAAGGAGGCAACGAAACGGGTAAACACGTGAATCACCGGGTCATTCCTCTCCCATAAGGGACTAGCCCAGGCCAAGGCCCTATCAGAGAGCAGCGAGATTAGGAAGCCCACTTTTGCCCTCTCAGTAGGGAAAGCGTGAGGTATTAATTCAAAGTAAATCCCCACTTGGTTAAGAAAACCACGACACTGACTCGGTTCCCCCCCAAAGCGCTGAGGAAGAGGGGCAGAACCAGTCATACCTCTGGGTACCGCGGGTTCCGCAACAGATGCAGAGGTAGGTGCAACAACCGGAGCAACAGTGGGAGAGTCCACCGGAGTAACAACTGACCTAATAGCCCCAGGGGTAAGGTGCGCTGTGCGTGCAAGCAGAGCCTGCAACGCCTGAGCGAACTGATCCAACAAGCGATCCTGTTGGTCGAGTCTGGCGAGTAACATAGGGATCGAAGGCGTACCCGCACCGTCAGGATTCATGGCACTTGTGTAATGTCAGGGCAGGAACGATGGAATGGGCAGGCAGGCCTATGGTACGGTCACGCTGCGACTGACGACAGCCACTACCCACAGACCAGAGTCCCTCAGGGCGCGGAGTCTAAGCCCCAGGCTACCCTTCACCAGGGCCCCTGATGGTGGGGATGGACTTGACGCAGCCTGAGACCAGGTCGCGGCCCCCGAGTGACCCCAGCTGCGATAACGACTGCCGCCAATGGCGTACAGCTGGTGGGAGCTAGATGGGATCACGAGTAGAGTAGTCAGACAAGCCGGGTCAATACAATGGAGCAGACAGTACTAGACGGTAGGCAAAGAAGACTCAGGTCACGGGCCGGGTTCAACAACGGGAGGTCAGATAAAGGGTTAACGCAGAGAGTAGTCTTGTCCAAGCCGAGTCGGTTACCAGGAGAGCAACAGGAACAACACAAGAGCTTGCAACAGGGCAACATACAGGACACAAGTGCAGAGCACACTTGCAGACAGCAGGTTTAAATGTGCTCAACCACACCCTTCTGAGGAGGAGCCGCAGAAGCCTGAAGGCATAAAGGTTCCCACCATGCTTTGCAGAAAACCAAGATGGAGGCCAGCTCATGGAGATGCACAAGCTCTGAAGAAAGGTAGGACCTTGACAGGTATATAGGGGTTTTGGGTGGCTGTACCACTCAGTGTGTCATTGTCAACATATTGGGAATCAATAGTGAGTGTTATTGTTAATAGTGAGTGTTAATTGTTATTAATTGTGAGAGACCGTACACAGGAGATGAGGATGTGAGTAGTGGTAACTACAAGTACTGTAGGGTAATGTAGGTATTTATGGGGCATACTGTATGGGTGGTTTGAGAATGAATTGTTATGGCCATTTTAATTAAAGCTGCATAAATCTTTGGATCTGCTGAAACTATTCCTTATGTATTTGTTGGGCATTTGAATCACACAGACTTTAAATAGGACATTTGTCAAGCACCCTGCCAACTACCATGTCCTTAAAACAATGTTTCTCAACCTTTTTTCAATCAAAGCACCCTTTACAATTATACACTATTTGAAGATGTAGAAAAGTAAACTGATAGTTTACAATAACCCAGCAGCATCCACACATGTAGGAAACCCAACATTAAAGGTGATTAATTTTTACAAAGTGTTATACCTTTGCACACTGGTACTGATAGTATTCCAGCATTTCTCTTCACCCCAGTGCTGACATTGAGGGGCAGGGAAGGGGCAAACAATGATGTCTTCATGCCTGCAGCAGGCCTACATTATACCCAGGGTTGTAATGCTGCACAATAAAAACCTGAGGCTTTTGTGTACAAACAAAATGTAGGCTTGATCCGCTCGTCGACTTGCGGACAATTCTTGGGCAATTTGGGGCAATTTTTAGGCATTTTGCCAAGGCAATCCTAGAGAATGAAGAAGGAGCCATGGTTGAAAAAGTATGTCTTAAAGTGAGTACTGAGGATCAGCTTCACCCTTCCATGGCTTTCTGGCTTTGAATTTGGATTGTGTAATGTTGATCCAAACATTTTACTGCCAGGGGCCGATAGTGTGGGCTGATTGGGGCCTATAAGGCAGTGACACTAGATTCGCCTATACATGCAGCACCCATGTAGCCTTAGTTCACACCAGATGCAACTACGATGCATGCAACACCACATGTGATTTAAAATGTGTTTTCAGATAAGTTGCAATATCATTTTAGACATCTCCATTCAGTTAACTGCAGGTCAATATGTGCGAAAAGCAGCATATTTTCAAACTACACCACAACTCCAAAGTATGCGAAGGTATATCAATATTGCTCCAAGCCCTTACTGACTTACCCTCACCGCTGAGGGTGCTGGATCCAACTGGTAAGCCCGGCTCTGCTTCTCCATAGCACAGTTCACAATCAAAGTTCACTGTACACTAATGTCAGTATATCCACTTTACTAAAAGATGATCAAGTAACACTCTTGATCTTATATTGTCTTGGTCCATATTGCTGACATGCGTCACCACAGAAGAAGGGGTTTAAAGTACAAGTAAATGCTTAACTTTTAAATTAGAAAAACATCCATCTTGACCTGTTATTCACTGGACAATTAACGATTGTTAAAAACAATGCAACTGAACACTTACATTTAATTCATTTTAATTCATTTTACTGGGGCAGCATCCAACTTCCTATGCGCAGCTCCCCTGAACCTCCAGTTAGGAAGCGCATACTCTGCATGTAAACAAAAGTCTCCTGCTCAGGACTACATGTCCCACCTTTCCTGGCGCAATCATGCATGGAATGATAGGACATGACACCATTGTTACTATCCCTCTGGGCTGCCTGTGCATGCCCAGTGCAGGCAGTCCCTGCAAGTATTCTCTGAACGCCCATGTAATGGTGGCACAGGTGGGAGTCTATAGGACCCTTCAAGGAGCCACTCTTACTACAGAAATCATGGCCAACGATCAGAGGATCGGGTGATAAGGGAGGATAGAAACAAGCTGTATTTAGACAAAGCAGAACTAAATCTCCCATCATCAGCATTTGAATAAGAATAAAATAGGGCTTAATATATTTGATTGTATCTACAATTAAGATTCATCTATTAGGGTGAAACGCATCAGTTATAGACCCAAACAGAGAAAAGCCAATACTCCAACAGAATGACTGTTTACTGTAGTCCCATATCAGCAAAAAAGCACCAATGCTTCAAGAATATGCAGACCATCCTTCTCCAGGTCTGTCATAGTTAAATAGTTATTCTGGCTGAAAAAAGACAAAAGTCCATCCAGTTCAACCATAAAATTTTTTGTTATCCTACCCCCCCAATCACCTCGAGAAAGAGGGTCTTCGTACTCTTGAAACAGTGTGTTTTTTTTTTGCTGATATATATAACACTTTAGTAAACATTCATTCTAGCTATTCTCTTCATTTTGGGTTTGTGTGTTGTCACCCCTAAAAAAGGATTACATGAAGTCAGTGCAGTGTGGTTTGATGCATTTACAGGTGAACCCAGGCAATGAGTATTGTTTGATCACCTTTTAGAAAAGTGAATATACTGACATTAGTGAGTGGTTGTCTCCATCATTAAGCCCCTAATAGGATGAAATGCATTGGAGCTGGAGGTGGACAGTCAGAAAAATATGTTGTGAATCCTCTATTTATTATATCAAACCTGTTTTTACATTGGTGACTGAATAAGTGTGTGGTTATTCATTTCCACATGACAATGGGTGCTTGGTGACTTTGATCATAAATTGTCCCCTTATTGCTTTTGGAAGAACAGGCCCCATAGATCCACAGCAAACTTCATGGAATCATCTGGTGTGAATGAACCTCCATGGGATGTTTCAGTTCTTGTGTCTGTATTAGTGGACCTTTAAACCTCAAGCAAATCTATGTTACATGAAAGGGAAGGAAAACTTGTATGTAAAAGATCTAACAGCTGTCCTGAAAATTAACATTCCAATATATCAAATCATAATTGCCTTTAATGCTCTATTAATGAAACTTTTCATTACAGACGCCATCCTAATTCCTAATAAAAAGGAGCGTGGCAGAGTTTTGCACAGTCTTGCCAGGGATAAGGGATGTATTATGGGATTAGTGGTAAGAGGCTTATTATGACACCTTTTCTGCTACTATCAGCTCTACTGTCCTTAAAAGCCATCAAGGAAACACGCAAGACAAAAAGACATAAAAACAAAATGTGATATTATCAATGGGGCCAGTACTAGCAGTGTTCTGCTGATGATCATTGGACAGCTACTGAACGATGACAGGATCATAGACATGCATGAAGTAACTATTTCTGGATTTTGTGCATACATTTTCACTTAAATCTTTTTATCCTTAAAAAATATCTTCACAATTTTCAGTTCTATTTGTAAATGATGGGGCTTAATTTACAAGCATATTTGCAGCTCAAAGCTGAACCCAAGGTAGGCAAAGGAATGCAGCTCTATATTTAGTAATACATCATTAAGGCAGAACGTTACTCTGCAAATGTAGTTTGTAGTTATGGCATCTCTAAGTAGGAGAAGTTAATTCCACTTTAAATGTATTGATATTTAATTCATACTGATTTTATTGGGGTTGACTTTTAAACAAAGAAGGAAAAAATTTAAGTAATATAATTACACACCTCACAGTAAGGTCTAGAGCAGGGGTCTTCAAACGTTCTAAACAAATGGCCAGTTTATTATTGATATTATTATTATACAGGATTTCTATAGTGCCAACAGTTTTCTCAGCGCTTTACAATATAACGGGAGACAATACAGCAACAATACAGTTCAATACAAGAGGGTTAGGAGGGCCTGATCCTGGGAGCTTACAATCTAAGAGGGAGGGGCTAGTGGTGAGACAATTGCGGCGTCAGACCCCAGCCCTTCTCACCAAACTCGTGACCGAATGACTAGCCAATCTAAAACCGCGCTGTCACGTGCGTAACAATGCCACACCAAGCTGCACCCTGCACAACGATTTTTCATCTAGTGGACCACAGTCGATGTACCTGCAGCTTGGCTGCGATTGTTACTGGGTCAGGTTAATTATGCAATTAGTAATAAAGGAAAAATAAAAAAAGGAGGGGTTCAAAAATCAACTCGCCAGCCAGCTTGCCAACAACCAAATTAACCTGTCTAACAGTATGCATTAAAAACAGGGGTTTAGTTAGCACACATTTGCAAATACATATGTAAGCCACAGAGCCACATCACGGCACCCCGATATTCTGTGGTCCTAACTCTACAAATTTGAGTCCCTATAGTAGAGGCACATGCATTTAAAGGATAGACCAAGGGCAGGTGCACATAAAGGGAGCCCACCCCTCTTAAAGGTACAGGAGTGCAAAGAACACCCAGCATGTAGCACAATGACAGCTAGGGCGCCCAGTGCACTCACTCACCTTAAAAACAACAGTAAAGTAAAACATGGCACCCACCCCAGTCTATGACTGGCTTATGAAGCAAGGACTACATGAACCGGGCAACACATGTCAGTAATAAAAGAAAAATAAAAAAAAGGGGGCCAGCTTGCCAACAACCAAATTACCCTGTTCATGTAGTCCTTGCTTCATAAGCCAGTTATAGACCAGGGCAGGTGCCATGTTTTACTTTAATTATGCAATTAACCCTTCACACTGCCACCACCTCCTTTTTGTACAGAGAAAGAGGAAACTTGGCAATATTAGCAATAACACTATGATGGTTGGATAATCGTCTGTATACCACTGTCACCGCAGGCAGGTTATACAGAGGGTTAAACACACACACAGTAGCGCTCTTCAGAGGCAGGAATTCGTAGTTTGTATCAAAGAGCGTTAGAAACAGTTCAACACTTTCAGAAAGTAAGATTTATTACTAAAAGGTCAAAAGGGTGCAATAAAATATTTACAGAAAAAGATGTAGCCAATATATATATAACTATACAGAGAGCAATAACACAGCAAAGAGATAACGGAAAGGAGTTAAGAGGGATATAGTATTTGCCAAAAAGCGTTCGGTTAAGCAGCTTCAAGTTTTCAGAGCAAAAGGGCGGTTTCTCCCAAAGTTGGTTCCGATGGTAAAGGGAGAATCTTCAACTCTCACACGCCTCAACTCAGCCTAGCTTAGCTTTTTCTAGCAACTCCACAGGGTGTCTCCCTGGAGCAGTAAACCAATCGCCTCATTTGGGGAGGGAGTTGTAGGTGGAGACCTCAGGCTATGACCAAAGCCTGCACAAATTATATTATGGTTCATAATTTACCCTGGATACATACAACATCCTATCCACGAGTATCTTCGGCTGAACGGTTAGATATGAAATATCCGCTTGAATGGTTAAGGAGATGTAATTTTCGGCTCTCCTGTATATGCCAGCTAGGGGGGTGTAATATACCAGGAGAATAATCTTAAATTGAGCCGTCCGAATATGGGCTCCGTGTTTAGGTAATTATGTCCTATGTGAAGATATAAACTTATATGGAAAAGTGAGTTTTTAAATGTAAGTCTGTTTTCACGACCCCTTGGAATGTCTTTTGAACTCAGTGAAGGACTTGGTTTATGGCTTTAAGAGCCCAGATTGCGAAGTTAACAGACATCTAGGCCCCAGCTCGGTTGTGGGATTTATAACCATGACACCCTCCCATGGAGTTTGCTGCCTGTGATCTGCATCAAACAGACCACATGTCACTCAACAGAGAGGGAGGGGGGATGAGGAAAGCTGATTTGGGAGTAGAGATGATTCAGCATGGAAGATTCTTAACAAGATGGATGACCGTGTCCATCTCGGTGTGCACGATTGCTACAAGTGGTATAAAATGTAGTAACTGTGGGGGATGGACTGGTAGGAGGAGTAGAAGATTCCATTATTAGCTAAGGGCAGGATAGGCTTCCCTTATGAGATAGGTTTTCAGAGATCACCTAAATGTGAGCAGATAGTCTGATAAATTGGGGTAGAGAGTTCCAGAGGATGGGGGAAGCTCTGGAGAAGTCCTGGAGACGAGCATGGGAGGAGGAGACAAGGGAGCTAGAGAGCATTCAGATTTTAGAGGGGCCGGACTGTGGCAAGTAGAAGTAGAAAATGTCCCGGCATCGTTAACCATGCCTCATCATTGGTGTCTGCGAGAGGAATATTAGCCCCATTATTGGTGTCTTTAGAAAGAATAGTGCCCCATCTTTGGTATCAGTGGGAAGAATAGTGCCCCATCATTGGTATCATTAGAAAGAATAGTGCACCATCATTGGTGTCAATGAGAGCAATAGTGCCCCATTATTGGTGTCATTAGAAATAATAGTGCACCATCATTGGTGTCAATGGGAGGAATAGTGCCTCATCATTGGTGTCATTAGAGTAAAATGTGCCCCATCGTTGGTGTCATTAGAAAGAATAGTGCACCATCATTGGTGTCAGTGGGAGAAATCATGCGCCATCATTGGTATCCATGGGAGAAATAGTGCCCCATCATTTTTGTCAATGGGAGGAGTAGTGCCCCATTGTTGGTGTCAGTGGCAGAATGTATGCCCCATTGTTAAGGCTGGCCATACATTATATAATTTCCTTACACAATTTCCCTTTAGATTTACCAAAACCATATAATATGAGGTCAACCTAAACAATTTTAATTTGTATGCAATCAGGAAGGTGCTTGCAGTACATAAGTAAGGGACCGCCCGGCGGTACCACTAGCACTCCACTGAATAGGCGTCCCCAGCGCACGGAATCTAAGTCCCAGGGTGCTTGTTCACCAGGGCCCCTGATGGTGGGGATGGACTTGGAGCCCCCCGAGACCAGGTCGTGACTACTGGTTACGTCCGTCAGTGGTAGTGGTATGCGCCAAGGGCTCCCACGGGAAAGAGTCTGATATGAGGAGGTCAGAAGACCCCTCTGCGAGGGATGGATGGATGAGCAAGGTCAGACAGGCCGGGTCGGTAACAGAGAGGACGGTAAGGTACAAGGCAGTGGGCAGAGAATGGTCAAGTCAAATGCCAGGTCAGCAACAGCAGGTCAAATCCAATAGGGGGCATCCAGGAGAGAGGTCAGGCAAGCAAGGGTCAGGACAGGAGAAATTAGCAAGGTCAGGTACAATCCGGGTCAATAACTTACAGGGCACATGTTCGCAGAATCACAGGATGCAGGAAAGACCAGAAGGCACTGAATGACAGCTCAGGGCCATTTAAATATCCCTTCCTGCGCTGCCATTGGTGCCCAGCGGGCGGCCACGGCTTCTACTGCGCATGCGCGAACTCAAACGCCGCGGCCGGCCCGGACCTAGTGCTCGTGTCCCTGCACAGGGCGGTGCACTGCGCCTGCGCCGGGACCATCGCGGCGGGGATCGAGGAGATCCCTGACATTGCCCCCCCCCTACGGGCAACCTCCGGATGCCCACCCGATCTCTCCACCACGGGTGATCGCGAAAAAACCTCCGGACAAGTCTGGGTGCATGGACATTATGGGCTGGTTCCCAAGAATTGTCCTCAGGGCCATAGCCCTTCCATTTGATAAGGAATTGGGTCTGGCCCCCCCTCCTTCGGCACTTCAGGATTGTTTCTACCTCAAATTCTTCTTCTCCTTCGACCGTTATGGCCTCCGGGGGTCTAGATTCTCGTTCAGGGAAGGCATCTGGGATCACCGGCTTCAGCAGGGACACATGGAAGACTGGGTGGATCTTGAGTGTGTCAGGGAGGACGAGTTCGTATGCCACTTCGTTGACCATCCGCTTAATGCAAAAGGGGCCTATAAATTTGGGTCCCAATTTCTTCGAAGGGCAAAGCATCTTTAAATTGGATGTTGCTAACCAAACCTTCTCCCCAGGCCGCAACACCAGATCTCCCCTCCGTTTCCTGTTGAATGCCTTCTTGTAGTCTTCCTGGGCCCGACTGATGGCCTCTTGAAGTTTCTTGTTGTTCGAGGAGAAAAATGTTACTACATCTTGCGTTGCTGGAACTGGGCATTCCGAGACCAAATCCGGGAGGAAGACAGGGTGAAAACCATAGTTGGCAAAGAACAGGGACTGCCCCGTTGCTGACTGGCAAGCGTTGTTGTACACAAATTCCGCCAGGGGTAGAAGTGGCATCCAGTCATCTTAAGTAAAAGATGTGTAGCATCGCAAGTATTGCTCCAGGGTCTGGTTGGTCCTTTCGGTTTGTCCGTTAGTTTGTGGGTGGAACGCAGAGGAGAGGGACAATTTGATGTCCAGGGCTTTGCACAGTGCTCTCCAAAATCTTGATGTAAACTGGACCCCCCGGTCCAAGACAATGTCTTCGGGGACCCCATGCAGCCTCACCCCCTCACGGATGAAGACTCGCGCAGTCTTGGCTGCCGAGGGAGTTTTCTTCAACGGAATGAAGTGGGCCATTTTGGATAAACGGTCCACGACCACAAGGATTGCCGTATGGTCTAGCGATGGCGGAAGCTCGACTATAAAATCTAGCGAGATCTTTTGCCAAGGTCGTTCCGGAATCGGTAAGGGTCGCAGCAGACCCCAAACTTTGTTCCTTGATGGCTTGTTCTTCTGGCAGGTGATACAGGATCTTACATAGCCCTTACAATCTTTAGCCATATCCGGCCACCAGAAGGAGCGTCGGAGAAGTTCCAGGGTCTTTTCTGGGCCAAAGTGCCCCGCCATCGGGTGGTCATGGCAATGCCCCAAGACCAGGGTTCGGGCTTCCTCCGGCACCACAATCCGATCTTCCCTCCATAGGAGTCCCCCCTTGTTCTGGAGGGGCCCTCCGACTGGGGTAGAGACGGTTGTGGACGCTTCCATTATCTTGGAACCAAGATCCGACTGAAGGGCCAAGAAGTTACCCGAGGACAGAATAGCGTCGGGCACTGGGGTCTCTTTGGCGTCCTCGTACATACGTGATAACGCATCTGGCTTTGTGTTCTTTGATCCAGGCCTGTACGTAATGTGGAAGTTAAATCTCAAGAAGAATAACGCCCATCTTGCCTGTCGTGGGTGTAGACGCTTGGCGGTCCTCAGATATTCCAGATTTTTGTGATCAGTAAATATCAAGATGGGGTGCACGGCGCCTTCCAGCAGGTACCTCCATTCCTCTAACGCCGTCTTGATCGCTAGTAGTTCTCGATCACCGATATCATAGTTCTTCTCCGCTGGGGTAAGCTTCCGTGAGAAAAAAGCTACAGGATGGAGCAATTCCTTGGTGCCTTTCCGCTGGGAAAGAATGGAACCTACTGCATTCTCCGATGCATCCACCTCTAAGATGTAGGGCAGGGCAGCGTCTGGGTGACCCAAAATGGGTGCCGAGGTGAACCGCTTCTTCAAGGCTTCAAAAGCTTCCTGAGCCTCTGGTGTCCATCTGAACCGAGTTTCAAGCTTGGTTAGCTGAGTAATGGGGGAGACCAGACCCGAGAAGTTCTTGATGAACTTCCGGTAAAAGTTTGCAAAACCGATAAATCGTTGGACGCCTTTCCTGTCCGTGGGTTCAGGCCAATCCAGTATTGCAGCGACTTTCTGAGGGTCCATCGTGACCCCCGCGGTGGAGATAATCAGGCCCAAGAAAGTAATGCTGGATTGTTCGAAGCAACATTTCTCTGCCTTGGCATACAACCCATGCTGCCGCAATCGCCCCAATACCCTTGCTACATGTATTCTGTGTTCCCCCAAAGAAGGGGAGAAAATCAAAATGTTGTCTAAATAGACGATAACAAAGACGTCCAGGAAGTTCCTAAAAATATCATTCACAAAGTGTTGAAAAGTGGCCGGAGCATTGCACAACCCGAACGGCATGACCAAATATTCAAAGTGGCCGAAGCGGGTGCGGAATGCCGTCTTCCACTCGTCCCCCTCCCTTATGCGAACCAAGTTGTACGCTCCCCTCAAATCCAGCTTTGTAAAAACTACTGCTGCTTTTAAACTTTGGAACAACTCCGGTACCAATGGCAGTGGGTAACGGTTTTTTATTGTGACCCTGTTCAACTCCCAGTAATCGATACACGGCCTTAAGGTTTTGTCCTTTTTTTCGACAAAGAAAATTCCCGCCCCTGCTGGAGAAGTGGAGGGGCGGATGAACCCCTTCTGGAGGCTGTCCTCGATGTATTCCTTCAGGGCCCCCAATTCTAGCTCCGAAAGGGGGAAGATTCGCCCAAAAGGAATCTCTGAGCCGGGTAACAGGTCAACGGGACAGTCATATGGGCGGTGGGGGGGTAGAGTATCGGCTCCCCGTTTGCTGAACACATCCAGAAACTCATGGTAGGCTGCAGGGATTACCTGTTTTAAATCGGCATCCCCCTCAGAGCACAGGAGGAACTGGGGGACCTCCGGGCCCGAAGTGCAGCAGTGTACCCGGCAGTATGGGGAAGAGAACAAGATTACTCCGGTCTCCCAGTCAATTTGGGGGTTATGGGCCCGTAACCATGGGAGCCCCAAAATGACTGGGAAAAGGGGTGAAGCGATAGCATCCAGGCGGAGGAGTTCCTGGTGCTGGCCGGCAATGACAGTGGCGATGGAGGGGGTTTTGCTGGTTCACTACCCCCGATTTTATCCGGGAACCGTCAACCAAAAATATATTGAACCCCTTTTGTTTTAATTGGAGGGGAATACCCTGCTGGTGAGCAAAATTAATGTCCAAGAAGCAGCTGCATGCCCCCGAATCAACTATGGCCGTCACCTCCACGGTCCTTTCTGGAAGCTGAAAGGAAAGGGGCACCACTAAGTACTGGGATGGACTAACATTGCCAATGGACAAGGAAGAAGAAGAGGTGCACTTACTCAGTTTCTGCGGGCAGGATCGTACCATATGACCAGCTTCACCGCAGTAGAGGCACAGGTTCTGGGATCATCTGCGCTGGTGTTCCTCTGGAGACAGTTTAGGCCGTGCCAGGCCGAGCTGCATGGGTTCAGGGATATCTCCAGGTGGCCGGTTCTGGATGTTTGGCCTAGTTGCTTGGCTGGGACCTTGAAATGACCCCCAGGGATTTCCATGACCCTGACCGGACCTCTCAAACCTGCGTTCCCGCAGCCTACGGTCAATCTTAATGGTCAGCGCAATTAAGTCCTCTAGTGTCTCAGGCACCTCTACCCGGGCGAGCTCATCTTTCAGGGCTTCTGATAGGCCTATACGAAACTGATGCAGAAGTGCAAACTCGTTCCAGCGTGTGTCCCCCATCCAACGCCTAAACTCAGATGCGTACTCCTCCGCCGCTCAACGGCCTTGTACAAAGTAGCTTCAGCAGAGGATGCCCGCTGTGGGTCATCGTATAGGACAGCCATTGCGTCAAAAAAATTGTCAACCGAACTTAGGTGAGGGTCATTCTTTCCCTGCAGTCGGTGGGCCCAGTCTTGGGGTTCACCCTGCAGGAGGGAGATGACGAACCCCACCTTCACGGATTCAGTCACAAAGGTCCGTGGTTGTAATTCAAAATAGAGAAGGCAGGACTCACGGAATGACCTGAAGCGTGTGCGGTCCCCGTGGAAACGTTCTGGTAAGGGTACTCGGGGTTCGGCCGCCGGGAGTGGTGCGGAAGCCCCAGAAGCTGGCACAGGGGCTGCTACGGCCGGGGGTGCGGGGACCGCGGCCTGTGGGGCAGGGACGGATATAGTGCAGGTCTGGAACTGGTTCTCAATCTGCAGACATCTGTCCTGCAGGGCCGATACGGCCTGTGTCAAATTAGATAGGTGCCTGCAAATCTCCTCAAGCGGAGAGGGCCCTCCTCTAGACTCAGTCATGGCCTTCTGGTACTGTAAGGGACCGCCCGGCGGTACCACTAGCACTCCACTGAATAGGCGTCCCCAGCGCACGGAATCTAAGTCCCAGGGTGCTTGTTCACCAGGGCCCCTGATGGTGGGGATGGACTTGGAGCCCCCTGAGACTAGGTCGTGACTACTGGGTACGTCCGTCAGTGGTAGTGGTATGCGCCAAGGGCTCCCACGGGAAAGAGTCTGATATGAGGAGGTCAGAAGACCCCTCTGCGAGGGATGGACAGATGGATGAGCAAGGTCAGACGGGCCGGGTCGGTAACAGAGAGGACGGTAAGGTACAAGGCAGCGGGCAGAGAATGGTCGGGTCACAAGCCAGGTCAGCAACAGCAGGTCAAATCCAATAGGGGGCATCCAGGAGAGAGGTCAGGCAAGCAAGGGTCAGGACAGGAGAAATTAGCAAGGTCAGGTACAATCCGGGTCAATAACTTACAGGGCACAGGTTCGCAGAATCACAGGATGCAGGAAAGACCAGAAGGCACTGAATGACAGCTCAGGGCCATTTAAATATCCCACCCTGCACTGCCATTGGTGCCCAGCTGGCGGCCGCGGCTTCTACTGCGCATGCACGAACTCGAACGCCGCGGCCGGCCCGGACCTAGTGCCCGTGTCCCTGCACAGGGCGGTGCACTGCGCCTGCGCCGGGACCATCGCGGCGGGGATCGAGGAGATCCCTGACAACATAGTTTAAGGTAAATCTAAAGGAAATTGAATAAGATAATTGTATGTAGCACCCTCCTGGGTAGGTGCTTGGATTAGATAGAATTAGCTGTGTTTTCTAGGTACATTTAGTGTCACACTGTAGTCTTAGTGACTGTAATTATTGCTAAAGGTAAAAGCATAGTTAACTCACTATACTGTGCTGAGAGAGCTGTGATCACTTAGTTAGGTCTGCTCCATGTGCTCAGATGCTGCCAGTCTGCCTTGCTTCCTCTGTGTCTTGGAAACTTTAGAAGTTTTTGGGTGATAGATATGGAGTTATGCAGATGGTGGCAATAAAATTGATATAGCCTTAGCCTATCCAAGAGTGACTGGTTCTAATGGCATGCTGGGTAACTGTATATATTCAGTGAGCACATGGGGCTCTGGGTTCTTTCCTGTGCAGGACTGATCCAGCACAGGAGAAGAAACATTTCCCTCCCAGGCAGCTACTGCCATGCAGCCTCAGGTGGGCGACCTGAGGGCCTGAATGCTGAGACCCGGGTTCTGCTACGCTGACTGAGGGGCTGTCTGCTGTAGATCTGGTCTGTATCATGGAGGAAGGCGTCCAATCTGCTCTTGGACCCTGTGAGTACAGATATCCCTAAAGGATTTTAGAGACTGTGTGTTGTTTAACACCCTCTGGTGCTAGGAAGTCAGCTGCAGGTTTAGCAAAGGTGCCACCAGCTGGTGTTCTGAAGAGCTTTGTCCAGCTGGCCTACTTTTAAAGGGACATTGCTCTGGGCCAGGGGCGGATTGACCATTTAGAAACTCGGGCACTGCCCGGGGTCAGTAGGGGGCCCCATGAGATGCCCCTGGTACCTTTTTCATAGACTTTGTTGAGTTTGGGCAAGGACACAGGGGCCCCATGATCCCCTATTGCCCGGGGGCCCCATGAGTTGTCAGTCCGCCCCTGCTCTGGGCTCTAAAGAAGTTGCTACTACTACTACTACTACTGCTACTACTGCTACTACTACCACTGTTACTGCTACTACTTTCTACTACTGCCCTAAAGCTGAAGTCCACTGATTGATTCAAGCAAGGACTCCAACATAGCTTATTCTGAAGATTAGATAAAGTACTCAATTTACTTAGTTCCTATTTTTGGAATACCCCATATACTGTATCTCCCTCATCCTTATCCAAGTTCTCCAAAAATAAAAAAACAACACCCCTAGACTGGTTATTGGAGAATCGTGTGAATGAACCTATGTGCCTGGCTGTGGGGCAAAGTAACTGGGGAGAATCTGGACAGTATTCCTGCGGCTCCTACGGGAATAGCGCTACATGCATAAGGTATGGCTAGCTTAAGAGTGTCAATTGTATTTTTTTTTTTTCATGCAGGTTGTGCAAGTACTTGATTTTGACTTGGTATCAGCCTCTTGCTGATCTGTGCTGCAGAGCTCAGACTGGAAGGGGGGGGGGGTAGCAGCACAGGGTGTAAGTTAGTTGTGCTGCAGTGTTCATGCACTAACAAAGGACATGCTGATAGCAGGAGAGAGCAGAATGACAGGGAGATGAGCTCATCAGTGTCCTGTCACAGATGGGAGGAGGAACAAAACCTTTATATTTTATCTAACGTGATACTGAAGTCTTTTTCCAAATTTTAGTTCAAGCAGATCCAGTGGTAGACATTGTGTATAGTCTGCTTCCTTGAATATAAGTATTATTTTAGCTGGCCGATCCCACAGCCACTGCCTCCCCTTTCCTAGGACCATGGACGTGTGCTCCTGGTTGGGGCGTTGTATCTCCATTGACACCCGCAGCCACTGGCATGCACGCCCTGGCTCCTTCCTCCCAGATCGCAGCTGCAAAAAGCTTCAGGAACTAATCGACTACTTATTCTCACCTGCCCTCTGCAACCGGGTAAATTGTGTAGCGGCAGAGACCATAGAGGACCTGGCGGCTGTGAGAAGGACACCATCTAAGTGATTGTGGATAGGAGGGTGAGAAAACAGCATCGGTACTGGGGCAATTTTGCTGTGAACAGGAGCGGACTGACCATTTGGAAACTCGGGCACTGCCCGAGGGCCCGGGGTCAGTAGGGGGCCCCATGAGATGCCCCTGGTACCTTTTTCATAGGCTTTTTTGAGTTTGGGCAAGGAAACAGGGGCCCCATGATCCCCTATTGCCCGGGGGCCCTATGAGTTGTCAGTCCGCCTCTGGCTGTGAATGTATTAAGTCAACTGATGTTTAGCATTTAGTACACCTTTAACTGCAGCACAGAATAATCAGGTCTCATAAACGGCCATATAGAGCTGTGATGTGCGATGGGTAAATCGTAGAATAGAATGGACAGAAAACCTTTGGCAGGTAAAACTACTCCCATATACATGTATTTCATCTGTGTGCAGCAGTTTGCCTGGAATTCAGCCCCTCTGCTGAGAGTTGTGGCGCCACCTGCTGATCAACTTTATTATATTATTATAAAGAGTACCCTTGTGATCTGTTAAATACACCATGGGAAGTAATTTTAGTCATTTCTGCCTAAGTGCAAAAATACATGTTGACAAAAAAAATCAGTGCTGTTCTGGTCTTTTACACATTTCAGGCTCAATGCACAACACTTTTACACCAGGTCAGGAACCATTATTTTAGCCATGTGACTGTAATATCCAGCTCTCATTGCTGTGATAACTGCCATCTTTTTGACAAAAAGTATTCTTATTCTGATGTGCTAGCTTACTGAATTGAGCTTTTCATGGGATATCCTAACCTCCTGCCTCCTCATATGTATATGTGTGGTGGCAGAGAGGATAGACTTTAACGCCCTCACCCTGCACATATGCGTTAGGGTTGCCATCTTATCCCTTTAAACCTGAACGTACAGTCATGGCCGAAATTGTTGGCACCCTTGATATTTCTCCAGGAAATCATGTATTTCTCACGAAACGTATTGCATTAACACATGTTTTGCTATACACATGTTTATTCCCTTTGTGTGTATTGGGACAAAACAAAAAAAGGGAGGAAAGAAAGCAAATTCGACATAATGTCACACAAACCTCCAAAAATGGGCTGGACAAAAGTATTGGCACCCTTTCACAACTGCGGATAAATAAGAATGTTACAAGCATGTGATGCTCCTGTAAACTCACCTGGGGCAAGTAACAGGTGTGGGCAATATAGAAATCACACCTGAAAGCAGATAAAAAGGAGAGACGTTCACTTAACCTTTGCATTGTGTGTCTGTCTGTGCCACACTAAGCATGGACAACAGAAAGAGGAGACGAGAACTGTCTGAGGACCTGAGAACCAAAATTGTGGCAAAATATCAACAATCTCAAGGTTACAAGTCCATCTCCAGAGAACTAGATTTGCCTTTGTCCACAGTGCGCAACATTATCAAGAAGTTTGCAACCCATGGCACTGTAGCTAATCTCCCTGGTCGTGGACGGATGAGGAAAATTGATGAAAGATTGCAACGCAGAATAGTCCGGATGGTGGATAAGCAGCCCCAAACATGTTCCAAAGACATTCAAGCTGTCCTGCAGGCTCAGGGAGCATCAGTGTCAGCGCGAACTATCCGTCGACATTTAAATGAAATGAAACGCTATGGCAGGAGACCCAGGAGGACCCCACTGCTGACACAGAGACATAAAAAAGCAAGACTACAGTTTGCCAAAATGTACTTGAGTAAGCCAAAAGCCTTCTGGGAAAACGTCTTGTGGACAGATGAGACCAAGATAGAGCTTTTCGGTAAAGCACATCATTCTACTGTTTACCGAAAACGGAATGAGGCCTACAAAGAACAAAACACAGTACCTACGGTAAAATATGGTGGAGGTTCAATGATGTTTTGGGGTTGTTTTGCTGCCTCTGGCACTGGGTGCCTTGACTGTGTGCAAGGCATCATGAAATCTGAGGATTACCAAAGGATTTTGGGTCGCACTGTAGGGCCCAGTGTCAGAAAGCTGGGTTTGCGTCCAAGATCCTGGGTCTTCCAGCAGGACAATGACCCCAAACATACGTCAAAAAGCACTCAGAAATGGATGGCAAAGAAGCGCTGGAGAGTTCTGAAGTGGCCAGCAATGAGCCCAGATCTAAATCCCATTGAACACCTGTGGAGAGATCTTAAAATTGCTGTTGGGAAAAGGTGTCCTTCCAATAAGAGAGACCTGGAGCTGTTTGCAAAGGAAGAGTGGTCCAAAATTCCGGGTGAGAGGTGTCAGAAGCTTATTGATGGTTATAGGAAGCGACTGATTTCAGTTATGTTTTCCAAAGGGTGTGCAACCAAATATTAAGTTAAGGGTGCCAATACTTTTGTCCAGCCCATTTTTGGGGTTTTGTGTGACATTATGTCATATTTGCTTTTCTGCCTCTGTTTTATATTTGTTCCAATACATACAAAGGGAATAAACATGTGTATAGCAAAACATGTGTTAATGCAATACCTTTTTTGTGTGAAATACTTGATTTTCAGGAAAAATATCAAGGGTGCCAACAATTTCGGCCATGACTGTATATTAATTACACAGGTTCTGGGGCTGATTTAATGCAGATAAGGCATTAAATCAGTTTAATTACCACCTTAATCAGTCACAGAACCTGTGTAATTAATATGTGTTCGGTTTTAAAGGGATGAGGTGGCAACCCTAACATGCGTCCATGGATGGTCAAGGTTTTGTGTTGCTCACTGCACACTCCCAGCACAGTTACCAAGCTATCATAGACAGCTCTTGGTCTCCAGTCATGACCGGGAGCATGAAGGACAGGTACCTGGTCATGTGACCACTGTGACAGCCAATCCCAGTGGTCATGTGATTGGGAAGTCCATTCCGCCCTTGAGCGTAAAGACCCATTCAAAAAGATGCCAGGGCTGGGCGGAAAGGGGTTGTGAAGTCTAATTATTTCTCCTAGTTCTTATCTTGGGACTACACAATGATTGGTCTCTATGTTGTGGAGGATGGGATTGGGATAGTGTTGAGTAAGAGTCACAGACTGACCATTGATTTACCCATTAAATTACCACTTTTTGCTCCTCAGAGAACAGAATGGGATGCGGTGCTTTGTACCTTTTAATTCATGGAAAGGGCATGTGGTGCAAATGTACAGGAAAAAAAAAAAAATTTAGATAGTGAAACAGGGAAGACCAAGTTAATAAAGGGTTAAATAGGAACTTATATACTTTTTCACATTTTTTTTTACATCATAGACCATTCGTGGATGGCGAGTATACACATAGCACGCTGTGATCTGCTATTGTCTATCACAGCGCTCCTTCAGTGTTACCTATAACGCTGCCACCTCCCCCTCACTCCTCCTCTCTGTTGGGGTCCCTAAAGGTTCTGTCTTCGGGCCCATTCTCTTCACCATCTACACCTCCTCCCTTGGCCAACTGATACACTCTCATGGCTTCAACTACCATCTCTATGCCGACGGCACGCAGATCTATCTCTCTACCCCTCACCTCACCCCTTCAGTCTCCACCCGAATCACTAGCCTACTGAACGACATATCGGATTGGATGTCACTCCACTTCCTCAAATTAAACCTTTCCAAAACCGAGCTCCTAATTTTCCCCCCAAGCCCACACCCCCCCCCCCCCCGACTTCTCCATCACAACCAACAATGCCACCATCAGTCCCACCCCGCAAGCCAGAGTGCTAGGTGTCATCCTAGACTCCAATCTGTCTTTCCAGCCCCAGGTCCATTCGCTGACAAACTCATGTAGACTTCTCCTCCACAACATCTCCAAAACACGTACGTTCCTAATCTCCGGAAACCACTAAGCAACTCATTCACTCCTTTATTATATCATGACTTGACTACTGTAACTCCCTCCTCCAAATCCACATCCCCCAGAGGAAGCTAGGAGTCCCTGTAGCGTAACGCGTAGGGGAGGGGCGGTGACGTTATCACGCATCCACAGAGGAACGGCGAGTATATTTACTGCAAGCAAACACATCAGCCAGGCTGTCTGAAGCACGATCTTGATACATTGTATGCAAAGCGTTATTTACATTTACACAATGTGAGTGGGAGATCAAAGAGCAATAAATCACTTATATCCCGGATAAGACACTATGTTTCTTTTCCGTTCTCTGCATGTTCCGTATATGGAGGAATAAACAAAGCAGCCAGTGAAGAAAGCACAATTGAGAAAGCTGAGCTGAGGAGAGAGGAGAGGAGACGAGGGAGAGGTTCAAGCTGCCAACACAGACTTATCACATTAACTAAATTGAATAACAACACCATCTCAAATTTAAAGATAATAATTGACATTCCCTTTTTTTTTTTTTTTAATGTTTTATTAATTTTTTATTATTTTATTCACATAGAGTTGACATTCCAATTTTTCATTAATTTTTTATTAATATTTGTTATAATCACATATAATTTTTTAATTCATATTTATAAATTAATTTATGTTAATTGTATATTTAAGCACCATAGAAGTAATTAATGATTGGATTATAGGTGGTATATTAAGAAATTCACACAACCAAAAAAGGTTAATCACAAAAGGTTGATAATATTGGAGCGCGGTACAGTATAAGAATTCATAGTTTCCCTCCTCACCGGCTTACCTCACCGCAGGCTATCCCTGCTCCAGTCTATCCTGAATACTGTGGCCAGACTCATCCACCTTATTAACCACTCCATATCCGCCACCCCCCCCCCCCCCCCCACCAATCCCTCCACTGGCTTCTGATTGCCCACCGCATAAAATTCAAAATGCTAACATTGACGTACAAAGCTGTTCACAACACTGCCCCAAACTACACCACCGACCTCATATCCAAATACCACCCAAAACGTACTCTCCGCTCCTCACAAGACCTCCTACTCTCTAGTTCCCTGGTCTCCTCCTCCCATGCCCATCTCCAGGACTTCTCCAGGGCTTCCCCCATCATCTGGAACTCCCTACCCCAATCCATCAGACTATCACCTACTCTCCTCACCTTTAGGCGCACCCTGAAAACCCATCTCTTCAGGGAAGCCTACCCCGCCCTCAGCTAATTGCCCATCTCCTCCACTCTTCTTAGCACTCCATCCCCCACAGCTATTTCCTCCTGTACCACTATCCCCTCCCTCCTAGATTGTAAGCTCCAAGGAGCAGGGCCCTTGAACCCCTTGTGTATTGAATTGTATTGTTACTGTATTGTCTCCCATTGTAATGTACAGCGCTGAGCAAACTGTTGGCGCTATATAAATACTGTATAATAATAATAATATTGATTTTACAAAGCGGTTTTTAATTGTATTGAATGTGAGTGCATTTGGGCACATAATAAAGTAATTTAACCTCAAAAGGATAAGGCACTATCTTTGCATTTCTCTCCCACTGAGGAACATCTAAGGAGGAAAACAAGAGAGTAGCCGCAGGAGAGAGAGATCCCTGTGGGGATAGGAGTACGGGGAGCCAACTGAGAGATATCCACCACTCTTCATATGATGCAACACAGGTTTCAAAAGTTCCATAAGTGAACAAAAAGCGCAGTAAGCCTGTCATAAGCTAATAAAGAGGTGAGCGCATAACTTTATCATACTAAGGAATCACCGTAAGTATTATTTAATTTGACTCACATCACTGGGAGTTGTCACCTTATTTCAAAAGAGACTTTTTTACACTATTCACTATTTATTTTTTAGGAGTCACTATATATTTATTTGATCACATTGTTTTTTGGATTACATTGTTTTTGGATTTGATCATTAGGATGCTTTTGGGACTATTATCAAGATAATGTAGTTTGTTTCCTATGTTTTAGGGATATATTGAGCTGATTTATATTTCACACATTTGACTCTGATTAGGAGTGCAACATTTATTAGTCATTTCTTTGGTACCTATATACACATGATTAGAGGATGTGTTTGATGTCAGAGAACCTATATTAATTACAATTAGTGGCTCAAAAGTAACACTCAATTCTGGGTTATGTAGGTACCCAAATTCAGAGGGCTGACTGGGGGAACCTGGATATCGGATTCCACTATAGTAGGTTAACAGTGGTACCTCTTCAGAAAGGGATTTACCTCAAAGACCTGATTCAGTGGCCAATATTTAGAAAATCCCAAAAGAGAAGGTATAGGGAAAAACAAAAGCAGGGGTTGCTAGAGAGAAATCAGAAATAGAGAAGAAGAGAGGTAGAGCAAGAGTAGCAGGGTCATCGTTCTCTCGGTACTAGGCACTTCAGAATTGCCTCATTGGGAGGCTGGCAGTTCGTTCAGGTAGGCATCAGTGTATACAAAATAGTTCCATTGGGCGCCAAGTGTCCGTACAGGATTCCTCTGTGTTTCGCACTGTGGCCGTAAGTTCCTCCATATCCCGAAGCAGATTGACTCTGAAACCACAGAGCCCTTCAGAGTAGATCAGTGCCCCTCCAATACAGCGGGATACATGCCTTGGCTGCATTAAGGAGCTGGATCATCAGGAAGGATTTTTACTTTTTGATGGGTCACTCCATCAAGTGCAACAAGCAAGCCGCTGGGTTATCGTTCAAATCCACCGCAGTAAGCTGTTTGATGACTTAGGTCACATCACGCCAAAAAGACCGAATTCCCGGACAGGACCAAAAAAATATGGATCCCCCCTGCACACCACATCGCCAGCATGTATCTGGGATCTGCGGAGAGATATGATGGAGTAAGGAGAGCACCCTGTACCATCTGGTGAGAACCTCTAACTAGACTCTTGGACCATCGTGGCTATAGAGTACTTTTGAGCTAAGTGGAGATTTTTTTTCTTCTGATTGGAGTTGAAACTTAAGTCAAGCTCTGATTTCTAAAGGAAGCGAAGCGTATAAACTTCTACAGGGTGTGTGAGGATAGTGTATAGAAGGGAAAGTGAGCGATGAATTGGTTCTCCCTTGTGGCACAGCAGTTCGAATCCAGTTAAAGGGCGATTAATACCTGGGAGATGAGATAGCCGACTTAGGAAGTGCTGCAGTTGAAGTCCAGAGGGGGGTCAACCAATCGAGTATGGTCTGTTGCAGTCAAACGCCCTTCAGATGTTATAAAGTCAGTGAGATGGGAATAGCCTTGGTCAGTGAGATGGTGAAATTGCCCCTCTCAGAGGCCAGGTGTAAAGTCCGCGTTACCCACAATGCGAATCATGGGTGAAGGGAGTGGAGAAGCTGGGGTGGCTCGAAACGTTGCCCTGGAGAGCAGAGCACAGCCATCTAAAGCAGTGTGCTTACAGTGAAGCACAGGGACACAGGACGTAGTGAAACAGCACACAGTTAACCCTTTGATCGCCCTTCATGGTAACCCCTTCCTGCCCAGTGCCATTAGTACAGTGTCAGTGTTTTTTGTAGCACTGTATTGGTGTCACTGAGGATGTCAGTGACACCAAGTCAGTTCCCCCCAGTGTCAGAATGCCCGCCGCAGTCCCGCTATGCCGCTCGCCACCATTACTAGTATAAAAAAAACCCCAGTATCTATACCACCATTTGTAAACGCTATAACTTTCATGTAAACCAATTAATTTACATGTATTTGGATTTTTTTTAGCAAAATGTTGCAGAATACATTTTGGCCTAAATTTATATTTTTTACTGGACATGTTTAATAGCAAAAAGTAAAAAATATTGTTTTTTTCGCAAAATATTAGCTTTTTTTATATAGCGCAAAGAATTAAAAAAACGCAGAGGTGATCAAATACCACCAAAAGAAAACACAATTTGTGGGAAAAAGGACACAAATTTAATTTGGGTGCAGTGTTGCATGACCGCGCAATTGTCAGTTAAAGTAACACAGCGCCGCAACGCAAAAAAATGGCCTGGTCAGGAAGTGGGGGTAAATCCTCAGGAGGGCAAGTGGTTAAAACCGAGCTCATATTATTTACACAGGTTCTGTGGCTAATTAAGTTGGGAATTAAACTCACTTATGCAGGCCATAGACGGTTCGCTTATCAGCTGAATTTTTAACCAAAAAACAAAACATCGTTCTGTTGCCACCAATGATTACGAAAATCAGGCATTTTTCGTAAATTTTCCAGCATGACCAATAAAAGAAACTGGAACTGCAAAAATCGGCTGATGACATTTCCCCACTAAAGGTTTCAAATATTGTCCGATTATTCTTTCAGACGAAAATTCGGCCGATAAACAAACTGTCTATGGCCTGCATTAGTGCCTTATATGCGTTAACCCCTTCGCGCCGGCACCTCCCGTCCCTTTAAGGGTTTCAGAAGGCGGGAGGAGGGCGGGGTTTAGGGTCATGTGGCGCCATCACGGCGGTCACATGATCGGGAAAGGTCCCGATCGAAAGAGATCGGGACCTTTCCTTAAGTACCAAACATATGTGCTGGGAGCATGCAGGGCACACGTTCTCAGCACATATGTTCTTCTTTAATAGAACGCCAGGAGGTCACACATTTGCGTTCGACCAGCGTGAAGAGGTTAAATTAGCCTCAGAATCTGTCATTAACACTTGTTCAGTTTTAAAGGGATGAGCTGGCAACCCTAGATAAGGGTGGATATGATTTAAGTAAAAATAAATACTTTAGAACCAGTTTAAGGTCATCTTTGAGCTCAGAAACAGACAAGAACAAAGATGGAAACACAGTGAAGCCAAGAGAACAAGAACGAGGCTTGGACCGTAGATGCCCTCAGAACGAGGCTTGGACCGTAGATGCCCTCAGAACGAGGCTTGGACCGTAGATGCCCTCAGAACGAGGCTTGGACCGCAGATGCCCTCAGAACGAGGCTTGGATTGCAGATGCCCTCAGAACGAGGCTTGGACCGTAGATGCCCTCAGAACGAGGCTTGGACCGTAGATGCCCTCAGAACGAGGCTTAGACAGTAGATGCCCTCAGAACGAGGCTTGAAACCATATCAAGACTAAAGCTTGGAAGAGAGCGAGAACAGAGCTTGGACCGCAGACACAACCAGAACGAGGCTTGAAACACTGAACTAGCTACAAGAGGAAACGAGGCTTGGAATACTTAAACAAACATAAACAAGGCTTAGAGGACAAACACTACGAGAACGAGGTTTGGATGACAAACACGAGAACGAGGCTTGGACGACAAACACGACGAGAACGAGGCTTGGAACACGGAAGTTGGAAAGCGTGACTACAAGGCCAACAGATACAGAGGAGATGTGATTAAAATTAAATAACTAGATAGAATGTATACATGGGTGGAAAAACATTAGAGCTAAGGAAAAACGGGACGTAGTTATCTTCTCTCCTGGGCTCCGCCCCCGGGTCACATGCTATGCTGACTGATCAGAGGCTGTGGAGGGGGCGGGGCAGGAAGTGGAATAGTAAGTCACATAGAGGAAACTTTATGTTACATTGTAGTGTGTGTGTCGCTGTGTATATCGTGGTGTATGTAGCTATCCTCTGTACACGGTGCTGTGATTGGTCCTTCCTCTTCTACTATGTGTATATCTGTGTCTCCTCTAGGAGCACACATTGTACAGCTGCATATGACTGTACACACCTGTGTGACCTCCTCCTATGTATTCTACACCTTCCCTGCTATGACCTGTGTCCTGTATGGTGTGTACTTTCCTGGCAGGATCGGTGTAGTGATGATGGAGTATTAGCCCTCACAACAGACATGAGGAGTCTTACCATCCAATGCTTCAAGTAGAACTAAAAGGCAAAACTTGTTTTTCATTTTGGATATTATTATTATACAGGATTTATATAGCGCCAACAGTTTGCTCAGCACTTTACAATATAAGGGAGACAGTACAATTACAATACATTTCAGTACAGAAGGAATATGAGGGCCCTGCTCGCGGAGCTTACAATCTAAAGGAAGGGGGAGGTGATACAAAAGGTGATAGCTGTGGGGGATGATCTGGCGGAGGTGATTCAAGTACAGGTCTTAGGTGGAGGTGGGGTAGGCTTCCCTGAAGAAGTGAGTTTTTAAAGTTTGCCTAAAGGCAGACAGGGTGGGGGCTGACCGGACATACTGTGGTAGGGAGTTCCAGAGGATGGGAGAGGCTTTGGAGAAGATCTGGAGGTGAGCATGGGAGGAGGTGATGAGGGAGCTAGAGAGGAGGATATCATGGGAGGAGCAGAGTGGGCGATTTGGATGAGGTTGGTGATGTAGCTAGGGGCAGTGTTGTGGATGGCTTTGTAAGCTGTGGTTAGTAGTCTGAATTTTATACGTTGGGTTAGTGGAAGCCAGTGAAGGGATTGGCAGAGAGGGGCAGCAGTCGCTGATCGGTTGGTAAGGTGTATGAGTCTAGCAGCAGCAGCATTCATAATAGACTGAAGGGGGGATAGCCTGTGTAACGGTAGACCAGTGAGGAGGGAGTTGCAGTAATCAAGGAGGGATATAACCAAGGTGTGGATAAGTTGTTTTGTGGTGTTATTGGTCAGGAAGGGGCGGATTTTGGAAATGTTCCATAGGTTGAGTAAGGGGGGGGGGGGTAGACCCCTGTCAGGTTATTTTGGAGAGATTTCCCTTCTTTTCCTGTCCCATAGCCAAACAGGAAGTGAGGGGAAGTCCCTCCAAAGTGAACAGAACTAGTGTCCTCATTGGAAGATTTCCCTTCTATTCCTCTTCTGTTGACAACTCAAAATTTGGGATTTTCTTTTGCTTTCACTCTAAGTGATAATGGTACACAGGACAAACAGAGAGAGTGAGTCTCCAATGGGGGCACAGAGCAATACAAAATCTGACATGTTCTCATCCCTCTAAACTCTATCCAACCGCAACAAGAAAAAAAAAGTGCTAGCTTTTGTTTATACCTAAAATCACTTCATACCCAAACATTATATATTTTCTGATGGCTAAGGCCCTGGAAAAAAAATGGTGGCAGTTGCATTTTTTTCTGTCACACAATTTTTGCGCAGACATTTATCATACTTACATGAATTTTAGTGCACACAAATACTAAATAATAGATATCAAACATGTCTAGATTTAAAATTACGCATGCCTGTGAAATGGTGACAAGCTGCAGTACCTAGAAATCTCCTTAACCCCTTTGCGCTTGCGCCTCCTGGTCCTTTAACAGTTTCAGAAGTCGGGTGCGGTTTTAGGGTGATGTTACCGCTGTGATTCACGGTCACATGATCGAAAAAGGTCACGATCACAAAGGGAGATCGGGACCTTTCCGTGAGTCACGGACATATGTGAAGGACGCACACTTTTAGCACATATGTATTTTCTAATGGCACGCAAATATACAACCGCTCAGCGTCAAGGCCCAGACGCTGAGAGGCCGCATATTTGCGTGCACTCGGCGTCTAGGGGTTAAGCTATGCTTTAACCATTTGAATACCGGGCAATTTTACACCTTCCTGCCCAGGCCATTTTTCAGGTTTCAGCGCTCTCACACTTTGAATGACAATTGCGCGGTCATACAACATTGTACCCAAACTAAAATTTTATCATTTTCTTCACACAACTAGAGCTTTCTTTTGGTGGTATTTAATCACCGCTGGGGTTTTTATTTTTTGCTGAATTACCAAAAAATGACCAAAAACTTTGAAAAAAAACATGTTTTTCTTTGTTTCTGGTACAAAAGTTTACAAATAAATAATTGTTCTTCATAAATTTAGGCCAAGATGTATTCTGCTACATGTTTTTGGTGAAAATAACCCAAATTAGAATGTATTTTGTAGTTTGTAGGAAAGTTATAGAGTTCACAAACTATGGTATAGATCTGAAAATTGATCAATCCTGAAGTACTGACAGCCAATCTAAATTCTTGAGGTCCAAGAATGTCAGAACAGTACAGATATCCCCCAAATGACCCCTTTTTGCAGAGTAGACAATCCGACGTACTTCATAAGAGGAATGGCCAGTTTTTTTAAGTTGTATTTTTTTTGTCATAATTTTTCGGAAAATGAAAAAATTAAAAAAATTATTTTCACTATTTTATTTTTTACATACTGTCACCAGTGCAGTACAGCATCATCATATAACTGGCATGGCGGTGAACAGGGACACTGACTGTTGACAGTATGAAAAAAAAATATATATATATTTTTTTATTATTATTTTTAATTTTTTATTAAATTTTTTTTTTTTTTAAGATTTTTTTTTCATATTTTACTATGACCAAAGTAGTACAATGTTACCATAGTAACATTGTACTACTTTGGGGAAGTGATCAGTATTTTTTTTTTTTTTTTACAGAATTTGCTTATAGCAAAGAATTACTTTGCTATAAGCAAGCATTTACCTGAATGACATCGATTCATTCAGGTTTTTTTTTTTTTTTGTGCTTAGCTGTGATTTGGCCACAGCTAACCACATGACATGTGCATGTGACCTGCTGTAACCATTCACAGCTAGACACTAGTATACAATGGATGGCATGAATGAAGCCATCCATTGTATACAACTGTCATGTGACCTGCTGTGATTGGTCACAGCAGGTCACATGGTACCGGCAACAGGGGCCGGTACTCAGATCTGTCATCGGCCGTGTCCGAGGTACACGGCCGGTGATAGATCGTGCCGCTGCGCGGCTCTGCAACCGCGCAAACTGCGCCTGTGCGGGAGGACGCCAAATGGCGTACACCCCGGAAAGTGTGATCACCTTCTGGTAGAATCCACACTCACCACAATTGATGGACTCTTAGTTTATATGGCTTAAGAGTCAAATAAACATTTAAGGTGAAGTGTGTTCTCCAGAATAAATCCAAATCAGAGGGAAAATGCTTGCTTTACAATCTCCAGATGACCACCAATGGGACAGATGAAATGCAAAGAAACAATAGGGACACTAATAGTGTAATACTGCAAGACTCTTTAATATAATTAAAACCAAGGGGTATAATGCACTCACATTGGACAAGATAAAAAGAAGCCTTATAGGTATGAACTTTTCCTCATCAGAACTATTGGCACTTTATAAATACTGTATAATAATAATAATAATAATCAGAAAGTGTTTGGACCAACTCAATAAATGGCTCCCACATGAAAGCAAAATAAACTGGCAGCAGTGCGGTATCCACCATAAACCTTTTCTCAAATACCTTTATCCCAATACCCTAATAGTCCTCACTCCAAATATCGTCCAAAAATATGTCCAAAATACATCGTCCAAATATTGCATGAAATATCCAATTCAATTCGCCACTCCAGATCCAAAGTACCTCAAAAAATATAAAACTAGATATAGTGCATTACCCTTACATTTTCAAATATTTAATCAGTGACATGTGATTACATGCAAAACCAATATTCCAGTGAAAAAAATAAATTCTATATATGAATTAATATATTCACACAACACTCTGTGAAATTCAACACAACAAAAAGTGATTATGAGCACATCACAAATAAATCAATGAAAAAAAAATATATATGAAAAAATTATAGTGAACACTCCGTGACTCCCCACACTTGTGAGGTCATATATTATATTCTCCTTGAAATCATAGCAAACCTAACAACCTGTGAAAGTGATATTATTCAGTGGTGCCACACAATAGTGGGATTCAAGGCAATTACCCTCTTGCAGCATAAACCAGCATAGACCAGCACTTCAGGGTTTGTAGTGTCAGCTTCCACCCTGCGGGTATGCCTATTACAGTCTCCCCAATTCCTCGTGCGGGTAGAGAAGAGAACCATCAGTGGAGTGTAAAGGGTAATTAACAAACTTTTATTAAAATCTTACATTGGAAATTAGAAAATCCATCCATCCATCCCAGCAGTTCTTTCAGCTAAACATCCAATAACAAAAATGGCCGCGCCGCTCCTTCCGGATTTGCATCTGACATCACGTCCCTGACGTGTTTCGTCACTTCTGACTTCTTCTCAAGGGATCCTGACGTCTAGGAAGCGGCTCCTCTTATCCTGCTCTGTATTACTGGCAGGAGGCACGAGCCACCATCTTACATTGGGGCAGCCACCGCCAATTTTGGCAAACAAACCTTATTTCAGAGTTCATCCTGATGGCATGATCAATTAAACTAAATTTACAATATCACTATATTATCCATAAAACAACCCTTAAATACAAACAATTACAATACACATACTAACACTCAACTTCATATAAATATTCCAGTGTCTCACAATATAAAATATACATTATGTGTATGCCCTGAGTCTAAATACTACCTTATTAATCCTACCAAACCCTTATTTCTAAAATGTTCCTAGTTAAAACCATCTATACTTTAAATAAAATCAACTAGACTTTTATTAATGTAATTATACATATATATTTCATATACATTATTTTATTATTATACGTCAGTGCCCTCTACTGGTCTCACTGAAATACAGTAACTTAATTTTCAACTAAAATCGAAATAGAGTCAAATTAAAACCACCTTTACATACCATAATACTAAAATATAGTTAAATAATTCCTACACATCTACACTCTTACATAAATCTTCTTTTATATTTTTATATTTAACCTAAATTCATATGATTAATCAATATTTCATTTTTATTATTTCACAATATTATCAACTATTTTCACGTTTTATTAATTTTACATAACATTTTATTAAAATAAATCCTTCAATACTTTCCAAAAACTGAATATTATAGATTCTTATTTTAATACTAGCCTATTACAAATCAGAAATGAAACAATTCAGGTCCAATTCAATGTTTAGGCCTCTAGGCTTCAAAGTATGCAGCTGATAAATCCAGAATGTATTATTGTGCGATAACATCTGTACTCTGTTCCCTCCCCTCCAATGGGCCTCTACAGTGTCAATCCCACAAAATCTCAATTTACTTGGATCTGAATTATGAAATTCTTTGAAATGTCTTATATATTTTATGAAGTACTTTGGATCTGGAGTGGCGAATTGAATTGGATATTTCATGCAATATTTGGACGATGTATTTTGGACATATTTTTGGACAATATTTGGAGTGAGGACTATAAGGGTATTGGGATAAAGGTATTTGAGAAAAGGTTTATGGTGTTTGTACTTTCAAGGGTGAATATGGGTGTAACATGTTACGAAAGGTGAACTTATCATTTACCAGTTGTGTATTGCACCAGAGGCTTCCTGAGGGGATGAAGAGAAGGGAACCACTGCTGCTATTCACCAACTTGTATTACAAACTTTCATGGTTGAAGTCAGGACAACCTGGCATCCTTGCACACAGCTTTGTAAGGGCTCAGTATGCGTTACCATTACAGTTCCAAGCCCTGTAAAAATGATCAGGCGGCTGTAGAGCTTCTGGGATCACTTTTACATAAAAAGCTGATCGCTAGCGCTACAAAACAATACCAGGATCGTGGCTTCAGCTGCAGCCATGGTCCAGGTATAAATGCTTGTTCCCTGGGTCATATATACACTGCTCAAAAAAATTAAAGGAACACTTTTTAATCAGAGTATAGCATCAAGTCAATGAAACTCCTGGGATATTGATCTGGTCAGTTAAGTAGCAGTGGGGGTTCTTAATCAGTTTTAGCTGCTTTGGTGTTAATGACATTAACAACAGGTGCACTACATGGGCAACAATGAGATGATCCCCAAAACAGGAATGGTTTTACAGGTGGAGGGCACTGATATTTTTTTCCCTACTCATCTTTTTCTCTAGTTTTGCATTTGACTAGGTCAATGTCACTACTGGTAACATGAGACAATACCTGGACCCTACAGAGGTTGCACAGGCAGTCCAACTCCTCCAGGATGGCATATCAATACGTGCTATGCCCAGGTTTGCTGTGTCTCCCAGCACAGTCTCACGAGCATGGAGGAGATTCCAGGAGACAGGCAGTTACTCTAGGAGAGCTGGACAGGGCCATAGAAGGTCCTTAAGCCATCAGCAGGACCGGTATTTGCTCCTTTGTGGAAGGAGGAACAGGATGAGCATTGCCAGAGCCCTACAAAATGACCTCCAGCAGGCCACTGGTGTAAATGTCTCTGACCAAACAATCATAAATGGATGTCATGAGGGTGGCCTGACCACCCAACATCCTCTAGTGGGCCCTGTACTTACTGCCTCGCACCATAGAGCTCAATTGGAATTTGCCATTGAACACCAGAATTGGCACGTCCGCCACTGGCGCCCTGCGCTTTTCACAGATGAGAGCAGGTTCACACTGAGCATATGTGACTGACATGAAAGGGTCTAGAGCAGCCGTGAAGAATCTTATGCTGCCTATAACATCGTTCAGCATTTTGGTGGTGGGTCAGTGATGGTCTGGGGAGGCATATCCATGGAGGGACGCACAGACCTCTACAGGCTAGACAATGGCACCCTGACTGCCTAGGTGTTGGGATGAAATCCTTGGACCCATTGTCAGACCCTACGCTGGTGCAGTGGGTCCTGGGTTCCTCCCGCTGCACATCAATTCTTGGCCTCATGTAGCGAGAGTATGCAGGCAATTCCTGAAGGATGAAGGAAATGATACCATTGAATGGCCCCCACACTCGCCTAACCTAAATCCAATAGAACACCTCTGGGATATTATGTTTCGGTCCATCCGATGCCGCCAGCTTGCACCTCAGTCTGTCCAGGAGCTCAGTGATGCCCTGGTCCAGATGTGGGAGGAAATACCCCAGGACACCATCCGTCGTATCATTAGGAGCATGCCCCAATGTTGTCAGGCATGCATACAAGCACATGGGGGCCATACAAACTACTGAGTACCATTTTGAGCTGCTGCAATGAAATTTCACCATAATGCTGCATCATTTTTTCACTTTGATTTTTGGGGTGTCTTTGAATTCAGTCCTCTGTAGGTTGATCATTTTTCTCTTCCATCAAACGATGGGGCATCCTTACATTCCTAACACATTACCCAGTCCATATCAGTATAGATATCCAGCATGAGGTTTTTCCTCCTTGAGATCTAATGTATTTTCAGAGTGTTCTTTTAATTTTTTGAGCAGTGTATATATACAGTAATAGGGATGGTTTAGCGAACTGTTGGCGCTATATAAATCCTGTATTATAATAATAATAATAATATATACAGCCCAGGGCTGCAAAGCAGTTACAGCAGCAAAATAGCACTGTTTTTAGACTCAGAATTCTTGGCAGTTGGCAGAACATTAATCCGATAAAATTATCTCCTTTTCCAGCATTATGTAATGCGGCTATACAGGGTCCCTTTGCAAGGAACAGACATACTGTGAATAGTGATGGCAGATATTGGTGGCATTGTGTGAAGATCTGTACAAACTTTTAACTGTGAAAATGTTTCTCATTCTGCTGAGCTGGTCTTGTGATTTACACATTTGTCACATTGCAAGGATAAGAAGCAGACCCCATTGTTCAGAGTCTGTAGCTACTTATGCCTTCCTTACAGTCACTCATTGATGTGTGAATGAGCATAATCATGCTGCACAGGTCCTATGTGTTCCCTGCCCCCTCTCTAGACTATTTAAACACCTTTGCCACAGCCCCCAGTGCCTGAAATATGGTTTAAATACCTCTCCTTCAGCCCCCACTGCTTGAAATATGGTTTAAACACCCCTCAGTCAGCCCCAGTGCCTGATATATGGATTAAATACCTATCCTTCAGATCAATATAATCAAACCTGAATCTCTTGGACGGTCTTTAGGGAATCACAGGAACTACGGGATCTCATCACAGTGTGAGGCCCTGGCATGTTTGGCCTCTTTATTTGGCTGCGCTCCTTGGGGGTCATCTCCTGCTTGTCCTCCCCTCCCCTTTCCCTCCTATCCCCCCTCTTCTTACATTCTCTATCTCTAACCTGATCCTCCTACGACTTCTTTTGTCCCACTACCTTTATGTTCTTTTCTCTCTTTTTGCTCCATGTCTATGAGTGGCCAAGGACTTATAATATGTGGTCATGGAGTTTATTCCAGTCCCTCCTTTGTATTTTGATTATGTAGATTTATGTAGCGATTTCAGCTGTCGCCCATCTTTACACAGGAGAGGTTTCTGTAGAGACTGTGTATATATTATGTATATACTGCTTTGTTGTATATCTGATCATGGATGCTACTACACATGTGCCTTTTCCTGCCATTGATAACCTTATGGTACTATAATATGTAATGTAGATGACCGGACTGGTTTTCTACTTATTATATACCTTTAGATATTTTTGTGATGAAAATGTTTCTTAATAAAATCAGATTTAACATAAATACTTCTCCTTCAGCCCCCGGTACCTGAAATATGGTCTAATCAGCGATCCTCCAGGCCGCAGTACCTGAAACAGTCATTTAGCAGCACTGAGCAATGCAATGGCTGACAAGTCCAATATTTGTAGTGTTCAGGGGACTGCTGGAAGATGATATAAAAATACATAATAATAAATGTAGTGATTTGTGAATGACAGGAGCTCCCCTTTAAGCAGATGTTTCTGCCTGTTGTCCTCTGTGCTCAGCAGTAATGCCTGACTTTTTCTTCTAGCGATGCCTGGCCAGTCACTGTTGCGGGTCCTGTATGCCAGCCTGGCAGTGAGGTGCGCTGGGACTTTCCGTTCCTCTCTGGCACTGGCCAGTGATCAGAAATGTCAGCAGCATCAGCCACAGGTGAGACCATTCATAATAAATATCCACACTCTGAACTTGCCAAGCCAGCGATATGACAAAATGTCCATCTACTTTATCGATATCTCATTTATTTATTTATCACAGGTGCTTATATAGCGCCGTCAATGTGCACTTTACATATATATTGTACATTCACATCAGTCCCTAACCCTCAAGGAGTGTACAATCTAAGGTCTTTAACTCACCTTCATACATACACATACTAGGGCCAATTTAGACAGGAGCTGATTCACCTACCAGCATGTCTTTGGAGTGTGGAAGGAAACCGGAGTACCTTGAGGAAACCCACACAGGCAGAACATACAAACTCCAGGCAGGTGGTGCTGTGGTTGGGATTCGAACCAATGACCCAAGTACTGCCAGCCGGAAGTTATAACCATTTAGCCACTGTGCTGCCCACACTCATCTGCGTTATGTAACACTGTTATCCTTTAAAACTACATTCCCATAATCCTCTACACACCAGCTAAAATATCAGTCCAGCACTGGCTGCTAAAACAAGAGACAGGGTGGAGAGGGCTGAAGGACTGATACAAATGTCATCTTCAGGCTGAGACGCCATATCACCTCCTGCACCCCCCACACCCCACAGTGACTGAGACACCTGCACTGCATTGAGGAGCGTGGCTAAATCGTGACTTGCCCCTGGTTCATATCTGTGCGGGTGGTGCCACTGCGGATCCACACAAAAATCCGTGAAGCCGCACAGAGGAATGCGGACCCGTGGGCAGGTGCCATTAATTCTAATGGCACGCCGCCCGCACTGGAAATCGCAATTGTACTGGAAACCGAAGTTCCCGTGCGGGCTGCCTTTCCGAAGAAGTGCAGGGACTTCTTCCCTGCATGTCTCGGGGCACTGGAGTCCATTCAAATGAATGGGCTCTCGTGCCCACGCAAAATGCGGCCCGCAGGAACGCAGAGATGTGCACCTAGCCTTAGAACAAAGCCAATTTTTGCATAATATATTTAAAACAAAATGTTTATTGATGGTAGTTGCACATATAACAGCCATAGGCTGACCATACATTATACAATCTGATTGTACAAACTGCTTTAGATCTACCATCAACTATATAGTGCAAAATACACACAAACATGAAAACATGCAGGTGGGTAGGCATGGAAATGCTGGAAACCCAGGGACCATCAGCACAGCAGCAGTAGACCCCATCCCAGGTCTTGGACACTGCTACTGCTGTAGGCACTCCTCCAGAGACCTGGTCTTTAGAGGAGTGCCTACAGTGGTAGCAGTGTCCAGGTCCTGTTATTCACCATGCCGGTGACCAAGACTGGGGTCTACTGATGACCTGCTAATGATCCCTGGGATCTGGGCTTCCATCATTTCCATGCTTACCCACCTGCATATTTCGATATTTGTGAGTGCAATTTTACCTTTCAATAAATTCACGTTTTATTACATATCACTCTATGAAGTTTGTTCTTACTTATTTGAATTTCTACGGAACACCCTCTCCTGGTTTGGCAGCAGCACCTCCATGGTCAGATCAATGGATATTTAAAGTATAGGTTCACCTTTAGTAACATGTTACTCCCATATTCAGGGCAAAACATGTTACTAAAGCACCTGTTGGCACCCTAACCTGATTCCCCATTGTGACGGCGGGCGGGGGATTTTCTCCCTGCACCCCTGTCACATTTCAAATACAGAGTGTCCGTTCGGGGCTCTGTCCACACAGCCATGTCATTCATTCACAGAGTTCTGTGAATGAATGATCTACAACTAGTGCAAAGGCCTGCCTGATTTGACATGAAATAAAAGTATCTGTTAGGTTTTTTCTCATATTACATAGTTTTAGTACCTTTCAAAGAGATTGCACAAGCTCTGTACAATCAGATTGTATTGTGTATGCCCAGCTTTAAATACTCAATTTAGTTATATATGTTTTTTTTAATATTATATATCTATAGTAGGGAGCTGCAAAATTAAGGTATTATTATTAGAAAATATTTCTATAGTGCACATGCTATGGGTTTGAGAGCCCACAGAGGAGGAATCTGTCTCCGATGGTCAATTTGTAGTTTTATCTGTACTGACAAGTTCACTTTAAAGTGTCCCTGTCTTCCCTAAAGAGTCAGTAGGGTTACCCTGAGACCCAAAAACACAGCTTTAATGACTTCTACAGTAAGAGAGGACAGGTTCACTTTAAGCTTTGGCAACCATTAACTGCCTATAGCTGGCTTCAGGCATGGCATTTTTTTTCATTCTTCCAGTAAGCTGAATGCAAAAAATAAAACAAAAAAAAACAGATTCCTCCATCCATACAGGTAGATGAAGGAATGCTCCCTGCCATTGTATTCTGACAGTGGGACCCATCACTGTCAGAATATACTGATCAGCGGCTGCAGCTGTCAATTGAGAAAAGTTTCCAACATTCTTCTTTGATAGATATGGATCAAATGATTGGCTTCTTTTGAGCAGGGATGGCCACACACAGATGAAAATTCCCTGGTGAACCAGCCAAATGTCCATCAGTCTATAGTCACCTGTAGTGAGATTCAGAAAACAGAGTCTTGACTCCCAGTGTCGGCAGGCTCAGAAGACACTGACAGAGGGGAAGGTTGACCACACAACTGCCAGTAAGGAGTACTTTCTCCTTCCTCTGTCGTAGACATTGTACAGACACTAACAGACAATTTAGGTAACACTTGAGCTCACTTTGTCTGATGTCTCCTGTTTTTGCGTTTTCTCTGGTTAGCGACCATATTGCGCCAGTGATGGAATTGGCAGTGATGAGGTGCAGAGATCACAGAAAGCTCAGAGAAATTCAGCCACTATATTTTCCCGGATCATTGACCGCTCCATCCCAGCAGATATCATCTATGAGGATGATCAGGTAACAAAGCACAGACCATCATGGGGGGCCTTAGTAGTACTGCTCCACCCACTAACAACCTGCTTTTTTTTTCTTGCAGTGTTTGGCATTCCGGGATGTGTCCCCGCAGGGTCCTGTGCATTTCCTCGTCATCCCCAGGAAACCGATCGCCAGAATAAGTGAAGTGACAGTTGGTGACACACAGGTAATGCAGAGCCACTGTAGGGGGGGTCAGCACAACCATACCACAGTCAGATCTGATGTCAGAAATGACAGCTGGTATACCACACTGCTTTGGGGCATGCCACAGATAATTGCTGATTTATCAAAACTACCATCGAACTGTCACCTTGTTTCCCCTTCCCAGGGTATAAAAGGTGAATCCTAATTGGTTGACGTGGTGAATGGTCTAGTTCTGCCCCTGGTTACATTCTCCAAGCCATGCTGTGTAGCAGTGATCACAGAGATATGAGCCAGAAAGGAGGCAATTACTGTTCTGTTTTTTCTCTATAGCTCCTGGGTCACCTGCTAGTAACCGCCAGTCACCTAGCACAGAAGGAGGGGCTGACTGAGGGCTACAGGATTGGTGAGTGCTGACTATGGCATGGCAGGAACAAGTTGGAAAGGGATGTGCATACAGATCCCTGTTTATGTAAAGCTATGGGGTGGACAAAATAATGGAAACTTAACAATATATTGCTAGGAAGGTCCTAGTAAGAAATAGCACTATCCTCTCACAGGTCACCATGTAATTTATGCAGAGATGTAGTCACAGGAGTGCCAGCTTCTGTAGAGGAGTTTATTTACTGGAGCTGGTTCACTCAGAACCTCGTGCACCTCTGCATGGAAACAATCAGCTGACAGGTTTTATTGCTAAAGCCTAGTGTTACTAAATCACAACTGTAAAATCAGTCTGTATATGCAGTAAAGCATGCTTGTTATACTCACTGTGGAACCTAAGGGGTTAATCCTCTGCATTGTGTAAAAACACTGTTTGATCCTGACATCTCTGATCCTCCCCTTCTTCCAGTGTCCTCTTATCTCCTGATAAGATATATCGTGTAGAGTCACTCTGCACATGCTCAGTTTGGTGTTTGTTAGAGGTTCCCCCCCCCCCCCCTTGGGAGAGTGCATGTGATCAGTACAGGGCCAATCAGTATTGTCCAGTCAGGGGTTCTGCATCCTCCTAGAGCAAAATGAAAACTCCTCCTACAAGCTTGAACCGGTGCTCTGCTGGACACTGCCAGAAGTCACAAGACTGTGCTAACTGCTGATGAGAAAAAGGTATTTAGCAGTTTATATTTACTAAAATAATTGAATTTCCACGTTCTGTGTACTGTGGGAGACCAGATAGAGTGGACGCAGGCTCCTGGGTTTAGTAACACTTTAACCTAACCAGCTGAGGTTAGAAGCTGATTGGCTACCATGCACAGGTCGCATGAGATTCTGAGTGAACCAGCTTTAGTAAATCTCCCTGAGCCTGGCATCTGCACAAAAAAAGGTGCAGGACCCTTTTTTTGGTCCGCACTAGAATTAGATCGCATGGGTATTCACACCCATGCGATCAAATTCTGCACATCGCACCGTGTTTTGTGAACCGATTTTGAGATATCAATAACTTAACACACACCAGTGGTTCACATGAATGGGGTGCGATTGTGATGCGGTGTGAAATTCGCACAGAAACCGCTGCAAATTCCACACCGCATCAGTGTGAACCCAGGCTCAGGGTTCTTTTGTGGCGTTTGCCTTAAGCTTGTTTCTTAAAGTTGGATGGAGTGAGGAAGTTAGGGGTTAGATCCTCTGAGTTCTGTGTCCTCTGGCTAGGAGGGCAATTCTTTCAAAAGAGACAGAGACAGTAATAAAATGTCTGTCTGTTTAGCAAAGCTGGTGATCTTCACCTCTCAGCTCATGTTTGGTAAGTACCATCATTATATATCACAATCTTCCCCTAGGCCCAGGGAAATAAAAACTGACCCAGTAACACACCATGGTCCTGTAATGCCATATTTATGTGAGTGTGCACCTCCGGGTTTACCTGCTGGAAGCCTCTGATAGGAAGAAACAGCAAACATCCAGGTAACGTGCCTCATTTGCCCATTCTTCCCAAGCATGGATGAAACAGCTTCAAAAGTAAACTTTTCATCAGTAAAGTAGCAGCCAATAAAACCAGTGTGAAACTGTTAGTGGAAAGGCACTCATGGCTGGGCAATTCATAGAACTCCATCCTGATATCCAGCACAGGAACCAGACAATAACCTCTAACACAAGACAAAACAAAATGATCAAATCTAGTTGGAGCTGTGGGAGGAGATGAACTGTCCTCAGTATATTAATTGCTACACAAATATGAGTTCAGGCACTTGGTGTCCAGATGTTCTTTGGCTGCACTGTAGATTCACATTTCAAAATGGCAACAAATATCTTTATTTTAAATATAAAAAGGATGAGAGACTATAGGTGGGATCAGGGTGCTGGCTATGTGGGTAGAGTGCAGGGGAACTTGTTTGTGTTACTCATTTTCAGGTATTTTGGCCACACCCCTAATCCCTTTCCCCATATATGGCACTATCGTAGCTGGTAGTAGTAGACCTTCCACCCATGTTGTCCCAAGTCTCTTTCCTGTCATAGCTCCTATCCAACCCCACCCCTTATGGACTTGTTTGTTTCTCTTGCAGTTATCAATGATGGGAAGCAGGGGTCGCAGTCTGTCTATCACCTTCACGTGCATGTAATTGGCGGACGGCAGATGGGCTGGCCTCCAGGATAACCTCTCTCCAGATCTGGAGGAAGCAGAAGACAAAAGAACGGTGGCTAATTTCTATTCAGATTGAATACAGTGTATGCAACTAATAAACTATATGCAGAAATTATTGTCTGCCTGTCGGTACTCTGCCAGGTGATGGGGACAGGGACACGTAGCCACTGACTCTAGTTAGAACAGATCTCATCTGATGGAGATTGTAGCACCGCATCGCATTTTAAAGATTAGTGTTTTTTTTATTTTTCAGTACAGAAGAAGCTGTACCCAACCAAGAACACATTAATGAACACTGCAAAATGTGCAACAAACAAAAATATGAGCAAAGTATTTCCCAAAACTTTACCTGTACAGTGTACTGTCCGTCATTGATTCAAGATGGTGAAAACTACCCCCAAATCTCACACGCAATTTGTCCTGACAGATCCCTTAGAAAGTGCATATAGAGGCTTGTCTTTAAAGTTTTGGATAGAGTAGAGAAGGGTTAGAAAAAATGCAAAGTTTTTTTTTTTTCTATAGGATAAGTTCACCTTTTAAACACAAAATAAAATGATATTTTTTTTACAGGTGAAAAAAAAAAAGAAAATGTGCATTTATTACTTTTTGTTTCTGGAGCCTGGAAAGCAATGCACCAGCGTTCAGCAGAGCGCTGGTGCCATGCAGGTCTCCTGCAGACCACCCGTTCAATGAGTAAAGAACGGTGCATAATCTCTTTCATTATTGGATTCAAGCCCGGAATCCAAGAGGCAGCCGCCAGCATCGGGACTATGGACAAAACAGGCTCCACTTCCATCCCAGTATACGTGCAGATTGATGAACGCCCAGCACGAGCATGTGTTTCAGTGTCCCCTGCAGGACTAGGTGTATGGCGCCAATGCGTCTGACTGGTAGTGACGTCAACGCTTTTCACTGATGGGCGTAGCTTACTCAGCTTCGTCAGGACCAATAGAATGCATAGCTCGAGACTCCATTTATATCAGGCAGATCTCCATCCATATATGCAAATAAACATCAGGCAAAGCATCTCATTGGAAAAAAGATTTAAAAAAAAAACCTGTCATTATAGAAAAACTTATGAATACCTGGCAATGGTCACAATGGGAAACATAATAATTCTATACCTCAGCAATACCCATAGAGAAAACCGATTTAGAATTACCTTGTTCACAGAGGGGAAAGTACCATATAGTCCAATATAGTTTTATACTTCCCTATTGATGCAAAAACACTTGGAGAGCGAGTTCAACATTTAACCCTTTAGGATATAGAGTATCAAGCTTGTATATCCAATATTTTTCACGTTTTAAAAGCACTTTATCAAAAACACCCCTTCTCTGCGGGAAATTAAGGGCATAGATTCCTTTAACCTTCATACCCTCTAATTTACCTCCATGATACCTTGAGTAGTGTTGAGCTAAATTACTTTCTGGTTCATTGGATTTGATGTCCGTAAGATGTGCTCCTATATGTACTTTAAGTTGCCTTTTAGTTTTACGAATGTACATTTTTTTTTACATGGACAGGTTAACATATATAGTACTCTAGATGCAGAACAGTTTATAAGGCTTTGAATTTTGTATTGGGCCTTATTGTCAGAATCAGAAAATCTATCTGTCCGGTCCACAAATTTACAAATTTGATATCTTCCACAGCAAAACATCCCTTTGGTATGTGAGGTAAGCCAAATGGATTGTTTTAGAGGCTGGTAGTCTGAATGAATAAGTAAATCACCAAGGTTTGGTGCTCTCCTTGCTACCATTTGCAGACGATCTCCTACAATTCTACCCAAATTGGGACACTGTGTAAGAATCTTCCAATGTTTTTCCAAAACCTGTTTAACTTCCTTCCATTGTGCTCCTTATTGGGTTATCATCCTACCTGGTTGGGGAATCTGTTTATCCAAGTTACCTTCCTCTTTAGGGGACAGTAACATTTTCCTATCAACATTATATGCTCGTTTTCTTGCCTTCCTAATCTGAGAATAACCACGCTCACTAAATCTCTTAGAGGTCTTGTGCTTCTAGTTTGAAATCATTAATATTTGAGCAGTTTCTCTGACTCCGCAGAAACTGTCCAATGGGTAGCCCCATAATCAATGAACGTGGATGATGGCTTCTTGCCTCAAGTAATGTATTGGCTGCAGTCTGTTTTCTAAAAGTTTTAGTATCTAATCTACCGTTCTCAAGTCTGATATCAAGGTCCAGGAAGGAGATTTGCCATCTATCATGGACAGACGCAAGTTTAATATTCAGTACATTGTCATTCAACTCTTCCATGAATAGGTTCAACTCCTCCAAGGACCCTCTCCAGACCAGGAACACGTCATCAATGTATCTCAGCCATATCTGTACATGAGTGAGAAACATACGTGACCTATATACAAATTGTTCTTCCCAGTATCCAAGATGTAAACATGCATACGCTGGGGCCCAAGGTGCTCCCATGCTTGTGCCTCTTATCTGTTGATAAAAGCCATTATTAAACTGGAAGAAATTATGATGCAAGGCAAAATCTAATAGATCAATAAAAAACTCATTCTGTCCACCCATCTCTGGATAGAAAATATCTAGAACGTATCAAGCTGATCTCAAACCACATTCATGTGGGATAGACGTATAATGTGAATCAACGTCCACTCCAACCAGAATGGAATTTTCTACAATTTTTAGATCCTGTATCTTAGCTAGTACATCTTTGGTATCTCTTACATAGAATAAATTAGGAACCATATCTTTAAGAAAGAGATCAATATATTTACCTGTTCTCTCAAGATGGCCCTGGATCGCAGAAACTATTGGTCTCCCTGGATCTTTATGAATTTTAGGGATTATATAGAAAGTTGGAAAATTGAATTCCTCAATACTGAGGTATTCATTTTCTTTTTTAGTTAAAAGGCTAGCCACTTTTCCCAAAGATAATGTAAAATAGGTTGATATTTAGTTTGCGGTATGTACTATGATCACTTAGATAACGTTTAACCTCCTTCACATAATTCTGTTCTTTCAGGATTACAACAGTTCCACCCTTGTCACTTTTCTTAATATCCTTAGCTTCCTTTAGTTCCTTGAGTGCTTTTTTTTCTTGGTAAGATCATCACCCAAAGGCATTTTCCACCCAACACATTTTAAGTCTGCGGATACAAGGTCGGGGAAATGCTGCAATCCTTTTATTACTACGTATTTTTGGCATTTTTGTAGATCCAATTATTTATAATTGCATCTAAATGACTAATCTCTTCAAGTTCTTCCTCATCACTAAGTCCTCCCTCTTCTGCCAGGGACATTAGCATTTCCAAAGCCTTACTGTCCTCCATGGGTGTATCTGAATCAGGCTCACAGACCATCCCCGGTCTTTCATGTATCAATCTTAGGTATACTTTCCTCAAAAATAAATTAACATCTTTAAAGACTTCAAATGAAGGACATTCCTTCATTAAGCAACATAATGTGTTCCTGTTTAAGTGGAAACTACGTAAGGTTGATAACTTATAGGGATTACTCCCTGCTATATTCTGACTCCTTGTCCTGCCCTTGTTTTCCTGTTGCCTCCCTTTTATATGTTCCTCTTTTCTTTTCTGAATTCCTTTGCCTATCTGGGATTGATCTCCCAAAGGTAGATCCCCATTCCATTGGTCTAAAAAAGATGCCGATTTGCCTAGGATCTCCGAATCACTTTCACTAGATAAAAGTTATCCAGTAGATCTAGAATAAGAACGGAAAAAAAATCATTTTTTTGAGCGACTTCTCCCTCTTTTTATGGTGAGATCAAATATTTCACCAGTTTCCCAATCTTTCAGATCCCGTTTAAATTTAGTTTATTTTGTTATTCTAAGATTCTTTTGTACTGTCTCAACCTCTTTCCTAGGTTGTTCATTTTGTTTCTCAAAGCTTTCAGTAGTTTTAAATGGATCTAACCCATTTACACTTTCCTTAATAGCGAAGTCAAGTTCCTCCAATTGTAACTTTTCCTCTTCAACAATAAGCTTCATGCCACTAATCCCTTGTTCAATGCACAGGGCCTTCCACTTGCTCAGGAATCTATCATTATGTAAATGCTCAGCAGGTACAACTTTGCTTCTCAAACCTTGAGGAATAATATTTTGTTTGATGTAAGCTTCGAAGAATCAGACATCCCATTTCCGATTCAAATGTCTAATAACTAATTTTTTTTATGTTCTTTAAATCTGGTTTTAATTTCTTCATCCTCAGTTGTTATTTTTGAGCTCTCAGCAAGGAAGGCTCTGTGCATTTCCTGTTCAATCGCCTCACCGGGTATAAACGCCATAGGTAATCTCCACTGTTATCCTTTAACTTGCTGTGTATGTTGTCATTAAGAAGATTCCCCTTTTCTATAAGTCCAGGTTAACCATAATCACTGAGACAAAGTGGTGACAAATCAAACTTTTTGGATTTCCCTTCAGAGATGTGGAAAAAAATCTTCCAATATGGACACCTGTCCGGGGACAACGAAGATGGCAATTCTGATAAGTTTGATGAAATTTCTTGTTATTTTCTGTTGTGGCTCTAAACAGGCAGGAAAGCAAAATCTCCGCAGCAAAACACAGAAAAAAAAACAAAAAAAACTTGATAGGGGTTTTTATTTTTTTATCTAACTTGTCCCTACTATATCTAGAATTAAAAAAAAACAAAAAAAATTAGGCTATACAAACAGTTTAGAGGAAGCGCACGCTAATAAGGATGCTGCCATTAGACATAAAATACTAGTTGCCTGGTTGTTATGCTGATCCTCTAACTTTAGTACTTTGAGGCACTAAACTGAAATAAGGGTGCCACTAAGGCGCTCTGACCTCACATTTTCTGATCTGCATGCTTGTTCTGGGTCAGTCAGGCAGCTAAGAAAACAAGGTTTTGCCCCGTTGTCTTTCCTTCAAGTTATACCCAATGCTTTGAACAGTACCATTTGGAATTGGGCTTTACGGCATAGATAAAAGCTATATCATCTCATCTAATGAGGAAATACTGAAATCTCTAATTACAACTATCTTCTCAAAAGACTCATTTTTAATCACCATGGCACAATTTAATGGCCAGCATCACCTTTAAGGACTGGTTCACACCTATGTGTTTTTAGTGTTTTTTGCAGAAATGCACTACAGTCAATTTATCATGGTTTCCTATGGGACACGGGATCTATGCATTTTCAGTCACTGCATTTTTTTTTCTGCAGCAGATTGCAACATGCATAGGTGTGAACTAGGCCTAAGACCATGGTACAACCATATTTAGGATGTAGCGTGATGCCAAGCACTCAACTCCCTCCCCCAAAATAGATCCCTCTCTGACAGCATGCCAGGGTTCTTCACCCCCACAGTAGCTGTAATGGGGAAAATAAATAAATGCGCCTTTTCCCCTGCAAATATATGTACTTTTTATTTTTGCAAATAGTGGAGTTAGTCTTTAACCACTTGCCGTCCGCCTGCTGTTTATAAACAGCAGGGCGGTGGCACTCCAGGGGCAGGTTGCCGTTCATAAACGGCACCCGCCTTTTCTAGCTGTGCGTGCTCCCGGGAGCAAGCAGCACTGCGATCCGGTGCCCGCTGTGTCCTCCGAACAAAGTGAAACACCGAACGTCGTACGGGACCTCTGTACGAGGTCCCGATTATGTGATCACGGATTGGCCAATCAGTGATCACATGCAAAGTAGTAAGCAAGATGTCACTTGTGACATCATTGCTTACTACATGTGAAATCTGTGAATGATCACAGAGGTCACATGGTACAAGGCTATTCACAACAGCCTTGTACCATGTGACAAGGTGTGACCAATCACAGCTCACTCAGTATTTCTCAATGGCTGCAAGAATGCAGACAGAGAGAAAGAGAAATGATTGCTTTTACATCCTATATGGGTGTAAAAGCAATCACTGTAAATAAAAAAAAAAATATCTTCATCACCCCCCACAAGTAGTACAGTGTCACCATGGTGACACTGTACTGCTAGGGTGACCATATGTAAAAAAAAAACAAACGAAAAAACCCCCCATAAATATAAAAAAATAAAATAAAAATGTAAAAAAAAAATTTAAAAATTATAATTTCTGGTTATAAACTAAATTTGGCTTATTTTTTTTTTTTACTAAAAATATAACGGAATACATTTTGATGAAAGATTTATTTGCAAACTTTTATAAGAAAAACACCTTTTTTCAAAATTTTTGGACTTTTTCATTTACATAGCAAAAAAAATAAAAATCCCAGCGGTGAATAAATACCACCAAAATAAAGCTTTATCTGTCTCAAAAAAATGGTAAAAAATTCATATGGGTACAGTGTTGCATGACTGCGCAATTGTTATTCAAAGTGTGATAGCACTGAAAGCTGAAAATTGCCCTGGACAGGAAGGGGGTAAAAGTGTCCGGACAGGAAGTGGTTAAGCAGAATATTGATACCAAAGTGGCTGTGGCTACATGCCATCAACACAATGGAAAATGTTAATGAATGTTTAGAAGTCTTATGCAGGCCACAGACCGAGAAAAACGGCCATTTTTTTTAAATTTTTTTTTAGAAAAACGAAAAATCGGTCGTTCAATCAGCCGACGTTACCACCATTGGTAAAAAAAAAAAGTCGACTGATTTTCATCCTGTCTACAGCCGGCAATTAATAGAATAGCGGTGTCCCTGCAGAGAGCTCTGCTATATTTGACATTTAAAAGAAGAAATAGAATATGAATAAGAAAAAGTTGCAACATTGTATCTATGTGTATCCATTTCGGATACAGATGGTTCTATTTGGATACAAATAGATACAATGTTGCAACCCTTATACTTTTAAATGTCAAATATCATAGCGGAGCTCTCTGCAGGGACACCGCTAATAGATTTGACATTTCTAAGTATTGCGGTTGCAAACATTGTATCTATTTGTATGGATACAAATAGATACAGATGTTCTTTTTCTTTGGTCACGGCTCATACGCATTTTTTTAATCGGGAAAAAGATCGGACGATTTGCACATCATTGCACATCATTGCCGTGAAAATCTGCCGATTAAACGATTAAAAAAAATGTGTCAAAATCAAGAAAACCGGCCGACCAATTCGGCTACTACCGATCCGAAAATCGGCCAAATATTTTTTTGGACAAATTTTCGACCAGTTTTCTCCCCGTCTATGGCCTGCATTACAGCAAAAAAAGACAGAGTGGGCTATTGAGTCTGCTTGTCTATTTTTCTTTACACATTTTGGCTGTTTTTTTTTTTTATTTTAAGCCTTTCCCCTAGGAAGACCTAGCTTTTTCCAAATGCCCATTGTTTTCTCCCATATTTTCTTTTTTTCCCTAAGCTTCTACATATTAAATTCTTGCAGTTCCTTCTAATATAATTTTAGGCTCTCAGAACTTTCACCATTTGTGTTGCCCATCTTCTCAATATCTTTTATAATTTCCCCAGAACTGTGTATAGTAGTCTAAGTGAGGTTTTAAAAAACCAGAATGTTTGATTTAACTGTAAAATCCTTTAAGTACAGCACAGGACACAGGCCTTCCTAATTATTACAGTTGGATGTTACATTTCAGTAAATGGACACACTCAGAATAAGGAAGGGCTGAACTTATCCCCCCCCCCCCCCCCGTCCCATGCCAGCAGGCTCCCAGTATAGTGGCAAGTAGTAGGAGAACTAATACAGAGAAATGGGATCTGTGTGTCCTGTGATGTATTTTAAATAAGGATTTTACAGGCAAGTAAAAAAACCCTGGTTTCTTTATTGTACATCCCAACACATGGCTTCCTAACCATTACTGTTGAGACATCCTTAAGTAGTACTATGAGGGGTGGGAACAGGCCAGGCTGCATGAAGGACCTAATGCCCGAATCCTGCATCAGCTGATGCTTGAAGATCCATGTTATAGAACATTGTAAAGCTATATATTGAAGATTATCTATCTGCATTACAGACCTAAGCAGCTGAGCATTGATGTTCAATTCCTAAGAAGCACTACTGCCACTCTTAGAATGCACTCCTACCATAAAAGTGTTTAAAGCCTGCAAGGGGAAATTTTTTGTCTACCGGGCACTTTTACCCCTTTTTCCTGCCCAGGCCAATTTTCAGCTTTCAGCGCTGTTGCACTTTGAATGGCAATTGTGCAGTCATGCAACACTGTACCCATATGAAATTATTTCTTTTTTCCACACAAATAGAGCTTTTGGTGGTATTTAATCACCACTGGGTTTTTTTATTTTTTGCACTATAAACAAAAAAAGGTTTTTCTTTGTTTTGATTATAAAATTTTGCAAACAAGTAATTTTTCTCCTTTACTGATGTGCATTAAGGCTGCACTGATAATCAGTGCCCTGATTATCAGTGTAGATGTCTCTGAAAGTTGGTGGTTATTGGCACTACTTGCCTCATGCTGTGACAGCATGAGGAAAGTACTGCCAATAATCGGCAAGTGTATTTACATGGTGATCAGCTGTGATTGGACACAGCTGAACACATAGTAAAGGGTCAATCACAGCGATCTTTTACCATGTCATGTGATCAGCTGTATTCCAAAAGACAACAATCACAGAGCACTGGGTGCATGTTCTGGGGGGATGTCATATGATGCCCTCCCAGAACTAGACGACTGCGCTGTAGCCGTCATTCGGCTATAGTGCAGTCAAGAAGTGGTTAAAAAGTGCAAGTAAAAAAAAAAAAAAATGTACATTTATCTTTTTTTTATAAACCAGGTGGAACATGTAACCTGTTCCCCCAGGGTGAACTTATCCTTTAGGCCTGAGTAACCCTGCCCGATTCTAGCAATAGTAGAATGATAGGATGCCTGACCCCTCTGGTTAGATAAGCCTAAAGCCCTATGCAAGGACAATGTTGCTAAGAGATATGTCCTTATACTGTAGCTCAAATTACATCTAAACACTTATTTTTTTGGGTTGGGAAATAAAAGACAGCAAGATTATGTCCTTATTAATGTGAAATGACAAAAGAACTTTAGGCAAAAAATCCCGACTAGACCTTAGGACAACCTTATCCTTGTGTAGGATCATGAATTTCATTTTAAAAGCCAATGCTGGTGATTGATACTCTTCAGGCTGAAGTAATAGCCACCTGAAAACTAAGATAAAAGAGATGCTACCATTGCTAAGGTCCAAAAAAGAGAACGTTGGAGAGCTGATATTAGGTTCATGCATGAGAATGCACAGGAAAACACTTAGAATGTTTAGGGGGCTCCATGATCCCTGGCCAGTGAGACCTTTGGGACTCATTTCTGGAAGTGGTAGTTTCAAATTCTCCTTCACACCATCGGTTATTGTGGCCATCAATGCCTTTTGGGCTGCCTCATCATGTCTCCTCTACTTCATGTCTCCTCTACTTCATGTCTCCTCTACTTCATGTCTCCTCTACTTCATGTCTCCTCTACTTCATGTCTCCTCTACTTCATGTCTCCTCTACTTCATGTCTCCTCTACTTCATGTCTCCTCTACTTCAGTATTGTACAACGTCTTCATTTTTTGTGATCCTACAAAATGAAAATATATAAACGAGGTTGGGTGTCCTTTAACCAATTTAGTAATTTCCTCTTTTTAACCTTCTTTTCAAGCTACACCTCTTTCCTTCACCCTGTGTATTTACGCTTTTTCTGTCTTCAGGCCAGTCCTGTAATGCACAGGTTTCTCTCTCGGTTTCTTCTCTCAGTGGGTTGGTGGTCCTCATGGATACAGAGAGTGGCACAGATGTGGCCACATCCACTCTGCTTTCTGCCTTATTACACTGAGTGCAGGGCCCAAGGTTGAGCAGTGAAGTAGTACACAACTGGCAAATTCAGGAGACATACACAGGTCTTTAGTGTAATACATTTATTTACAGAATAGCAAAAGTACATCACATTTAGTGCAAATGCAACTAATGATATTAAGATTATAAGTTTGTAAACTTCCCATAAGCCTCCGTATTATAAAGCTTTCAATTTCAGCACTTCAAAATGTTGGACATGTTTGTGACCCCGATACATTGTGGGTAAATTCATCGCAGAATTCTCCATCTGAGAGTTCTCATATTACAAACTTGCATTCATGATGATGACTACCAAAAACAAATGATCATGTTCAACACTCATCTGCATCTATGGTTTTCTGTTCCCAGTGAGCGGCTTTTACATTGTGGAATAAATCCAGACATTATGGTCTACTTATGAACACTGGAACAAAGGAAAAATGGGATAGCTGTCCAAACCAACCAATCAAGCTTTAGAGGAACCATCCACCCAAATGTAATGGTATAGCTGTGGGTGGGTCAAGTCTCTTATTCACTGGTTTGTTAGATCACTCAGAGGCTCAGGAATGTTAATGCTCCACCCACTAAAAGTCACGACTAATGGTCTTAATTCTTATCACTGGTTCTCATTTCACATTGTGGAGAATGCAGCTTAAATTTGAAAAATGGTAGCAGGAATGAAGTCTGAGAGATGCAAGAGGGGGATTTTACCTACCATTCAGCTTGTATAAAAGTCCTTTGTACATCTACCTTTAAAAAGAGACTATTTTCCCTAAACCCTTCTCCAGGGGATGGAAAATCAAAACGCCTGTCTTTTCCAGCCTCCAAAAAGTCAACACTTGCAGGAATGGCAAATGCCATTGTTCCAGTGTCTTCTATTTCAAGGAGAAGTGCTTTACATTTTTTTCAGAGGAAGCAAGAGTCACTTTAACAAGCAACCTTAGTTGGAGCCTTGCCCAAGAACACACAGAATTCGAGGCTAAAAATCACGTATGAAATTGAAATGCCTATAGCATTACTTTGTGTTTCAGATATGTTTTAGATCAGGGACTAGCAATTTCTGAAGCTCTACAAATATTTTTTGGTGGGGATGGGGGCTCCAGACCTTGTCATAGAGCTTTTCCAGACACCTGCTAAACCCCTTAACCCTAGAAACACTTAGAACATGTTTATCAAAATTACTGCAAACACACTGTACTAGATAATTTGCTATTAACGTGAAGAACGTTGGCTTTGAAAAGCTCTGGAAAGTCAAAGTGAACACTTGTTCTTTACACCCATTTGACTGAGGCCTCTGAAGCATCCTTCAGCCCGTTTGTTAAACACGTCTTAATGAGAGGGCTGCCTACCCCTTCACACAAATAGTGGCATCAGCAGGCTTTTATTACATTTCAAGACATGACAAAGCATACTGAAAGTCTGCTAGCAGCTTGTTTAACACGACAGCCAGCCCAAAAAAGATCTGAGTTAAACCCCCTCCAAACTAGAGCTGGAGGTTTGTGTTACAGGCTTATAGACTGAAGGCTTTCAGAAAGGCAAATGCTTTCTAAAAGCTTTCTGTACACATTGCATTTATACAAAGCTGGGGCTGTTATGTACAAAGCCTAACAGAAAATATTTTGGGGGGATTGACCCTGAAGCTTTCATCAACATGAACTCTGGCTGGACTTAACTGGTCCCCTTTTCATTGCTCTAGAAGTCATAAAACAGCACCACCATGTTTAATACAGTTGCAGAGAAGAAAAACACTGATGCACCCCATAGGTGGCTTCTGGTTATCTGCTCATTACCATGTAGGCACTTCTCCTGGTCCTAAACAGAGCTCTGTAGTGGTAAGGCAATGCAGGAGGTTTATGTGCGTAATTAGGAACGGACCGGTAAAAACAGGTAATAACTATGAAGATTCCATGGATCCCCACAGGAGACAGCTGTAGGTAGTTATTTTCCATTTTGTACACAAAATCCCCAATATATACAGCAGTACTTGTATGGTTATCCTAGCCTAGTTTATAAAAGTTAACATAACCGTTAGGTATGTGACACCAATATATATATACTGTAAATCTTTGACAACAAAAGCACAAGACTGACTGCTAGAACAGAAACAGAACAGAGAACCCATCCAGGAATCCCACTTCCATCCACACTCATTAACGAGTGAGAAATGCAAGATGGACGGCAACAGTAATTAATGTAATTTTTTCCTGGATTGGGTACGAATCTTTTCATAAACTGCAAGTATTCTACAATAACCTGGTCAGAGGAAATTGTTGATTCATTGCTAAAAAGATTTTATTCAACCAAATTGTATAGATTCACAGATCCATGACAACATTTTAATTATTATCCAGTTTAAAGAGGCTCTCCAAGAAGCAGTTAAAACCTTTTCCACTTAAAGCGCAACTGCAGGCTAACTGCTAATCACACAGCTGAAATGCATACATGAATGGTTCTTGTTCAAGTTTTCTCTTCAGCTAGTCTTGTGACATTTACACACTGCACAGCCAGACAGACAGGGGAAGACACAAATTTCCCTGGACCAGCTTTCGGGTCATTGTCCAGTGAATGGGCTGATAGAGAGGTGACCTGGAAAGCTGAATAGGAAATTGTGGTGTCACCTGATTGGCCTTACCATGTGACAAATGTGTATGAATGAATTACACAACTGGCTGAACAGAACTAAACATCCTTTGGAAGGCAATGATGTTGACATTGTCAACTATGTATTTTGAAAATCTGCTTTAGCCACATAGGAAGGGTGTTCAGTAACTACAGCCCTCACCTCAAACTTCCAGAAGAGAACTGATGGCTATATGAAGTCTGATCTCTTATTTGCATTGCTAAGCAAAGTCCTACTTACCTAATCCTAACACAGAACACGTATCTATAGTAAAATCTCTCCCCCATAAACCACAGCGGCCAATTTCAGTCAGACTTCACAAAGCCATTGTCCACCACAGAACTTACCTGAACAGTGGTCAAGTGAAAAATGTTAACTTTGGAGATTACAAAAAAAAAAAAACGACAAAAAAAGACACAGAATTGGGCAGAACGAATGAGTAAAACCATGTTCTAGCATCCGTTCACATTCAGTGGCCATGAGGTAGTCATGACCATCTGCAATGACACTCAGGAGGAAGCTAGTTTGGGACACATACAAGACGAGGAACACTGCAACAGAACAACTAGTCATCCACTTTTCCATTACAGCAAGATTGTCATTAAACAGGATTTCACAATCAAACTCACCAACTGGATGCTTTTTCAGCTCTCCCCTTTAAATGGCCACATCACCCAAAATAGTCATCTCAAATATAGATTTATGCATGTTGGGATTCATATAATATATATTTACATAGACATTTTATATGATAAACATCTTTTTTGCTAAAAATTTCCAGAAACATTTACATATATGGATTTCAGTTTGATACAATGAGGAACCTCTTTCCTATAGATCTACTAAATGATCGTGTAGAGAAACATACCGGGTCTAAAATGAGAGATGAAATGAAATTGTGCTAACAGCCAGCTAATGGACATACAATGTTACAAAATCAATGTTCAGGGAACCTGGATATTAATGAATGATGGAATGAACTTTATGATAGGTTTAGTGGTCTTTTAGATTTTAGACTTTCTAAATCTTTGTACTAGCAAAGTAACTATACCAAGAATCTAACAGATACAAGTGTATTAAAAGAAAAATCCAGTAAAACCAGCTTTGTGCAGAAGTGCATTTTATAGGTGTGTACCTCTGACCCCATTCTGGAATTTGGTTTGTGAGACTGGTTCTAGACAATGCGGGAGTCTGCCCATATATGTGTCAGGGGTGTAAAATTTAAATGCTGACAAGTATGGTACATTTTCTGATAGGGGTTGATTCTCTAAAACTGGGGAGTGCAAAATCTGGTGCAGTTCTGTATAGAAACTAATCAGCTTCCAGATTTGTTTTCCACAGATTAATTGAACAAGCTGAAGTTAAAAACTGACTGGCTACCATGCAAAGCTGCACCAGCTTTTGCAAATTTAAGCCCACAAAGTCTAAAATCAGGAATGTGTTCGCTTTGCTGCACCCCAGGTAGCAGACTGGTTTCACTGGAGTGCTCCTTTACCTATGGACTAAAGTCCATCTTAAAGCCCAATTGAAGTCTTACAACTTTTAATATTTTTATTCCTGTACTCCTGCATGTTATAATTTGACTGCTTCTTGCTAGGAAATGCCCTAACATACCTTTTACTGATTACACTGATTATATGGATTCCTGTCTTTCCCTTCAGTGGTTTGTGCTGGCAGAGCAGAGTACCAATCACACCCCCCTCAAGACAAGTGTTCTCACTCAGACTTGTGCTGCAGAGAAGGAGAGGGAAGTCTGTCTGACCAGCTTTGTGTGAATTAACAAAAGCAGCGGGTCACTTCTGGTGCCTATTGGACTGCACAATAATATTTATACCCTCTGTGGAGCTGCTGTAACAGAGAAAAAAAAACCATGCGAGACTGGAAATTGTCAATACAATCCCTATCTGTTTCCATTACTTCAATTGGGTTTTAATTAAGGTATTTTTTAGTCACCCTATGCACATTTTAGGCAGCAATAATGCAAGCTAAATTGACCTTCAGCCTACCCATTCAGAAAAAGCGCCCGTCCTTTGTGCTATATACCTCAGACAGGGTCACAGGTCCTGAATGAACTGCCAGAATGCACATCATGACCAGCCCCACTGTGTAGAGCAGAAATATACTGTAGAGTCAAACTAATTAAGGGAAGAAAAAAAAAAAAGAAAGCTCAAATCACACCACAGCAAAACGCATATCTGTTCAACCCATTCACACATTAAAGTGTATAAGGTGTGCATACCGAGTGGAAGAAGCCATTTTGCTGGATAGGCCAATTTCTCGGACAAAGCAGGAAATCATTTCACCAGGCATCAGTGAATTAATACAGGGAACATTGATTTAACCCACAAAATGGCTTTCTACTCTCTATTTATGGCTGACAGATACACTTTAAGGATTGCACATTCTAAAAACCGCCAAAAGACTGGCCTAGCCAGGACGCGGTTCACGTCAAGCAGATAACCATGTGCTCAAGAAATCATCTTGAAATTTCTGGATCAAGTTACAGAACACAATTTTTGCTTTAAAGATATTAACACAACTAAAAATACAAATAGAAATATATAGATTTCTTGGAGAAAAAAAATAAAGCTTTCTTAGATATTAGAGAACTCCTTCAGACTTTACAGTCTTCATTGGAGATTCACGAAGAAAGGCAAAGCCATAGATTATAAGAGCCCTCAGTTATTACAGTGAAGAATTACAGAACCGTCACCACAGCTAGCAACAGGCTAGCTGAGAATGAAGAAAAAAATTACAGAAAGCAAAACTCAAAATCTCTCTCACCTTTCCAAAAATCTCCCTCACCTTTCCAAGCATTGTTTTCTAACAACCTTAAAACGCCCCATGTGTTTAGTTGCACAGCTATTCGCATAAACACGAGACATTATGGCTTTGTTAGGTTTACAGGCCTATGGTATGTAAGCAGTTTCCGGTTGTAGAAATTTAAAGCCTCAGTCCTTAAAGAATTAGTTTTCCATGACCCTTCGAAGCAAGCAAGCAAAACAGAAAAGAATAAGAACGGAGGAGACAGACATGTACTTCAGTACGTGGTTATAATTTACATAAAGATTCTGCAAGAAGGCCTAGCAGGAGATGGCTAGTGTTCAGTCTTGTGATACACTGGTTTTCCTCAGGACAATGCTTTCCATTGGGGAAAAAGGCAAAAGATCCCGGGTTCCATCTTGAGGTGTATTTTACCATCTTGTCCAATGTGGAATGTTCTTACTGCCTCTACTTTTCTCTAGAATTAAAAATAAACACGATCAGTGAATGTTTAAAAGGATTCTCTCTCCGCCAGTTACCAAACACCTGCAAATCACATTTAGGAAGGGGATCGTGTTATGCGCACCAAACCTAGACAGTCCCTGGTACCCTAGTATTTCTCTTCCACTGATGTAACGCCACAGAAGGGGAGTGAAAACAATGAAAATACGTTCAGTTAAGGAGAAAAGCAGCTTAAGTATCTAAAGCTGAAGCTTGGTTTTTTTTTTGCAGTTTGCAGGATGGGTACAGGGTTGGACCCTCTGTTATGTTTTTATTGTTGCCTGTGCCCCACTAGGGAGAGCCACTCTTCTTCGCATGGTGACTGTCATGTGAGCTAAAGAGAACTCTGAAATTTTGTGTTTTCCCTATTGAAAGAATCTCCCTGTACTCCAGTTGTGGTGACATTTGTCTGATGACAAATAAGTAGGGGTTGCCCTCTTATTTTCAAGGGCATTACTTCTGTTTCCACAGGACTGGAATTGAAAGATACATAGTTGACAGTTTCAACACTTCTATTTAGCATACTCAAAACAAAGTTCCGTCTTTACATTTTACCCAACAAAATAATGGCATTGTGCGTTTCCTGCCAAACTTTTCTACTTTATAGTGCATATAGTAAGGAAGGAGCACTCTATGCCCCTCTTCCTTCCAGCTGATAAAAATGATCTTTACTAGATTTATAAAGAATCAAATATTTGGATAAAACCAGATTATCTTCTCACCTGGCAAATATTAGAAAATAATTGGTTTGCCTGAGGTTTTCTCCTGCACGTATGTAGTAAACCTTTTAAGAAATTTGGGGTATTCACGCTTCGCCACTGCTCTTAGAACTGATGCAGGAGCCCATCCTCCAGGATTCACTGAAAAAGAAAGCAGGTTGGTATATTACTACACTCAAATAACTATGTGGACAATATGCCAAGCCCAAATCATGATCTCAAACATTTATACCGGTCATCTGTACAGAGAATTATTCAGCTATTTTGCCTAACAAGGACTTTCATTGCAGGATCACCAGAAAGCTGCAGGTTTAGGCACATTGAAAGTGACATTTGAAAGTAAATTTTTTTGTTTAAGCTTTTAGGAGATTTAGTTTAATTTACATAAATAGAAGGGTGGGGATCCTATTGGAGCAGCTCTGAAGTGGGAATATGTTCCATGGGGCCAGAAGTAAAAAAATAATCAGACACTGTGTGCCATCATATGTTTAGCACTACATGGTCAAGTTCAGATTTCTAGTAATCTGGAAATGCAGATTTTTGCTTTGCATGTATTAATCATATAGTATCCTCATCAAAATCAAAGCTACATGAACTCCTGTAGAAGTTTAGCTCTCCTGGCAGCAGAAAAGTGTGTAACAGCAGTACCACCTTTCGCACTTGGACTTTATTCATTTGACTGGCCAGAGTATTTTCCATGGATGTCAAACACCCAATTGCTAAAACACGGCAACTGTTTAGGCACATTTTTGCTGTGTGCAGCGTTTTTTGGCCAAACCCTCCTCTCCTGAACGTGATTCTTCTGCATTCAGGAGAGGAATGTTTGACTGCCCCTAAACTCTGCTGCTTCTAAATTCTGATAAAAGCCTATATGTACATTAACACATAGGCTTTTATTGAGTTGAGATCAGGGGCTTTGGCAAAAAAAATGCCAAAAGCAGCAGTGTGCATGAGGTGGAGTGTCAGGGGCTGCAACTGTCAAAATATTTAGGACTGGTTGTCCTATTCAGAAAGCTTTCATTACTTTGAGAAGTTCTAGAACACAGAAGAATAAAGCCTTACCATTTGCAACATATGTAATCTTGCATTGAATGTTGTCTCTACTGATTTCTTTGTTGCCTTCTGGTGGACTGACTAGTGTTTGACAGATCATGGCAATGTTGATTTTGGCACGGACACACCTGTTATTGAGCTAACGGAGAAAACACAAATGTAAACTGGTCGGCTCATAATGATAGGCTAATAAGTGTCAGGCCAAAAGTGACCCATTCACTGAACAAAAGTATTCCGAGAGTTGATGGAAGGGGTTTCTTAAGTCTGCTATGTACCTTTTAAGATATGCAAAAGAAAGCCAAATTCATATTTTCACTACCGTGGACACAATACACAGCAACATACACTGCAGTACTTGGTAATGGATGTGTTACACAGTGGCAGAGCTGGGCCCCACACAGCTTAAAAACGGCACTGCTATCAATTAGAGGCAAGGCTCCGAAAGAAAAAGAAAAAAAAAACAATACCTCATTTTTCATATGCATGAAAAACTTGTGTGTGTTACCGCAAGAGAATATAAAATACTGTTATTGATAGCTAGTAGTAGTTTGTCACCTTCAGCTGGACTTGTTCTGTAATACTGAAAATGTTTCAATGCCCATGCAAGCATGTTCTCCAATTCTAACAAGTGTTAGAAACATACCTCAGCAGTTCTAGCCTCAGATAAGTTTCACCAGCACAGGAGAAGTCCAGCTAAATGTAACTACAAGTATCTATACATTTTTCATTGAATGAAGGTTATGGCTTTTTATAGAATTTCTAGGTCTGTGACATAGCTAAAATCCTGTACGAGTCAAAATTAGGGTGGTTGCAAACCTTAGACAAGAAATATGAACAAAGCCAATCTTTCTATACTGTGTACTTGTCTCAATCCCCAAAACACTGAGTGAGATTTCTTTCTGCTGCCTCCTTCCTCTTATCTGCATGACCCACTTGTGATAGCTTTTCCAGACACCAAAACATAGTTTGTGACAGGAGGGGAGAGCTCCAGCACACAGCATGTGATTGAGAGCCACAGCTGTGTATGTTCCCATTTACTACAAGGAAGTGGGTGTGTCCCTTCCCTCAAATCAGGGCTCAAGAGCTCTCCTCACTAAGCTCTGCAAGACTTCAGATCCCCACTCCCTGCTTTTCAGAGCTGAGAGATGCTGTGTAAAGTGTGTATTTTGGAACTCTACAGAGGAGAGTTGACTGCAGATAAACAGGTACAGCTTTTGTAGGCCAATTGGTTTCTTAGTGAAATGACTAGTCTCACGTGATACACAAACTATATAAGGGTTTTCAACCACTGTATACTTTGGCTTGAAGGTGGGGAAGATTAAGAACATCTGGCAGGTTTTTATCATTGTCTATGTCACTAATGAAGAGATTCACTCTCTATGGCCTGCTGACCACTTTCACCAGAACTAAAAGTAGGGGAAAACCCAAAAAGTTTGAGATGTCAGAAGGTTAAGAAAAGAAAGGATTGTTCTTAGAGATTTCCTCTTCCTTTATGTCTATTGGACAGGAACAGTTATTCTCCGTTGCCCCCCCAAGGAGTGTCGGGAAGGGCACTTTTTTTTTTTTTTTGCTGTGGTTTAACATTCAATTACAGGTCTCCTTCCTATGCTGTAACTGGACTGTACAAGAAGTCACACTCTAATAAGCTCACCTCTTTCAAGCTCCTTTTTGTGCTGCTTCTCCCTACCCCTCTTTGTGCTCTGTTATACAAGGACTACAAGAGGCTTATACCAAGCCAAACTAATGTACTTGCACAGATAAATACAGCTCTGTAACCACTAAATATATTTTTTAAATCCAAGCAAATGTCTTTTATATCTGGCTGGAGTTCAGCCCTAACTATTCCTAACTACCTAAAACTATTCAAGTTTTGAATTTAGATGTACTTTAACAGTACTTATTGTCTGAATATGCAACATCTGTTAAGAGATCCTTTGCCCTTGTGTGCTTATGTGTGATTTAGGTCCACTATGGGAGTGCAGTCTTACTCTATGAAGACTAAATGACTTAATGTGCACTGACTCCCCATAGACGTCCGCTTAGCCACCAATACTCCATAACCAGTATACTCACCGGAGCACTGTCATGATCTACAGAGAAATTGCACACAATCCAAGTATCTGTTTCATTTTCACTAGCAGCTGGAATCATTCTGATAGCAGATAAATACAAGACATCCCGTTGGGAAGCCGGCCACACCCTCTGCAATCAAAAGCCATCATTAATTGGGACAAATGTAAAGAAGCATCAGAGAGCAGAAAGTGTTCAGTGAAAGCATCATACCTTGTGCGTCTGATAGATGATGACTGCATTAGGAGATAATTTCTCAACCACATGGAAGTTTTCAATAGTAGCTGTTGAAAATATAAACAAAGTTAATATATACATAAAAACTAGGAAAAATTAAATTTAACCGTAGAAGCTGCTGCTTACTTTCCCAGTCATTGCGCACATCGACATTCCAGAAGTGTTGGCAGACTTCGTGCCCAGTAACGCCTTTCACAGAATGGGTGGCCTTTAGTGGGTCGAGGACTATGCCATTCTCTTCCACTTCTCTTCTATAAACCTATGACCAAGTTGATTTAGGTTATAAAATATAGAAGAAAATATAGGTTTCAGATTAGGCTATTCTTATTGTTAAATGTCAGTACTGGAGAATGTCTATGACAAACATGTTATAAGTGACATGATGAACCGAGCTAAGGAAATAAAATATACCTTCTAAAGTTACACATGTGTATTTACTGATATATTATTTCAATCTAATTATAAAACAATACATTTCTCCTCTGGAACACAATCTCCCTTCTGAGGTGCTAGGAAACAATAGGACCTTAGTTACCTGGAAAAAAATAGTATATTTGCTCTTAATCCCTACATAAATTTCAAGTAGCAGCACCAGCTGCTACAACAACTGCATAAAACCCATTGGGAATCGGTTACTCTGCATTCAGCAGTTTCATTTTATCTTTTTATCTGTAACAAGCAGGGCGGACTGACCATTTGGAAACTCAGGGACAGCCCAGGGCCCGGGGTCAGTAGGGGGCCCCCATGAGATGCCCCTGGTACCTTTTTCAAAGGCTTTTTTGAGTTTGGGCAAGGACACAGGGGCCCCATGTTCCCCTATTGCCCGGGGGCCCTATGAGTTTTCAGTCCGCCCCTGGTAACAAGTGTCAGTGAGTGTTGTTTCTCAATGCTGCTTTCCCTTCTTTAAGTGTATCGAGACCCAAGAACCAAAATTTGAAAAATTGCCACTTACCAGTCCATAGGTCCGGTGACTGCATTAGTTTTTTTTTTTTTTTTAATAGGCTTTTACCTTTTATGTTAATCTGGTGCTTCTTCACTCCCACACTTTTTAACTTAGGGTGAGAACGGACACCCACTGTACTATATTTATGAAGGAGAAGTGTTGTTGCTCTAGGACAGGACTACAGAATTTCTCCATTAAACTCTTCTCCATAACAAAAGGGATTGAATTCTGTAGCGGACAAAGATAGCTGGGTATTGTGGTAACTGATAACATTCATCAGAAGCAGCAAGCCTAGGATTTCTGCTCACTAAATTTCTGACAGGATCAACAGATATTTTTCAGCAATTATCAGGCAAATCTATCAAAAAGTTGTCATATATATGATTTTATTACACACATACAGTTTATATACTCTTTAAAGATGAACACTAGGTTGCTGTACTTCAAGTGGATATACCAGTTACGTTTTTTTTTTGTTTTTATTTTGTTTTTTTTTTTTCTTTAGAGCCAGTGGTCTTATACAAGCAATCTGAGTGGCTAACTAGCTGCTCGACTGCTTGTACAAGCAGCGGGAGCAGGATTTCTCCCCCTCGGGATCTCCTGTCCTATCAGGAAACTCGAGTGACCACTCGGCACGTCCTCCAGCTGGCCAGACAGCCAAAATCACTGTTGATCGGCTCTCAGTTATAGTAAACCAGAAGCTATGACCTGACATTACTTCTGGTTTTATACAGTGGATATATTCTCATGTGTTTGTGACTCTTGTATAAGGGTCCATATGTTCTGGTAAGAGTCCTACCATTTTCTGGAGGTGAAGCACTAATCATATTGAAGACACATGGTGATCTACTGCATGGTTACATATACTGGGACTATTTTCACATTTGGGCGGATTTATATTATCACTTATATGGTTGCCTTAGTTGCGACATTTGAGCTCTGCAATTTATTTATAATATTTGTACACAATTAACCCGATTGTCTTGCCAGCAGCTTTTTTCATTTATTCACTATTTGAACAGCTTTTTAGGTTTCTTTTATAACTTCTGGTTTACTCAGGTTTACTCAACTAAAAATGGTACCATTTAAAAAAAAAAAAACAAAAAAACAAAAAACAAAAAACAAAAAAAACATTCAAAACACTGATCTTGGGGTTTTGAATGCTTTTGAGTGCAGAGGAAGTATTTGGGGTCTTATACATCCCAGATCCCTTCGTAAAGAGTACCTGTCACGTGTCTCTTGTTGTCACAAGAAATGTTTACATTCCTTGTGACAGCAATAACCGTGGACAAAAAAAAGTTATAGAGAGTGTAAACAAAAAACAAAAAAATAAATAGATAAAAAAAGTAAAGCCCCCCGTGCTCATGTGCAAAGGCAACTGCATGCAGCGGTCACGCATGCAAATAGCGATCCTCCCACACACGAGGTATCACCGCGAACGTCAGATCATGGGCAGGAATTCTAGCACTAGACCTCTGTAAATTAAAGTGCTAACCTGTAAAGGCTTTTAAAGCATTCACTATGAAAAGTAAAATTTACGTTGTTTGTTGCCGTTGCATGGGTGTGTGCGAGTTTAAAGCTTGACAGGTTTGGTATCTATTTACTCCACATAACATTTTATACAAAAAAATGGGTTATGTATTGTGTATTTTTGCACTAAAATACTAAAAAAGGGTATATTTTCCCCAAAAAATTGCTTTGAAAAACTGCTGTGCAAATACTGTGTGACATAAAAATGCAAAACACACCAATTTATTCTCTAGGGTCTCTGCTTAAATAAAAAATATTTTATAGTTTTATATTAGATATATATATATATATATATATATATCTCTATCTATCTGAAGTGGATAAAAACCACGGGCTAAGTTCAGTAGAGCAAGAGGTTTGGCAGCTAAACTTATAAACAAATCTTGCCTTTCCTATTAAATTCAGGATTGGCCCTGCCCTACAATCGCCAGCCAAATCTATCTCTCCATTGGTCAGTGAATATACCTATCAAATTATAGGAGACAGGCACAAGTGCAAGTTTTGACAGGGAGTGTCGAGATTCACATTCATTAGCTGCTTTGGTTTTTAATCTAGTAAAAGGTTTGGATATTGAGGTTTACACTGAAAATACCCTCTGCTTATGGATTTATGTTTGGCCGTAAAGGTGGGCTTGTGTGCCTGGTACCATGCGTTAAAAAAAACCAAACTGCCCTTTATACTAGCAGCTGGGCATAAACAGATAAACAGACTCAAAAGTAAATGAAAAAAAAAAATTGAGCTGTGAAAGGTGGAATAAAAACCACAGAGGATTTCAAGAGGGCAAGACTTACACAAGCCCTGAAAAGACCAGCTTACATCTTTAAAAAACTATTGCACAAAAGGCAACCATTACCTTCATTTCTCCTTCTTCTACAACAAGCTGCCAGTTGGCATCTCCACCTACATCTTGTAGTGAATACGTTAGGTGGTTTTGTACCATCTCTTCCACCTGCAAAATACATTCAAGATGATTTACGATTCAAACCATGACAAAATTTTAATTTATAAAATTGGATGGGGAAAGTACAGAACTTCAGTCAGGTTATTTCTTTGTGACTTTACTCTAGTCATCTCTCCTAGCATTTTATCTCTGGGACAACAGGGCAAGAAATGAGAATAAGGGTCACTAGGACAGGAATGCAAAGAAATCATTACAGTGATTCTAACCCCCCCCCAAAACCAAAACCTGGTGGAGCAGCTCCACTGTAGTGATTGTGTTGCCCACTTATCTGACCTGCAGGAACACCAACATCTTTAATAAAACTTTCCTACCTGGAAACACAGCCTCATTTCCATTTCTGAAATTGAACTGAAACTGTCTGGGACATTACCAATTCCACCCGTGTCTGTCCACTAAACTACTAAAGCTCCAGGATCTGGAACAAGTGGCCTGTGCAGTGCAGGATCATCTCCTGCTCCAGCTAGGAACGATGAGCAATGGCTCCTGCCATCTCAGGCTGTTGCTCTCACAGGCCTGACACCTCACATCCTACCAGCCACCGAGCTTCTCACAGCGCTGCTAGTGTCCTTTCCCTTAGGATGCTTTCTTTTTACTCCACTGTCTGGGTAGGCAACTAAGGCTGTTGTGGATTTGTTTTGGGGAAGGAGGTATATGAGGTTTGGGACATGGAGTTGGTGGTAGAGGGAGCTTGTGTCCTGACAGCCATGTAGCACTCATTTACCCTTGGGTTCTCCCCAATGCTGACATGAACATGAATTTTAAGCTGCTCATCTGGGAAAGGGTAGTGGAGTTGGGAATATTAGTCTTAAAACTCTGTGTAATGGTAGCCTTAAAGAAAAAAAAAAAAAAAACAACACACACACCACACTTCAGAACTACCACTGCATGGCTGGGTATAATCCCTCCGTGGAAATGGAAAACATTACAAATGTATGTAAATATATGCTCTGTTGGTAAAATTTTTTAGAAGGTTGTAATGTTAATTTCAATTACAGCCATTTGCAACTGTGTGTAATTACAGATGTTGAACATAATATCTGGTCCTTTTGGAAATGTCAACAGCCGCATTTGAGGTTTATCTATAAAGTCACTGTTCTAACCCTTTTTCACCCTATGAATTTATTTTGGACAGTTGTAGAGGGTTCCCCATCATTTCCTATCCCTCAGATTCCTTTACACTGTACAGAAAAGTAAAAATCTTCTCAAGGACAGCAGTAAAAACCTGAAACTGTAATCCTTCCCCAGATAAAACAATAATTTTGGCTGGAGATAGACTTTAAAAGAAACAAACCACAACACAGAACAAAAAAAAAAAAAAATATGTTTAAGATGTGACTACATAAACATTTTAGAAGATCCAAGAACAGGATTAGTGGTTCATGTCAAAACTATTTTTTTCTTGGCCTATTCTCATTAGATGCTCTGTGGTAAAATGCATAATAAAAAACATTTAGTTTTTCCAATGGATAATTATCACCTTACTCCATATAGCTAAAGTCTCTCCCCACCAGCTCTGGCTGTGATGACCGTTCCCACAAAGCAGCTCTTCTTACTAATCACTTATCGGTCTTGTTGCCCCCCCACAACCTCGGTAATATAATTTACTGTAGTAGAGTAGAAGTACAGCAACAAAGGGCCCAACCACATTCCAGCACTGAAGAGCGGAGGAGCAGATTTCCAGCTTTCAAGGGGCCACGAAGAAGGGGAAGCATTAGCATTCACTATAATGTTCGCACTATATTTTTAAACAGCTGGAGGATATAATTATCAATATCACTAGAGTCTCTGTCCGGAGTCTCACTACCAAGTCTCTGACCGCTTCATAAAATGTATCCATCAGGTTTATACCCAAACCACAAACATTCTTTTGTGAACAAAGTTACATACACTTGTAAGTATTACAGTTAGAACAGCAGGACACAACAGTCTCAGTGCTTTAGTTAGTTAATTTTATCTTAGATGCAATTTCATTTTATAGCATTCAGAAAATGCACAAAGGTCTGTCTGGTTATAAAGCAAATGAAATAAAAAGAGCCAGAAAGAGTCAGAAAATCAAACTGTCCCACTTGTGTAATATTGCAGTACCTGGCTCTCAAATCTGTGTTCACTAGAAGCACTGACTAAATCAGCTGGAGAGGAATGACAGAGGGACTGCCCGACAGATGGCAAAAGATAAAAAGAAAAAAAACAAAACAAAAAAAAACACAGGTGAAGATAAGCCAAAATGCACAAAAAAAAGAAAAAAAAGAAAACAGTAAGTCATTGCAAAAGAAAAAGCTGATAATTCCAATTTGTCTTTATTTGTGGAATGAAAGTCTCTCCAGCTGGTTATACCAGATCGTCATATATGCCGATCAGCCATAACATTATTTATACACACCTAATATTGAGTAGGTCCCCCTTTTGCCTTCAAAACAGCCCTGACCCGTCGTGGCATGGATACCACTAGACTATGAGGGTATGCTGTAATATCTGGCACAAGACATCAGTAGCAGATCCTAAGTCACATTGCCTCTACCCACTTACCTTCATCCCATAGCGTGTCCTGGTTCTACCTCTTCCTCAGGTACGTGACACGCATTCAGCCATTCAAAACATGATTCATCAGACCAGGCCACCTTTTCCATTGCTCCGTGGTCCAGTTCTGATTCTCAGGTGTAGGAGCTTTTGGCTGCGGACAAGGTCAGCATGGATACCCAGACTGGATTGCCGCTATGCGGCCCCATAATCAACAAACTCTGGTGTACTGTGTGTTCTGATACCTTTCTATTGAAACCAGAATGAACTTTTCAGCAATTTGAGCTATCCTCAAAGCTCTTCTATCTGATAGGACAACACAGACCAGCCCTGGCTCCCCACGAGCATCAGACTTGGCCACCCATAGCCCTGTTGCCAGTTTTCCTTCCTTGGACCACTTTGGTAGGTACTGACCACTGCAGACTAGGAACATCCCATAAGAACTGCAGTTCCAAAGCTGCTCTGACCCAGTCATCTAGCCATTACAATTTGGCCCTTGTCAAAGTCGCTCAAATCCTCCCGCTTGGCCATATTTATCTTTTAATGCTTTCAACACATCAACTTCAAAGACATGTTCACTTGCGGCCTGATATATCCCACCCACTTTCAGGTGCCATTGTAATGAGATAATACATGTTCACCTGTTAGTGGTCAAAATGTCATGGCCGATTGGTGGATAGCAAGATTTTGATTGGTCGATTAAACCGTTTTTCCAGTAACCATGTAATGACAATCTTAGATTTAACTGTTGTTCCCCAAAGAGTTGGATGTGTTCCAACAAAACATTTATATCCTCAAAGTAGGTTGTAAAAGGAAGACCTTAAGATCTGTATGAATAAAGTCAGTCTGCACTCATTCACATCCCCATACTGCGATTCCTAGGCCAGCAGGCTGTTTGAGACAAAACTGGTTCTCTGCCTATACAAAATAATGGGAATGCAAAAGCCACTTAAAGCGGTCTGATGCACCTTAGAAGGATGCCAACAGGTCAAATACACCTGTCAATGAATTTGGAATGACCCCAAAAGCATCTCAAACAAATGGTAAATGGAAATGGAATCCAGCTGGAAGCAGGTTGTATTTACCCACCAACACAGGTCTAAAGACCTAAAGGACTTGCACCATTTGGGGATTAGAAAAATCAGCATATTTACAGTGCTCAGCATAAGGAGTACACCCCCAACAGATTTGACAGAAATACTTTGCTTTTCTTACAGAATCAACATTTTCTATGGGACACTATACTACAAAACACTCCCACAAATGCGGGCCATTGATTGAAACAAGATGTGTTAATTTGCACATACAAAAAGGTATTTTTCCTAACAAACTCATTCAAGACCATGTTGCAAAAATGAACACCTCAATGAAAGTCTTAGGATTTTGTTGTCCAAAATTTAGCTTTGCTCCTAATTAACAAGAATTCAAGGACAGTTGAGTCTATTAAACAGGTATCCAGCAGTCAGTTGATTATAAAAGGGCATGACTTAAGGAAAACCCCTAAACATTTCATGCTGTCAGCAATGGCACCACATGGATGAGAAATGCCACAAGGTCTCAGAAACAGAATTTCTTCTACACAAGAAAGGTGAAGGCTACAAGATCAGCTAAGCTTTAATTTAGCGAAAGTGATACAAAAATGTAACAAAGATGGAACTGCAATCATCTCACAGAGACGTCCATGATAGGAGCGTCTTCTGATGAGAAGGATTGAAGAAAATCACCATGCAGGTTTACTGCAGTTAGCTAAAGAAGTAGAAAGCCAAACTGGGATGATTGTTTCCTGTGACACAATACGGTGTACACTGCAGAGGAATGGCATGCATGAGGGTCATCCACAAAGGAAGACTCTCCTTAAGCCCATGCACAGAAAAGCCCTCCTAGAATTTGCCAGGGCCCATGCTGAAAAAGATGACTACTGGGACTCTGTACTCTGGAGTGATGAGACCAAGATAAATGTATTTGAAACTGTTGGCTGTGATGCCATATAGTTTTGAAAAGGTGATGGGAGTACAAAAAGAGAAAAAAAAATGCATGGTGCCTACAGTGAAACATGGTAGTAGCAGTGTTCTTCTGTGGGGCTGCATCAGTGCTGCTGGATTCAGGGAGCTGCATTTCATTGATGGTACCATGAATTCACAGACGTTTTGCTCTATTTTGAAAGAGAAGATGCTACCATCACTTTGTGCCCTTAGTCATGCACTTTTCCAACATGACAATGATACAAAAACACACATCTACGGCCACTGTTGTATTTATGAACAACAACAGGGTGAAAGTGATTCAGTGGCCAAGTACTGTATGTCTCCTAATCTGAACCCAATCGAACACCTATGGGGAATTCTGAAGAGACAAGTTGAGCATCACTCTCCATCCAGCCTCTAATAGAGGTCGTTCTTGAAGAATGGAAAAAGATTGATGTTACAGTATGTCGCCAACTTGTTCATTCCATGCCTAGAAGACTTGGTGCTGTCCTTACAAATCATGGAGGTCATACAAAATACTAGATGTAGTAGTTTTTGTTGTGGGGTGTGTTCATTTTTACATCAGTTTGAGTAAAACTGAAGATTTTGTAATCCAAGTTATATTATTAACCTTATGTTCATGTAATGAGCTAAACAAATGTTCTATAAAACTCAGTTATGTCGATTATGGAAATTGTTCATTGAGATATTGATTAAAATCTTACTTTTCAAAAGGGGTGCAATCATTTACGCTGAGCACTGTATAGTATGTAAATTTCTTACACAACTGAAAATCTATTTGTTAACCTGTTCCCACCGGCCGGAAGCATATATGCGGCCTCTTGGCAGTTGGACTTTAACACCAAGTGGCCACATACTGTATATGCATCTGTATGTAAACATTTTACTGTGCTGAGAGCTCACTCCCATTACAGTAACTGAAGTGTCACGGAAAGCTCCTGGCGATCAGGAGCTTTACGATCATGTGACCGCTGTGACAGCAGTCACATGATCAGAATGCCCACCTCTCAGCATTTCAAGCCACTTAAAAGGTTGGTAGGTGGTGGCAAGAAAGGGTTAATAACCTCTGAAATATATGGAGTTTTCAGTACAGCACAGTTCTTTACAGTGTAATTCCTACCTGCCTAGGCAATGTTCCTTTCACACTACTAAATGTACTGCTGAAAAAAACAACCGCACTGGTAATTTGTATCCTCAGTAACAATTACATATCAGTAGTATGAAATAATAAATATTAAAAGTAAAGCAAAGTAAAAGACTCACTGTTCTGGCATATCGGTGGCTTCCCACTCCTGTGAATGCATCACTTGTTGGCATAGGGGAAGATAAATGTGTCCGGCTCTTTTCTGACTGAGACTGAAGGAGAGAAAAAAAAAAGTTACACAATATTGGCAAACAACTTTTTTATTGGAAGTGGTTAGATTTATCCAGTTCTTTTGTGCTGGTTTTCTTAGCTGTACTTAAAAAAAAAAAAAAAAAACTTTTTTTTCACATGGCATTCAATTGATACACAAATTAAAATTTAATAGAATAGAGATTATATAAAGAACGGCCAACCCAAAGTAGCAGTAACCTCCACAATGTCGACTTTTTTTTTTTACTAAGCTGCAGCAGTACCTGTGTACTATACCCCACTTGCAGCTCAAGGAAAGGCATTTGTTTGCTTTTATTTCCCATAGTCAATGTGATCAGAAAAGTAACACAAAAAGGAGCTCATCAGAAGAATCTGAGAAGACAGTCAGCTCTGCCTAGGTACACACACATCTAAAGTGGATGATGGTGGAAGGTTCACTGCTAGATGCCTTGGTAACTCATACCTTTACTGACACAGACTACTAAGGATCTGTGACTGAATAAATGCCACTAAGGCACTGACAAATCCTAAACTGGTTACAAATACTAAAGGATTTGCTTAAAGGAGAAGTTCCTCTGTTAAAATAAATAAAATGCACATCTTTTTGCAGGAAAAAAAAATTTTTTTTTTTTTTTTTTTTTTTTAATAGGAGCCTGCAAAGGATTGTACTTGTGGTCAGCAGATCACGGGTGCAATGCAGGACTCCTGCAGACTGTTGGTGGAAGCTATCTGTTCGTACCTTGCACAATCAGGCAGTCCCACGACAGGGGGAAACCATGAACTACCTAAAGTGCTCAACGGCGTCGTGTTACTACAAGCTGACAGCCACAAAAGGCAGACCATAGTTGTAGTTATCTTATTCACAGAACTCTTTTCTTTTTTCACTTCTTTTAAAACTGTGACAGTGAGTTCGAGGAGAAGATCCCTGGCTTGCTGTCACTAGAGGCGGGGAGCTGGGGAGAGGCTGCAGCAGTGGCAAGTTACATGTTCCCCCCTAAAAATGGGTGGAACATGTAACATGTTCCCTAAGGTGAACTTATCCTTTAATGCATATGCGTCTGCACGCAAAGTAACACGCTTGCAGCCCCATCAGGACCTTTGCACAAGACATGGATATTGTTTATTTGAAACAGAGAAAATAACTGCTTTAGACAGTCCTCTTCTACCCTACAGCAAGCAGATCTTCCCTGTTAAAAAGGACATGCCATTGATGCAGGTGGTAAAATTACACACCCTACACACAGTTAAAAGGCTGAAAACACTAGATATAATTAATTTCAATGGTTGATCTATCAATCTCAGATTGTTTTTAAGATTTCAAATACCACATATAATGTAAACCTAGAAGGCAGATAAGCCACCCACACACGGCAGGAGGGACTGTCCTGTCAGCACAGTCTGTGTTGATGGGGGAATTGTGCAAATTTCTTCCCTGCAATCTGTGGTTGCAGGAAAGGAATTCAGACTGCCTATGGCCTGCCTAAGTAGTGCCCACAAGATGGCAACAAACCCATAATGAACATTCCTAAAAAATCATTCCCTCCACCATTTGGGGATTACAATTTTACAAAGTAATCTTTAAAACTGACATACTTTCTAACAATACTGATTAGCATTAAAGACTAAACAGTCACACCTTTCAGTAAAATCAAGGTTCTAAAGTATTGGGCGATACAATGATAAAAAGGACAATATCAACAGCCACTGGGAAGCATTTGTGCATTGTTATTGCAATTTAACACATTCAGCTTAATTCTATAGTAATGTTTATCAACTGGGGCTCTGCGGTGATCTACCTGTTTGTCACAGGCAGTTGACAGGTAGATAGCATCCCCTCTGCTGACTCACATACAGCTACACAAGTGGCTCTGCTTGTGTAGATATGCAGTGTTGATCCCCGCTGGCCCCTCCTCATGTCTATATCTTGGGTGCTTGTATTTGACATGGGATGGGATGAGGGGCGCGGGGAACAGCACAGCTAAAGTCTCAGAAGAAGAGGAGGACTTGCTTATCTCTGCAGATGAAACGACCGCTGCCCTGCCATTTGCCCTGATCCCATGTAAGGTACCCTTAAGCTCATGTGCCCTGATCCCATGCAAGGTGCTCTGATCCTATGTGCCATGATCCTAAGTAAGGTGCTCTGATCCCATGTGCCATGATCCTAAGTAAGGTGCTCTGATCCCATGTGCCCTGCTACCCTCCATGTAATGGAGGCTGCTGACCCGCTATGCTTTGCCCTGCTGCCCCCCTGTACACTGCTTAACCCAAATTTGACCCAGAATTGAGAGTCTGTGCAGAAAAAAAAGCAAACACAAGATTTATAATACACAGGTACACTTTAACATTGATTTTATTATTTAATGCCATGTCAAAAAATAATTGTTATATCAACAGCTCGCTTATCACACCAATGTTCCATGAGCTGTACATTTCTTCAGGGGTTCCCAGAGATGTCAAACCTTTTTCCAAGGGTTCCTCCAATTTAAAAAAGGTAAACACTGCTCTAGAGGGTGAAAGGAGTTTCATGTCTTTACATGCCAATTTTTTTTTTTTTTTTCAATGAAAGCTGGCTGATTAAATCTTTACCATTCCAAATATGTCAAACTTTTTTGTGTGTGCGTGCGCAATATGTATGTTCAAAAATATGCACTTGAGACTTTACATGCACCATGTGTATATATGAAATGTACACTAAAGTGAGATATAGAGACAGCACAGTCTCAGTTTAGAGTCTTTTACGAACTTAAAAAACCACTGCCAACCAATGAAGTTCAGCTTTGTCTTCCCTACTACCAATTCTTCACTGCACTGCAGATCCTGGGAGCTGCCATCTTGTATTTTGGAGCAGACTGACTTCCTAATGTCACACAGCTGGTTCCTCATTGCACATGTGCAAGCAGTACAGTGGGACTGGTCCTGGCACATACACCATACTCCTCAAACTAGGTCTTTATGGAACTTGGCTGCACACAGGGGCATAGTCATGCTGTAACATAATATAGACTTCTCCAAATTGCCACTGGATTGGAGATGCATAGTTGTCTAAGATATATCTTTGTATACTGTAGTACTAAACATATTCTTGTGTCAGTATATCTACGCTATATGGCCAATATACAGAAGCTATTGACCATGGTACTTAGTATAGTTTAAGCTGAACATTTGGCTGTGCAACGCAGAGCTATGCCATGTCTTTTATGTATGGAAAATGTAAAACTAACTTAAAATTAAACTACCTTAAATTTTTTTTCAGAAATTGAAGCTCCAAGTAGGTAATGTATGATAGCTCATGTTTGCATAGCTACTGACCACTTGTCTAACTGTATCGAAAGGACAGGTAATCAGCCTGCAGAACATTCTCCTCCCTGTTTTGGACTGACTAGCATCTTGCTTTCTGGTATTTCAGCATATGCAAGTGTGGTCACTATTACCAATAATTAAATTAGAAAATAAAACTAACTATACTTTTCCTGTGCTGTGAAATCGCAGTTTTATCTTTTAGTTCAAGTGTATATTTCTGTTTTATCACTTTCTCTTCACTCTGTATGATGGACGGAACAGACAATTTATTTCTTTATTTAAACCAACATTACCTGCTCAATTTTGTCTTGTCGGTCCAAAGCAGCCTCAACAGCATCAAAGAACTCTTCCTCATTGATAAGACTGTTGGGTCCCTCCTGTCAAAGCAAGACCTTGTTAATTTCTGTATATGTAACACATACATTGAACATATACTTTTATTCCACCTGCAGACATTGGCATTTTCTTCTGTGAAACACCTGCTAATGCAGATGATTAATGAAAGATTAATTAGAATTTAAGAAGATTAAGTTACTTCTATACAGATTACATACTACAAGTTAAAGAAATTGTACATGAATCACATATTAAAAACACTGATAAGATGTTTTTATAGGTTTCATTTCCTAAAATAATTCAAATCAAAATTCCGCTTTAAAATCTGTTAGAAAACAGTTAGAATTATGGACCTGCCTGTTGTGTCCTCAAGTGGAATGAATGTCCAGTAAAGATTAACAGAATTTGGTGTCTGCTAGAATTTGTATACCGCTGTCCCACGTCTAATTTGCATAGTATATAATGTACAGTACAGCATTACCAACAGACCCTGTAATGTAACTTACTTTTTTGATAACCGAGTTTTACGCCTTCACAAGCCAACTTTTTTCCAGTGAAAACCCGATTTACAAAACCTTTTCCATTCTGATGGCATCAAAATTGTTTTGGGCAAACATGGATTCACAAATTATTTACTTGAAAAGTTGCATAAAATGTGCTTTATGGTGTCTGCTAGCTAGAAGTAGGGGAGCAAACAGTGGCAGGATATACAATTTTCTGCACAGAGTGGAGCAATGTGCAGTATAACGTATAGTACAGTGTACAACACAGCATTACTGAATGACACTGTAATGTGACTTACGTTCTTGTTAATGAAATAAAGCACATCATTATTCAGAAGAATCATTTGATTCACAATAAATACAGGGCAAGGGTGCAGGATTCTGCAAGAAATAGTCTTACACTGAGCCTAGTCATACCCAGATAGAACTGTAGTCTAGATGGGAACTTCGAAACTAAACCTAACATTGTCATAACTGCTAAACAAAACAAGACATGGGACACAAACATACACTGTGTGCACAATTACTAGACAAGTTGTATTTTTGAGGATTCATTTCATTATTGAACTACTACAGTGCTCTTGGTCAATCCAAAATGTTAATGAATCTCAAACCTAAATATTTCAGAAAGTAAAACATGAGGTTTTGGCTTTCTTCGGAGAATATCTCTGTGCACAATTATTGGGCAACTACTAGTGTGCAGAATTATTATGCAACTAAATGAAAAACGAAAATGTTCCCATCAAACTTGTTTATTTTCATCTGTTAATGTGAGAATAATAAACAACTAAATTTACAAATAAAAACATTTTTGACATTGAGAAAAAAAAAAAAAAAATCAGTGACCAATATAGCCACCCTTCTTTTCAATAACAGTCATAAGCCTTCCATTCATGAAGTCTGTCAGTTTCTTGATCTGTTGACGATCACCTTTTTTGCAGCAACCACAGCTTCCCAGACACTGTTCAGAGAGGTGTACGGTTTTTCTCCACCGTAAATATCCCATTTAAGAAGGACCCACAAATTTTCAATAGGGTTTAGGTCAGGTGAGGAAGGGGGCCATGTCATTATTCTTTCATCTTTAAGGCCTTTACTGGCTAGCCATGCAGAGGAGTACTTCAATGCATGCGATGGTGTATTGTACTGCATAAATATCATGGTCTTCTTGAAAGATGTAAACTATTGCCTGTACCACAGCTTGAAGAAAGTGTTTTCCAAAAACTGGCGGAAGATTTGGGAGTTCATTTTGAGTCCATCTTCAACCCGAAAAAGGTCCAAATAGCTCATCTTTAATAATACCAGCCCATACCAACCCACCTCAACCTTGCTGGCATCTGAGTTGAAGTGTAGCTCTGTGCCCATTACTGATTCAGCCATGTCTTGTTCAGTGGTGGTCGGGTTTCAGCCTTCCATACCTTGGCCATGTCTCTGAGCACTGAACACCTTGTACTTCTGGGCACTCAAGGTAGGTTGCAGTTCTGGAATATGACAGCACTGGAGGACAATGGGCTCCTGGGTATCTTCACGTTTGATTCTTCTCAAATCTTTTGCAGTTAATTTGCATCTTTCTCTCAACAAGTTTCTTGCAAGCCTGTTGACAATTTGCAACAAAACATTTGATGGTTCTGTGATCACGCCCCAATATCTTGGCAATTTCAAGAGTGCTTCATCCCTCTGAACGACTTTACAATTTTTGACTTTTCAAATTCATTTAAATCTCTTTTTTTGGCCCATTGTGCCCGAGGAAAAGAAGCTGCCCAGTTATGCACACCTTGATACAGGGTGTTGATCTCCTTAAGCCACACCCGTCCTCATTACACAAATAGACATCAAGCTGTATAAACGTGAATGCTTATTGGATTTAAGCACATCAGTTGGAGTTGGACAAAATGAATAAAAATTTTGATTTGGTCAAAATACTCACTTGCCTAATAATTGTGCACACAGTATATTTATGAAGGCAAAACAGAGTTACTCAATTTCTAGGAATCTTCCAGGACAGCATACAAGCATATGAGAGAGGCTCTGCCTACCTAAAATAGGAAACATATCATCCACATTTAAATAAAAAGAGCAGTGACCTAGTCTCTTCAGTATTAAGCAAAAACCAAAAGTAAACTAATTTAATAACACCATACAGAACCTAGGATTGGAATCCCTGCTGTCCTGGAAGATTGAAGTTTTCTCCAATCATCTTCCAGGACAGCACATGAGAGGATGGGCCAGTAACACAATCTTAGGGTAGGGTACTATTGCTTGCAGGACCTATTCCATGAAGCGGTGACAGCTTTGTAGAGCTGTTGAGGCAAACCTTTTTCTCTGTCCATGCTGAGGCCAATGACTTGTAAAATGGCCTCTAAATCCACTTACAGGTTCTACATTAGAAAGGCTGCTCTGAGTAGAGCAGCTTTTTGTAAACCTTTTTAACCCCAAGAAACCCCTAAAATAAGTTTCAGGTCTCAGGAAGCCTTTACTGAAATCAACTCACCTGAGGGCTGTGGGAAAAAATGCTTCTTTCTTTGGTAGTCAGTAAGAATAATAAAACAGTAGTGGGTCAGAACGATGTAATGTTGCTGGCTTAGCCAAGTGCTGTCGGCCTTAGAACTATGCACTTGGAGGTCAATCAGCTATAGCTCAATGAACAGCTAGCAACCTCTAGTGGATTCCCACGGGTATCCACAAAATCCCAGTTGGGAATGGCTGATGTAAAGTATTCACTGAAAAGGTGAATTTGATGCGCCCGTCTATGGCGTTCTTGTATATTTCCTACCAACTTACTTGGGTCCCGTGAATAGTAACCAAAAAGCCATTTTTTTCCTTAAAGTGGTTCTAAAGGCTTTCTACCTTCATGCACTCTATGCATGAAGGTAAAAAGCCTTCAGCATGCAGCTGCCCCCTCAGTCCCCTCTAATACATACCTTAGCCCAATCTCAACCCAGCGATGTGCACGAGAGCAGTGGCTGTCCCAAGTCTCTCCCTCCTCATTGGCAGAGACACAGCAACGGGAGCTTCCCGAGGAGGGAGTGGGGGCATGGAGCGCTGTGTGACAGAGGGCCAAACTCAGGAGAAAGCATGCACAAATGCCCCTAGAGCAAGCAGCTTGCTCTAGGAGCACTGAACACTTCCCCTCACATCTAATGTAATAACGATTGAGTACAGGAAAAGCGTACAGTAGGTTTCCATGATTGCTAAACCATGGACTTATACTGCATCTCCTGATGTGCCGAAATAGCTACTTGGGGCATGGTCTTAAAAATATCATCCTTGTCTATCATCATCATCATCCATTGTCTATCATCAGGGTGGAAAGACTGCTCATAGGTGTATGAAAGGGGGGATAGATGAGCCTCTATAATCACTAAAGAAAAATTTTCAAAAATTGCTAGATTGCCAGTCACTAACCCGTTAATATGAGCGATATACAAGGACAATCAGCATATTGCTTACATATGCCTACACATATACGTTAACTGTACCCAAGCACATACAGTGGTAACTCACACTCTACATAATAATCAGCATAACAGTAGTACCTATGGAGCCTAAACAACAGGTTCTTGTATTTACCTAGTAGATACACTATATTGCCAAAAATACTTGGACACCTGCCTTTACACGCACATGAACTTTAATGGCATCCCAGTCTTAGTCCATAGGGTTCAATATTGAGTTGGCCCACCCTTTACAGCTATAATAGCTTCAACTCTTCTGAGAAGGGAGTAAGGGGCAGTGACATATCAAGCCAGAAGGGACTCCCCCACTTAGTATTCTGTCTCTGACTAGTTGGAGTGGTGCTAGTCCTGATGTGCCTAACTATGCATCCTATAGATTTCCTGTAAATTTCCACATATAGATTCATTTTTCTGACTAGGTGCTGGCCGTTTTAAACCATGTCACATGAGAGGGGGGTGCAGCACAAACAGCACTTGAAGAACTGCAATGTAAATATGCGTGGTATAAAGTTCCTCATCTAGGGCCCTCAAACAAATCCAGGGAATATTTATATTCCAAATTCTATTTATCATTTCAACAATGTATGTCCAGTATCTTGTTAGTTTAGGGCATTTCCACAGCATATGGAGAAGGGTGCTGTCACGATCGCAGCGTCAGACCCCAGACCTTCTCACCCAAACTCGTGACCAAAGGGCTAGCCGATCTAAAACCGCAATGTGACGTGCGTAACAATGCCACACCCAGCTGCACCCTGCACAGTGATTTTCCAGCTAATGGATACAGATCGATGTACCGGCAACCTGAGCCTGGGTCAGGTTAATTACACAATTAACCCTTCACACTGCCACCACCTCCTTTTTGTACAGAGAAAGAGGAAACTCGGTGTTATCTGCTATAACACTATAATGATTGAGATAATCGTCTGTATAAAATGGTCCGCAGGCCAGTTATACAGAGGTTTAAACAACCACAGTAGCATCTCTTTAGAGGCAGGAATTTGAGAGTTGCAATACAAAGCTATAGAAACAGTTCAACACTTTCATAAAGAAAGCTTTATTACTAAAAAGGTCGAACAGGAGCAATAAAAATATTTACAGAACAAAGATGTAACTAAGAGATATATATATATAGAGATATATATATATATATATATATATATATATATATATCGAATGCCTTTGCGACATCAAGGGAGAGAAGTGCTCTGTTGCCCATATTCTCCTGTGGTAACTGCAAATTGAGATATAGCCATCGAAGATTAATGGCAGTCGATCAGCTGCGGACGAACCCCAACTGATCTGGGTGTATGAGTTTAGCAATTGCTTTGGAAAGCCGTGTTGCAAGTACCTTTGTTAAAATCTTTAAATCTGTGGGCAATAGTGAAATTGGGCGGTATGATTCCGCCTGAGTAGGGTCCTTCCCCAGCTTCAGAAGAACTACTATTCCTACTAATTGCCTCGTTCATGGAGGATGGAAGAGATTTTTGAGTCTTAGTGGCCTGTATTGTATTGAGTAATTCAGGAAGGAGTAACTCTCCAAACCTTTATATATTTCGATTGGTAGTCCATCACTACCTGGAGCCTTAGAGTTGGCAAAGGAGACCACTGCTGATTGGAATTCTAAGGAGCGTTTAGTCGTCTCCTATCTGCAACTGAAAGCTCTGGGAGGTTAAAGTCAGCAAGGAAATCAGTTAGCTTTTCCTCAGGTTAGGAAACTTTAGAGGAGTATAAGGAAACATAAAAAGAGCAAAAGACCTGTAGAATGGAAGGAGTGTCACTGGACACCTGAGTAGGAGACAGAATTAATGCAGAGACAGGTTGACGGCTGTTGGGACTTGGCTATAACCGCCAACAGGTGTCACAAAAGGTCTGGGAGGAAAGAAAATAGTTTATTTTCAGCGTGTTGTATGTGTTTGCTAGTTAAGAGCGTGTTATGCTGGCAGCCAGTCCCGATAACAAAAGTAAATAACTGTGCAGGGGTAGGATTACAATTTACTAGGTTAAAGACCATCTGAAGCCCTTGGGAAGGAGTGGCTTGGCCCTTAGGAAAATAAGGCTTGACCCTTAGCAGCATGTGAGCACTCGGGAGCAACATCAAGAAATGCAAGTTACACATTTTCACATCATCACTCAGATACTACTTCTTGCAATGAAGGGTGACATACCTCATAGTCTGGTCCTCCAAAATGAGATTTCTTCTTTAGTTCAGTCATGGCATTCTTGTATGCTTCTTCAACACGCCTCCTTTTTTCAACTTCCTACAGAAAGAGAATAGAAATCTTATTTCTGTGTACCATCTCCTATACATGTGTCTATTCAACTACAGTATGTGTATGAAAAAGGTTTATTAAGAGGATTATTCTACACAGTCAGTTATGGTCTAAAAGGAACTTTTGAATTTTACACAAATTTACCCATTCTTACACAAAAGAAAAGTATTCTAAATTCATAATTATCCACTATATTTTGTCAATCACCTCAAGATGAGGCCTGATGGAGAAGCTTCACAAGACCCAGTATGGTATTCTCTCATCTTTTAATCATACTCAGTTCTGGGTGTTACAGCCGGGCTGATTCTACCTGGAAATCATACAATTTCTTGTACAATTTTTCCTTTAGATTCACCAAAACCACATAATAGCAAGTCAAACCGAAACACTTTCAATTTGTATGCAATCATGCATGCCTTTGCACTACACAGTTGAAGAAAAATCTAAAGGAAACCGAAGAAAATAGTATAATGTATAGTCAAGCTTAAGAACAGATAGAAAGGTTAGTGGAGTAGTGATAAAACCTCCCTCTCTATGCTATATAACACCAACAGCTGAACCAGAGGAAGCTCCACAATATACACTAAAAACTCAATCAGACCACAAAAATGCACCCAGGATGCATTCTGGATATGTTTTTGCTTACAGTTCACACCACATTCTGTTCCAATGCATTTTTTTGTGTGTTTTGCTATGTTCCAGTACAGTTCTGTGCAGAAAAAAATGCAGCATGTTCTACTTTTTTCTTTTCTGCACCGGAAACTGACTGGAACTGACTGCACTGGTGAGAACTTCGGTCATTGAAATACATGGAAAACACTGTCCATGTATTTTTGATGCAGGAAAAAAATGAAAAAAAAAAAAACGCACTGGACTGTATCTGGTATGAATCAGCCCTAAGGGCTGCATTTTTTCTGCACAGAACTGTACTGAAAGAGTAAAATGCTTAAAAAACCCAAAAAAAACACTGGAACGGAGTGTGGTGTGAACTGTAAGCAAAGACTCATCCGAAACGTATCCAAAGTATGTTTTTGTGGTGTGAACTGGCCCTAAAAAGGACAGTTAAAACTCTGCCAATATTGTTGCACTGAAAGAAATAACTCCAGCGCCTCAAAGGGGTCAATGCCAGGAAGAAACCAGGGAATCAGATGTATTAAATGTATTAATGGCCTTGGAATACAATCTTGGCGACGCAGCCCTCCTAAGACTGGGAGATCAAACCGAAACTGGAAAAGAATCACACAGATGGCGCCAGTAGTGTATGTTGTTTGTGCTGCCCTAGGCAACACAAAAATCAGGCAGCCCCCCTAAATTTAAAAAAAAAAAGGCGCAACCCTTCCTGGATACTCGCCATCCCAATATGCACGCCCTATAGTTTATCCCACCTACCCCAAAGGAATCCACCCCATACATATACCGCAGTGCATGCCCTTCTGATCATGTCCCCCACATATTGCCAACCTGATCGCACCCTCCATTATACCGCCAACCTGATCACCCCCCCCCCACACACCGCCAACCTGATTGCACCCCCCCCCCCCACACACATACCGCCAACCTGATTGCACCCCCCTCCCCCCACACATACCGCCAACCTGATTGCACCCCCCTCCCCCCACACATACCGCCAACCTGACTGCACCCCCCTCCCCCCACACATACCGCCAACCTGATTGCACCCCCCTCCCCCCACACATACCGCCAACCTGATCACACCCCCCCCCCCCCCCCCCCACACATACCGCCAACCTGATTGCACCCCCCTCCCCCCACACATACCGCCAACCTGACTGCACCCCCCTCCCCCCACACATACCGCCAACCTGATTGCACCCCCCTCCCCCCACACATACCGCCAACCTGATCGCACCCCCCCCCCTCCATTCTGATCACCCCTCAAATACCCCCCCTCCCCCACACCTTAGGTTTACCAATCCCCCCCAGGTCTCACAGTCCTGCGGCTCCTCTACATGGAGTCAGGATGACTAGCCGTGTATCAGGCAGTCAGAAGATCGCTACCAGGATCACAGGTGGCAGCTGCAGCATAGAGCAGGAAACCACCACCTCCACCCCGCATGTCCAGGCACACGCCGCCATTTCGGAGCTTGCCTGACAACAGGACCCTTCCCTGCATGCACCTGGGATCTGCCCACCGATCCGTCCTCCTCATCCTTGGATCTGTTCCGACAGCGGGGTAAGCTCACCGTCCCGCTGAAAGTCAGTGTGCTCTCTCATCCCAGCTGTTCAGTAAACGGCAGACAAACTAAAACTTCCACACTGCACCCTCACTCCTACTGGGTGCAGTGTGGAAGTTTTAGTTTGCCTGCTGGGGGGACAAGTATTTTAAAAATCCGAATCCCTAGTAAGCAGCTGGGGCTCCATAATTTACCACACTTCGGCCACACTTCCGCCCCCCCATCAAAAATTCCACCCTAGGCAAACGCCTTGTTTGCCTCGTGGTAAATACACCCCTGGGCAGCGCAAACACCTAGCACATTATCCAAGGTTTATTTAAAATTAAAAAAAAAAAAAAAAAAAAAACGCTTACAATATGAGTGGCATAAAAAAAAGCCTATGGAGCCACTGGGATGGCCCAACGTGATGGCGTATCTGACTGGTGGTGAGGTCAGTCTGCGGACGCATTTCTAGGACGTGTCCCTTTCCTCAGAGCTGGCAAACCAAAGGTGTTAGCGCCACCTGTGTGCTTTTCCAATATTGTTGCACACCCACTTAAAGCATAAGATTTTTCTCAAACTACTACTGAAACTTACCGAAATGCTTGTGAAAGGCCAACACAAAAGGTGCAATGCCTAGAAATGCAGGTGACACATTATTTTAACCACTTGACGCCAAATCACGTACATGATTTGGTCCCCGGCTGTTTCTATTGTCTAGGGAGGCCAGAAGGAACGTCATGGACGTCACTTCCAGTTCTGACAGATTTAAACATTGCCTATTTTTATTTTTTTTTATCTATAACCCTTTTGCTGCGAGGTCCTTACGGTGTACGAACCTACTGAACTGCTTGCTACCTGGCCGGCAGTATGGACCTGACATTCCAAAAAAAAAAATTAACCCCCCTCCCCCCAATACCGCTAATGTATCTCCAGTCCAGTGTCTCCTCTTCATTCTCTGCCCACCTTACAGCTGCCATTTTGTGTCTTTCCCTTTCCTACATTCCCCCCCGCCAAACCAGCCCCCGCAGCCTTGATCCCCTGTTGGTACTCTGCAGGCTCTGGCTTTTCTCCACACACTCTGGCTTTGGGTGCTGCAGGGCAGCCACAGAGAATTTGCAACTCTGTTCATTCTGACCCCTGCAATGCTCCCCCTCCATCCTCCCGCTGGCAGCAGATGTTGCTGGGGCACACAGGGAAGCGGTCATCAGAATGGAGAGGGGGGTGTTTGTAGGTAAACCGGTGCTGTCCATTCATCACTGGAGCATAGTGAACCGTGTTTACTATACCACAGTTTTGTGAATGAATATACAGACTCCTGTTCATTCATGTAATGTGCATCTCAGGCTGCAGAAAAAGGGACTGTCTTGTTTTTTTTCATGTATTTTTTTCCATAAACAAATTGTGTTTGAAAAGCCGCTGCGCAAATGCTATGTGACAAATTTGCAATGACCACCATTGTATTCTCTAGGGCCTTGGTTGATAAAAAAAAAAAAAAAAATGCGGATTTTCACTTGTAGACAAAAAAAAAAGTGTCAGAACACGCCTGATCTTCAAGTGGTTAACTAGCTTATGCGAATATAGACAAATGGGTCAACCTGATATCTAGAACTAGCAAAAACACACCTTGTCCAGCCTTTTTTGCCAACTGTCCTCCCGCTTAACCATAAGGTCAATGCAATGCGAAAGCGTGGCCAGAATTCCTGCTGTAGTAGCTTTGAAAGTGATGGCTTCTCCTTTAAAATCAATGCCATTAATCCCCTTGGGCGTCACATGTGGGAACACTGAAAGAAAAGAGAATTGTACTTAGAACAAAGAATGAAACAAATTTTTTTTATACTGTTGCTTCCGTAACATACAGTGCAATACAATAGAAAACAACCATAAAACTAAAAAAACAAAAAAAAGAAAACCCCACAAACTAAATTTTGATATGCTGGTTACTGGTTTTAGAGGCATGATTACCAGAGTACCACAAGTCAACATCAGAGTCAACCTACACACTTTATATAAAAACCAAGACAGCCATTTCATGGCTCGATACAACCTCTCCCAATGCAGCAGATCTCCCATGCAATGTCCTGAGCATTTTAAGCTAGAAAGGCCATCTCAAACTTTGTCAATGCAAAGGGAAGCAGACAGCAGTGCATACAGACACTTCTGGTGCCATATGTCCTAGGAGAGATTAAAGTGCATCTACACTCAAGATAATAAAGTCACTGCGGATGGATGGATATAGAACCAGAGGCTATAGATTACCTGTGGAGAGAAATTAAGCAATTGACTCTTAAAGGGAGTATGAAATGAGAGGTTTTGCGGTGATCAAGTGTTATAAAAACAAACACTGTATCCACAGCGCATATTAAACACACCAAAAAAATTAAAGGAACACTTTGAAAACACAACAGATCTTAATAGGGGAAAAAAAATATCATGCTGGATATCTATACTGATATGGACTGGGAAATGCGTTAGTAACGTATGGATGCCCCATTATTTGAATTCAGTCCTCTGTAGGTTGATAATTTTTAATTTCCATCAAAGACACTGAAAATCAAAGTGAAATAATGATGAAGCAGGTTCTTGTCCATTTTGCTGAAATTTCATTGCAGCAACTCAAAATGGTACTCAGTTTGTATGGCCCTCATGTGTTTGTATGCATGCCTGACAACGTTGGGGCATGCTCCTAATGAGACGACGGATGGTGTCCTGGGGTATTTCTTCTCAGATCTGGACCAGGGCATCACTGAGCTCCTGGACAGTCTGAGGTGCAACCTGAAGGTGTCAGATGGACCGAAAAATGCCAGAGGTATTCTATTGGATTTAGGTCAGGCAAGCATGGGGGCCATTCAATGGTATCAATTCCTTCATCCTCCAAGAACTGCCTGCATACTCTTGCCACATGAGGATGGGCATGGTCATGCACCAGGAGGAACCCAGGACCCACTGCACCAGTGTAGGGTCTGACAATGGGTCCAAGGGTTTCATCCCGATACCTAATGGCAGTCAGGGTGCCATTGTCTGGCATGTAGAGGTTTGTGCGTCCCTCCATGGATATGCCTCCCCAGACCATCACTGACTCATGACCAAAATGGTCATGCTGAATAATATTACAGGCAGCATAATGTTCTCCATGGCTTCTCCAGACCCTTTCACGTCTGTCACATGTGCTCAGAGTGAACCTGCGCTCATCTGTGAAAAGCACAGGGCGCCAGTGGCGGACCTGTCAATTCTGATGTTCAATGGCAAATGCCAATTGAGCTCTATGGTGCCAGGCAGTGAGCACAGGGCCAACTAGAGGATGTCGGGCCCTCAGGCCACCCTCATGAAGTCTGTTTGATCAGACATTCACACCAGTGGCACACAGGAGGTCATTCTGTAGGGCTCTGGCAGTGCTCAACCCATTCCTCTTTACACAAAGGGGCAAATACTGGTCCTGCTGATGGGTTAAAGACCTTCCAGGGTCCCGTCCAGCTCTCCTGGAGTAGCTGCCTGTCTCCTGGAATCTCCTCCATGCTCTTGAGATTGAGCAAAACATCTGACAATGGCACGTGCTAATGTGCCATCCTGGAGGAGATGGACTGCCTGTGCAAGCTCTGTAGGGTCCAGGTATCGCCTTATGCTACTAGTAGTGACACTGATCCTAGCCAAATGCAAAACTAGTAAAAAAAAAAAAAAAAAAAAAAAAAAAAAACGGTCAGAAAAGATGAGTAGGGAAAAGGGAAAAAAAAAAGCCAGAGACCTCCACCTGTAAAAACATTCCTGTTTTGGGGGGTCATCTTATTGTTGCCCATTTAGTGCACCTGTTTTGGGGGTTGTCTCATTGTTGCCCATCTAGTGAACTTCTTAATTTCATTAACACCAAAAGCAGCTGAAACAGATTAACAACCCTCTCTGCTACTTAACTGAGCAGATCAATATCCCAGGAGTTTGACTTGATGCTATACTCTGATTAAAAAGTGATCCTTGAATGTTTGTTAGCAGTGTGTACACACACACTATATTGCCAAAAGTATTGGGACACCCCTCCAAATCATGGGATTCAGGTGTTCCAATCACCTCCATGGCCACAGGTGTATAAAATAGAGCACCTACGCATGTAGACTGCTTTTACAAACACTTGTGAAAGAAAGGGTCGCTCTCAGAAACTCTGAATTCAAGCATGGTACTGTGATAGGTTGCCACCTGTGCAATAAGTCCATCCATGAAATTTCCTTGCTAATAAATATTCCACGGTCAACTGTTAGTGGTATTATAACAAAGTGGAAGCAACTGGGAACAACAGCAACTCAGCCACCAAGTGGTAGGCCACGTAAAATGACAGAGCAGGGTCAGCACATGCTGAAGCGCACAGTGCGCAGAAGTCGCCAACTGTCTACAGAGTCAGTAGCTAAAGACCTCCAAACTTCATGTTGCCTTCAGATTAGCACAACAGTGCATAGAGAGCTTCATGGAATGGGTTTCCATGGCCGAACAGCTGTATCCAAGCCTTACATCGCCAAGTGCAATGCACAGTGTCGGATGCAGTGGTGTAAAGCATGCTGCCACTGGACTCTAGAGCAGTGGAGATGTGTTCTCTGGAGTGACAAATGACACTTCAGTCTGGCAATCCAATGGACATGTCTGGGTTTGGCGGTTGACAGGAGAACGGTACTTGCCGTTGTGTAAAGTTTGGTGGAGAGGGGATTATGGTGTGGGGTTGTTTTTCAGGGGTTGGGCTTGGCTCCTGGGATGCCATTAAAGTCCATGTGTGTGTAAAGGCAGACATCCCATACTTTTGGCGAGGGAGGGGGAGAGAGGGGGAGGGAGAGGGGGGGAGGGGAGAGGGGGGGAGGGGAGAGGGGGGGAGGGGAGAGGGGGGGAGGGGGAGGGGGAGAGGGGGGAGGGGGGGAGAGAGAGAGGGGAGTATTTGGAAGGTGTCACTTCTGTATATAGTAGATGTCTTACTGATCCAAAGGCTGATTAAAGTCCATGTGTGTGTAAAGGCAGGCATCCCATACTTTTGGCAATAGAGAGGGGGAGAGGGGGAGGGAGAGGGAGAGAGAGGGGAGTATTTGGAAGGTGTCACTTCTGTATATAGTAGATGTCTTACTGATCCAAAGGCTTTAAAAGTACACATAACAGACTTCCTGACACCAACAATGACTTTTAAATGTGCAGATGTTTTCAGGGTGACAAATTATTGAAGCCAGTCAAAGCTACACTCCAGGTATGGTTTTTACTGTATTGTTACATTGGTCCAGCTTGCAGCAATGTAAGTTTACATATCTCATACCTGTGTTTTAGTTGGCGATACTACAGTGATTGCCACATTCCTACAGGTTCTGTGCGGAGTGGCTGTGCTTCTGCATAGTGAACACTGGGGATCGCTCACTCAAGATGGATCCCATTCACAGGATGCCTGTAATTTGTTTTAAATGAATACAAGGCGTTCTCTGATCGGATGAGGTAAACAGGCAGGGCAGTGTTGTCACCATCTTCAACCTTATTTAATCAGATGACCCGTTGTATTAGTTGAAAAATAGGACATAGGAGATGAAGGCAATCAATCACTGTAGTAGTGCTGACCAACACAGCGATTCTCTGCTTGCACAGTTGTCCCACAGATAGGTAATATGTATATTTCAATTGGTTCAAGCTGGACCAATGTAACTTTCCAATAAAAAATATGTCTGGGGTGCAGTTTCAAGCGGTAGTATTTCAGAAGGTCAGAACGGCATCCCCATATTCTAGAAATGTTTATGTTTAGAAAGAGCTTTCTGTGTTAACATCTGACATGCAGGAAACTTAGAGCAGCGTTCCTCAACCTTTTTTCTGTCAAGGCACCCTTTAAAATTAGGGACAGTCCCATGGCACCCTTTAAAATTAGGGAGAGTCTTAAGGCACCCCATTATAAAATGTGAAAAACTATTCTAATAGTTTTATATAATGCAGCAACATCCACACATGCAGGACACCCAACATTAGAGGCGATTTACTCTTCCAAAGCAAATACACCTTTGCACACTGGTACTGACTAGTATTCCATTGTTTCTCTTCTCCCTCAGTTTTTTCTCCATCACTGAGCTAATGTGACCCCAGCACTGATGGAAAGGGACAGGGAAGGGTCAAACTAGGATGCTGTGCAGGCAAATTACATCCTCCTTATCAACTGACAAGGTTATTGGTTTTTAGGATGCTGGCAGGTAGAAGATCGTAATGGTGCACAACAAAAACTAAAGACAGGCTTGTCCCACCCACTGGCTTGTACACAAGTTTTGGGCAATTTTTACACAAGGCCAAGGCACCCCTGAAGAAACCTCAAGGCACCTTGGATGAGAAAGGTTGATGTAGAGAGTCAATTACAGGAGCCAATTACAGGAGCAAGGGGATAATTACTCAAAACACCGACAGGGAAAATGAAAACTGGTTATTTGGTAAAAAGGCAGAAAAGCACTTTTGGCAGCTATGTAAACTCATGATTGGCTACAAATTAGAGGAAAAAAAAAAAATAAATTTACAGCAAAACTGCTTCTATACTAATAAGGCAGTATGTTTCCGCAATTTTAAAAAACTAGAACATACTTCATTAAGCAATATAGACACGGTATAACAAATCACAGTGCAGTATGTATACAAAAGGTCAATACTAAATGGCAGAAATGAATCTGTTACAAAAACTACAGACAATACATTAACTTACGTTTTTCTCTGTTGCCGTTACTTGTGTGATTGTACTCCCCCTCTGCATGGTTCTGCAGAAAGTCCTCCTCATCATCTTCAACCACTAAACAAACAGAAGTGATTTAGTATGTGGACTGTCATTACAGGTGCCCAGCAGTGATCGAGTAGACTGTGTATAAGACAATAGCACAGAAACAACCAGCAAACATGTCGTTCTGCTCCAGTTATTAACTTGTCACCAATCCTGTTTCAGATCACACACACAAACAGCCCTTGTGTGAGCCTAGCACTGCCAGGAAGACAAAGTGGTGTGGAGATATTACGCTCCCTCACTGATCTCCTCAGAGAACTGTACACAGAAAATACAATGTGAAACAACTTATGTTGTAATCTCATGTATTCTTAATACACTGGAAAGCATGAACATAAACCTTTAGGAAAGGCCGGCTGTATGCAAGCAGACCTCTCACCAAGAGCAGTGAGAGATTAAAGCCCAACTCTGAGCACAATCTTACCAGCATGAAAGTGGTTATAAACCTCAGACATGAAATATGAACAAAGCATATCCCTCTATAGTGTGTACTTGTCTCAATTAAGAGCACTAAGTGTCATTTCTATCTGCTGCCTTGTTCCTCTGCCATCAGCATGAATCACTTCTGACAAGTTTTCTGACACCAAGAGAAAAAGGTGACTGGGGAAGAGGGAGCTACAGCTGATGCAGCTCTCAGCTCTGCGCCCTGTATTCTGAAAGCTCAGACAAGCTTTAAAAAATTCTGGACTTTGAACAGCTGTGGAGAATACTGAAAATAAACAGGTACAACATATGTAGGTGGATTTGATTCATCTGTATCACCTGAGGCTAGTCACTTCACTATGGAAGGATTTTCAACCACGTTAAAGCCATTTTACATTCCGTTGCCTCAAAAGCAACCTCCCACAATGCAGGCTTTTTTCCCCACATACATCAAAAAGGCTGGTTTATGTGCCAGGATAAGTACAGCTCCTGCTGTAGTTTCAGGCCACTTGGAAGTAACAATCCCAGTGGTGGTGTTGTGTCTCCAACTTCAACACCATATTCATTTTGCGATAGTCAAGAGAGGAAAGTAAAAACATGAGCACAGGTTTAGGGTCTCCAAGACCTGCAGTGCTTGCATTTGAATGCCCCGTAATACTGAGATGTAAACTAGCAGATATGTCAGATATAAAAGAAGGTCTGCATGAGTGGGGGTTGCTTTGGAGGAAAAAAAACAAAAAAAAAAAAACCATACAATTGCTGGTAAGTTAAAGTTAGGTTATTGTGCTCACATTTGAGACTTGAATATTTGCCTCTGCTCCCTTCCACCTGACACAAGGTGCTCATCAGATATAGGTGTGAAGATGTGTGATGACACTGCAGAAAGACTGCACACAGGTGCATCAACAAGTACAATCTGTGTGCAATATGGCAAAGTTCACGTGACTAGAGTGCCGCTGTATGAAAAATAGAAGTGTGCGTTATGCTAGCAATGCTCACGTCTGGGTACCTCACTGCCAAATGGAGCAGTTGCTTTATTTTGCCATGCACTTGTTTTAACTGTCAAGTTAAATCTGCAGATATGCCCATTAAAGTGTTACTAAACCCCAGACCCTGCATTCACACGATCTGGTCTCCCACAGGGCACAGAACATGGAAATGCAATTATTTTAGTAAATACAGTGGATATAAAAAGTCTACACACCCCTCTTAAAATGTCAGGTTCCTGAAATGTAAAAAAAAAACAAAAACAAAAAAAAAACGACAAGATATAAATTCCAAAACTTTTTCCACTATTAATGTGAACTATAAACTGTACAACTCAATTGAAAAACAAACAAATCTTTTAGGTTTGGTGGGGAGTAAACATAAAAAACTAAAATAATGTGGTTGCATAAGTGTGCACACCCTCTTACAACTGGGAATGTAGCCGTGTTCAGGATTAAGCAATCACATTCAAAATCATGTTAAATAGGAGTAAGTATACACCTGCCATCATTTAAAATGCCTCTGATTAACCTCAAATAAAATTCAGCTGTTCTAGTAGGTCTTTCCTGACATTTTCTTAGTCGCATCCTACAGCACAAGCCATGGTAAGCAGAGAGCTTCCAAAGAATCACAGGGATCTCATTGTTAAAAGGTATCAGTCAGGAGAAGGGTACAAAAGAATTTCCAATGCATTATATTTACCATGCAACACAAAGAAGACAGTTACCACCAAGTGGAGAAAATTTGGCCCAACAGTGACATTACCAAGAACTGGACGCCCCTCCAAAATTGATGAAGAGACAAGAAAAAACTGGTCTGGGAGGCTGCCAAGAGAACTACAGCAAAATTAAAGGAACTGCTGAAATATCTGGCAAGTACTGGCTGTGTGGTACATGTGACAACAATCTCCCGTATTCTTCATATGTATGGGCTATAGGGTAGAGTGGCAAGACAGAAAAGCTTTTTCTTACCAAGAAAAACATCCAAGCCCGGCTAAATTTAGCAAAAACACATCTGAAGTCTCCCAAAAGCATGTGGGAAAATGTGTTGTGGTCTGATAAAACAAGGTTGAACTTTTTGGCCATAATTCCAAAAGATATGTTTGGTGCAAAAACAACACTGCACATCACCAGCAGAACACCATACCTACAGTGAAGCATGGTGGTGGCAGCATCATGCTTTGGGGCTGTTTTTCTTCAGCTGGAACCGGGGCCTTAGTCAAGGTAGAGGGAATTATGAACAGTTCCAAATACCAGTCAATATTGGCACAAAACCTTCAAGCTTCTGCTAGAAAGCTGAACATGAAGAAGAACTTCATCTTTCAGCATTACAACGACCCAAAGCATACATCCAAATCAACAAAGGAATGGCTTCATCAGAAAGGAGATTAAAGTTTTGGAATGGACCAGCCAGAGTCCAGACCTGAATCCGATCAAAAATCTGTGGGGTGATCTGAAGAGGGCTGTGCACAGGAGATGCCCTCACAGTCTGACAGATTTGGAGTGTTTTTGCAAGGAAGAGTGGGCAAATATTGCAAAGTCAAGATGTGCCATGCTGATAGACTCATACCCAAAAAGACTGAGTGCTGGAATAAAATCAAAAGGTGCTTCAACAAAGTATTAGCTTAAGGGTGTGCATACTTATGCAACCATATTTTAGTTTGTTTTTTTATTTCCCTCCACCTAAAAGATTTCAATTTGTTGTTCAACTGAGTTGTACAGTTTATAGGTCTCATTAAAAGGTGGAAAAAAATCTGAGGTTATTTACCTTTGTCTAATTTTTTTACATCACAGAAACCTGAAATTTTAACAGGGGTGTGTAGACTTTTTATATCCACTGTATAGACTGCTACATCAGTTAGTGCAGTCTTGTGACTTCTCTCAGTGTTCAGAAGAGCACTGGTTAAAGCTTGTAGAAGTTTTCTTTTTGCTCCAAGAGGATGCAGAACCCCTGAACTCTGTCTGGACAGTGCTGATTGGTCCTGTGCTGATCACATGCACTCTCCCAAGAAAATAAAAATAAAAAACCTCTCTAGCAATACACACCAAACTGAGCATGTCCAGAGTGTCTCCACAGGATATGTCTTATCAGGAGATAAGGGGGGGACACTGGAAGAAAGGAGGATCAGAGAAGTAAGGATCAAACAGCATTTTTACACAATACAGAGGATTAACTCCTTAGGCTCCACACTGAGTACATCAAGCATGCTTTACCGTATTAAAAGACTGATTTTACTGTTGTGGGTTTAGTAACACTTTACAGTCAGAAACTGTGCTGCAAATGTAGCTATGGTGGTTGAATTATTTCAATGTAAAATCCCCCTTGAGATTGCAAATCTAGCAGTAGTATCTCCTCCTGTCCGCCTGTAAAAGGATCTTCAGTGTAGCCATAATCCTAGAATTGATGTTACAGTCCGCAATCTGCTTTCCAGTAAAAGTGATCCAAGTGTCTGCAAAGGTCACTTTTACAGGGCTAGAACACGACATCTTTTATATTTCATTAAAAAAACTGGGTGTTCTATTGTGTTTGTGTGAATTAGGATTCATTTAAGCATATTTGTTCTTGAAAATTTGCATTTGACAGAACAGCTGCACAGACATCGTGCACCAAGAGAAAATGCAACAACCATTTTATTCTCCAGGGCATTCGCTTTCAGAAAATATATAAAGTTTAAGGATGAAAAGTAATTTTCTAGCAAAAAGTAAAGCAGATTTTACTCATGTATGTGAAAAATGTCAAAACTGCTCTGGTCGGCAAGTGGTTAAAGTTCCACTTTGGGATAATCCCACCCTCTAACCTCCTTATCTACTTATCTAAGGTTGGCCACAGACAGAGCAAATTTCTTTCCTGCAACCATGTGTTGTTGAAAAGGAAGTCGCTCGATTTCCCCATCAACAGTGTGACAGGGGAATCCCTCCTACAGAGCCATTGTGTTCTCTCGGCTGGGGAAGTTGTCCCCAACACAGTGATTATTGCAAGCAGCTAGCAAAAATCGCATGTAAAATTCATCAGGCTCGTTGTACCCAAGTTGATCGATCAACTTGGGCACATTCAGCATGCCCATACATGGTTTGACTCTCCTGCTGAACTGGCCGAGATTCAAACCGTCTATGGCCAGATTAAAGCCACGGTCATATGATGATCTAGCACCAATCCTTCTCCACTGCTAACTTACTGCTTGAATCCTTCTTCGGGTGTCCATGTCACTGCTAGTGTGATGTGGACACTTTCTAGTAGATGTCTAGCAGGGAGGGTCCTCTCAGGATCTAGAAAAGAACTGACATGAGAAAAGGGGACTTATTCAAAATGGTTGTAAAGGCTCAAGGTTCTTTACCTTCAAGCATTCTTTGCATGAAGGTAAAAAACCTCTGTGCAGCATCCCCCCGAGCCCCCCTAACACTCACCTAAGCCCCCTCTTGATCCAGCGATGTGCACTGGAGTCTTGGCTATCCCAGACTCCCTCACCTTACTAGCTGAGACAGCAGCAGGAGCCAATGGCTCCCGCTGCTGTCATTCACTGCCAGTGAGCCAATAAGAAGAGAGGGCGGGGACGAGCCACAGTTTGTGTGAATGGACAAACTGAGCAGTGGCTGGGGAGCGTGCATGCTCAGGTGCCCCCATAGCAAGTTGCTTGCTGTGGGGGCACCCAACAGGAGGAAGGGGCCAGGAGCGCTGTTGGGGGACTCGAGAAGAGAAGGATCTGGGCTTCTCTGTGCAAAATCACTGCACAGAGTAGGTAAGTATAAACATGTTTCTTTTTCTTTTTTTAAATGTAAGCCTTTAGAATCACTTCAAAGATAGGTGCAATGCTAAAGAACCGTGGTCTTTGGCATCTGAGATTCTAGATGTATGGCACAGTTTTCCATTCTGCAAGTCTTGATTTCACATGTGGTGACCCATACACATTGACTGAAATGTCATCAGTGGTCCTGACAACCAGATTTAACACCTATTGAGTGTACATAAACGTCAAATACACAGAATAGGCACAAAAATGAAGAGCCACCCCATATATGCACCCTTAAGGATACTATGCTTGTGGATGTCGCTCTCTTTACAACTGCGCTTAATCTACAGCTTAAAGAATTACCTTTATCCCGCTCAAGCTCATCTTTACAGACTGCATCAGCACATGCATCAAAATACTTCTGCAACGTGTCGACCTGCCTGCATAGAATGTCGCGGAAAGTCTCCATTTCAGCAAGTTTCTCACGTAGACTGTGTCCTTTCTAGAAAGGAAAACGGGATTATAAAAGTTCTTCAGATAATACTTAAGACAAGTCAAGTTCAGATAGTGTTTATGTGCTCTATTAAACTGAAGAACTACTCCAGGCAAAAGTAAAAGCTCACTAAAAACATTTTAAACAACTTGGCAACGTCATCTAATTTTTTTTAATCTTGGTTTTGTTTTTTTTATTATATATTATCACTATTCCTGGCACCTCCAGAAGAAAAAAAAAAAACCCACAAAACAAAACAAAACAAAAAAATCACAGGTCTGAACATATGAGACCTAAAACCTCATAGTGCAGGGAGACCGAGCACCACAGCGCCCTGATCCCAGCAACCTACACTGGATATACTGTACTATGAGGTTTTATGTCCTATATGCTCAAGAACCTGAGAGTAAAGTCTGAGGAGTCCAGGGTTAGAACGGTATTCCATCATCCGCCAAGGACTAGTTTAGGGATAATCCCTAAAGTGCTGTTGGCTTTTTCATTAATTTGAAAGCCAAATAATTCTGGTAAACATTCATTTTACTTCTACTACCGCTGGATCTCCGAGGTGTTCTCTCTCTTCAATGGTATGGAACTAGTGGCCACTATTATTTTTGGATTTTTTGGAAGTACTATTATGCACATATTTTGGACGTTTGTTACATGAGCAATTTTGTTGGACTGTCACTTTTGATTGATTAGCGCTGCACTTTTTGATTTATATTTTGTGACGTTGGCTGTATCAGATTACCTGTGCCAGTAGCTTTTTCTATTATATAGGTTTATCTGAGTACAGAAACACACATGTTGGTATTCATTTTTAATGGCACCCCCACACATCTGAAACCACAGCATGTTTGCAGGCGAGGAAACTGCAGGGAAATTGCATGAGCAAACACACGAGTGCCCCCAGAACAAGCAGCTTGCTCTTAGAGTACGCAGTAGGGGGGAGGGGCCAGGAGCACTGGCGAGTGATCCAAGAAGAGGATTGGGGGTGCTCTGTGCAAAACCACTGCAGAGAGCAGGTCAGTATGACATGCACGTTAAAAACGAAGAGTTGTCTTTCACATTCTCAAAAATGAATCCAAGAAAAATTAGCCTAAGTACATTTGTCATGCCCATATTTGGTCAAAGATGTCAGCCAGCGTCCCTGGCCTTTCTGCTTACATTCAGCTGTGGGCTGGGGATGCCTCATTGGTTGCAGGCACCAGACTTGCACTTTCTGACAGGCAGGCAAATAGGCCTACTGTGAACGCAAACCTAATCCTTAGAACTTTTGAGCAATAATTGCAAGCAGTTTTACTGTGGTTGTTATTCACTCAAAACCTCTCTGGATATCCTTACAGACCTTTATTGGCAAGTGAAGAGAGCCTATCAGAATGCTTTGATGCTTGATAGTGAATTACAGTATCTCACAGGAGTACACCCCTCACATTTTTGTGTGTGTGTGTATATATATATATATATATATATATATATATATATATATATATATATATATATATATATATATATATATATATATTTTTTTTTTTTTCATTCTATATACATCTTTTCATGTGACAAGACTGAAGAAATGACACTTTGCTACAATGTGACGTGAGTGTACAGCTTGTATAACAGTGTAAATTTGCTGTCCCCTTAAAATAACTCAACACACAGCCATTAATGTCTAAACCACTGGCAAAAAAGTGGAGTACACCCCTAAGTGAAAATATCCAAATTGGGCCCAAAGTGTCAATATTTTGTGTGGCCACCATTATTTTCCAGCACTGCCTTAACCCTCTTGGGCATGGAGTTCACCAGAGCTTCACAGGTTGCCACTGGAGACCTCTTCCACATCTCCATGACGACATCACAGAGCTGGTGGATGTTAGAGACCTTGCGCTCCTCCACCTTCCGTTTGAGGATGGCCCACAGATACTCAATAGGGTTTAGGTCTGGAGACATGCTTGGCCAGTCTATCACCTTTCCCTCAGATTCTTTAGCAAGGCAGTGGTCACCTTGGATGTGTGTTCGGGGTTATGTTGGAATACTGCCCTATGGCCCAGTCTCCGAAGGGAAGGGATCATGCTCCGCTTCAGTATATCACAGTACATGTTGGCATTCATGGCTCCCTCAATGAACTGTAGCTCCCCAATGCCGGCAGCACTCATGCAGCCCCAGACCATGACACTCCCACCACCATGCTTGACTGTAGGCAAGACACACTTGTCTTTGTACTCCTCACCTGGTTTCCACCACAAATGCTTGACACCATCTGAACCAAACAAGTTTATCTTGGTCTCATCAGACCACAGGACACGATTCCAGTAATCCATGCTCTTAGTCTGCTTGTCTTCAGCAATCTGTTTGTGGGCTTTCTTGTGCATCATCTTAAGAAGAGGCTTTCTTCTGGGACGACAGCCATGCAGACCAATTTGATGCAGCGTATGGTCTGCTGGCAGCACTCATATGTCTATTTCCCAAAGACAACTTCTGGATATGACGCTGAGCATGTGCACTCAACTTCTTTGGTTGACCATGGTAAGGCCTGTTCTGAGTGGCATCTGTCCTGTTAAACCGCTGTATGGTCTTAGCCACCATGCTGCAGCTCAGTTTCAGGGTCTTGGCAATCTTCTTACAGCCTAGGTCATCTTTATGTAGAGCAACAATTCTTTTCTTCAGATCCACAGAGTTCTTTGCCATGAGGTGCCATGTTGAACTTCCAGTGACCAGTATGAGAGAGAGCGATAACACCAAATTTAACACACCTGCTCCCCATTCACACCTCAGACCTTGTAACAATAATGAGTCACATGACACCGGGGAGGGAAAATGGCTAATTGGGCCTAATTTGGACATTTTCACTTAGAGGTGTACTCACTTTTGTTGCCAGCGGTTTAGACAATGGCTGTGTGTTGAGTTATTTTGAGGAAACAGCAAATTTACAGTGTTATACAAGCAGTACACTCACTACTTTACATTGTAGCAAAGTGTAATGTATTCAGTGTTGTCACATGAAAAGATATAGTAAAATATTTACAAAAATGTGAAGGGTGTACTAACTTCTCTGAGATACTGTAGATCTATCTGTAGTTAAGCACTGCTATTTTTCAGTTATATTTATTCCATAACCCTGCATTTTTACCAAGTGAAATCTAGTCAATCATTCTTCTCTTGTCAACGGTGTATATTTTCATCACTCCCAAGCCACTACAGAGGTCTCCAATGTTTTTTCTTTTCTGGTCAAAAGGTCTTAGGTTACGGTTTTTGACTATTCTCTACTGGTGGAATGTTCTTAGGCTATTTGTTTTTTTTTAGACCATTTACCCTTATGGTTGGATCGTCTTAGGCTATTTTTTCTTAGGATCAAACATTAGGGAATGTTTTGTTTGCCCTATGGAACACAACTTCTATATCAAAAAACAAACTTTGCACATGTTAAACATCACAGGTATCATTTGAGTCTTGATAAGCACAAATAGTATCTCTGAAAAGTATAAAAACTTTCCTTCCAGTTGGAGGTTCCAATAAATAGTATGTCAACACATGGCTGTCAAATAATACTCTAGTTTGTTAAGCTGCTGGAGGAGCATGTAAATATTACCTTGATCTATCAATGCTGGCATTATGTTTATGCAAACCAAAAACACATCAAATGTGTGGCACGTTTATGTAATGTAATTGAATTCAAATGTCATTTTATATGCCTGAACCCGAACTCGATCCAGCATTGTACATGTCTGCAGCAGGTCCTCTCCCAGCTCTGACAGGCTTGGCTGAGAGCAGCGGGAGCCATTGGCTTCTGCTGCTATTAGTCAAAACCTGTGAGCAGAGAGTGAGGCCGAGCCGAGCTGTGTGTCTGAAGAGACGCAAACAGAAAGGCTCATGAGTGACCCCGCACAAGTGCACACTATAGGAAATGTCTTCCTATGGTAGGCACTCAGCGGGGGTAGGAGCCAGAAGCGTTGTGCAAAACAATTGCACAGAGCAGGTAAGTATGACATCTAACAACAAAGATGCAGCGCTAAAATAATTATTAAAGTGAAGTATGTGCAAGTGCCAGTAGGCGTAGATGTGAAACCAACGTGAATCGTCCAAATATGATGTATAATTAGTGGAAGCAATACTAAATACAAATATAGTTATGTGACTTAGGTGGTAAAAATAAAGTCCAATGAGGCAGTAATCTGTTTTTGCGAGTTCCGTGACTAGGTGAACCATGACGGGATATACCTTTTTACACAAATAAGCAGAACGATTGCGTATCTGGTTAGTGCATTCACATTACCATTTTCCAGTCACCTAGTCGAGGAACTCACGGAAACGGATTACTGCCTACTGGCGCTTGCACATACTTCACTTTAATAATTTAGCGCTGCATTTTTGTTATTAGATTTTTGGAGGGTAGGAGGTTTTACCTTGATGCTAGCAGCTTGAAACTTATCGCTCGTTTTACATCCCATGGTTTTAAGTAGGACATGTTTGTTTTTTTGAGGGAAACAATTTTTTTTTAATAAAAACCCTAAGCTTTAATATTGTTTTAATTAAGATGCAGTGTCACCTTGCACACTTATTTTACTTCCTATGCTTTAGAAAGCAAAGTATTCTTTTTGTGAAAGATGAACTCCCATTTGAAAACAGAGCTCACATGATTTTTGGACAGTTTTTTCAAAACTGAAGCATAGTACCTGCATCTAAGGCTATATACACTATATTGCCAAAAGTATTGGTCGGCCTGCCTTTACCCACACATGAACTTTAATGGCATCCCAGTCTTAGTCCATAGGGTTCCATATTGAGTTGGCCCACCCTTTGCAGCTAGAACAGCTTCAACTCTTCTGGGAAGGCTGTCCACAAGGTTTAGGAGTGTGTCTATGGGAATGTTTGACCATTCTTCCAGAAGCGCATTTGTGATTTCAGGCACTGATGTCGGACGAGAAGGCCTGGCTTGCAGTCTCTGCTCTAATTGGTCCCAAAGGTGTTCTATTGGGTTGAGGTCAGGACTCTGTTCAGGTTAGTCAAGTTCCTCCACTCCAAACTCTTTATGGATCTTGCTTTGTGCGCAGTCATGTTGGAAGAGGAAGGGGCCATCCCAAAACTGTTCCCACAAAGTTGGGAGCATGAAATTTTCCTAAATGTCTTGGTATGCTGACGCCTAAAAAGAGTTCCCTTCACTTGAACTAAGGGGCTAAACCCAACCCCTGAAAAACAACCCCACACCATAATCCCCCCTCCACCAAACTTTACACTTGGCACAATGCATTCAGGCAAGTACTGTTCTCCAGGAAACTGCCAAACCCAGACACATCCATCGGATTGCCAGACATAATCGTGATTCGTCACTCCAGAGAACATGTCTCCACTGCTCTAGAGTTCAGTGGCAGCGTGCTTCACACCATTGCATCAGACGCTTTGCATTGCACTTGATAATGTAAGGCATGGATGCAGCTGCTCGGCCATGGAAACCCATTCCATGAAGCCTTCTACCCACTGATGTTGTGCTAATCTAAAGGCCACACAAAGTTTGGAGGTCTTTAGCTATTGACTCTGTAGACAGTTGGTGACTTCTGCACAGTGTACGCTTCAGCATGTGCTGACCCTGCTCTGTCATTTAACATGGCCTACTACTTCGTGGTTGAGTTGCTGTTTCCAGATGCTTCCATTTTGTTATAAAACCACTAACAGTTGACTGTGGAATATTTAGTAGTAAGGGAATTTCACAGATGGACTTATTGCACAGGTGGCAACCTACCACAGTACCACACTTGCATTCACTGAGCTCCTGAGAGTGACCCATTCTTTCACAAATGTTTGCAGAAGCAGTCTGCATGTCTAAGTGCTTGATTTTATGCACCTGTAGCCATGCAGGTGATTGGAACACCGGAATCCAATGATTTAGAGGGGTGTCCCAATACTTTTGGCAATATAGAGTGTGTATGTGTGTGTGTAATAAAATGGAGTGACACAGGAAAAAAGTATTGAACACGCTAACTGAAATTTAATACTTTGTACAAAATCCTTTGTTGTTAATGACAACTTCAAGACACCTCCTCTATGGATAAAACTAGTCACATACATTACTCAGGTGTGATTTTGGCCCATTCTTCCACACAGTCTTCAAATCCTGAAGGTTCTGTGGGCCTCTATGAACTCTGATCTTTATTTCTTTCCATAGATTTTCTATTGGATTCAATTCAGGTGATTGACTGGGCCATTCTAGCAGCTTTATGTTCATTCTTTGAAACCACTTGAGTTTCCTTGGCTGTTTGGGATTATTGTTTGGCTGAAATGTCCACCCTCGTTTCATCTTCATCATCCTGGTAGACGGCAGAAGATTTTTATCAAGAATGTCTTGGTACATTTTTCCATTCATCCTTCCTTTAATGATACGAAGTTTGCCAGTACCGTATGCTGAAAAACAGCCCCACACCATGATGTTCCCATCTCCAAACTTCACAGTTGGTATGGAGTTTTTGGGGTGATGTGAAGTGCCATTTGACCTCCAAACATGGTGTGTATTATGGCATCCAAAGAGTTCAATTTTGGTCTCATCTGATCAGACTATAGTCTCCCAGTATTTCACAGGCTTGTCTAAATGTTGTGCAGTAAACTTTAAATGAGCTTCGACATGCTTTTCCTTCAGCAATGGAGTCTTGCGTGGTTAGAATGCATACAGGCCATGGAGGGTGAATGCACTACTTATTGTATTCTTTGAAACAATTGTACTGGTCACTCTGAAGCTCTCAAGTGGTCCTTGGCTCTTGGACAACTCTTCTGATAATTATTTTCACTCCTGTGACAGAAATCTTGCCAGGAGCACCTGGTTGTTGCCAATTTATGGTGAAATGACGTTCTTTCCACTTCTGGATTATGGCCCCAACAGTGCTCACTGGAACATCCAGAAGTTTAGAAATCCTTCTGTAACCAATGTCATCAGTATGTTCTGCAACAATAAGGTTGCAAAGTTCTTGAGCGAGCCCTTACTTTTACGCATCATGAGAGGTTTCTTGTATGACATCTTGGTGACGAGACGCTTTTTTTTTTTATAGGCTGTCAGTTGAGACTGAACCAGCTGATATTAATTTGCACTGACAAGGGGCAGGATTGCTTTCTAATTACTGATTTAAGTAAGCTGGTGTCTGATTTCCATGCCTTTTTGCACCTACCTTTCTTCAAGTGTTTAATACTTTTTCCCTGTGTCATTCCATTTTAATTATACATAACTTAACTTCTGAACTGGTTTGTTTTGGTTTTTAGTAAATATGGATTGCATGGGTTGTTACCGGCTTGTGAAGAATATTTCATGTCAATAGCACCTTTAGAAATATATACCTACAAACATGGTGGAGTGTTCAATACTTATTTTACCTGTATATTAACAAATAAATAAATAAATAAAAAAGTATAGATTTAATATTTTTTTTTTTTTACCAGAACATGGTAGCTACAACTAGAAGTAAAAATATCTAAATGACTGACCTTGAATGATGATGTAGATGTAGCTGAATAGCCGCTTGCGCCAGACACAAGGGAGACCATCGAGCCATGCCGTCGTAGGCTAGTCTCTGATCCATAACCAGATTCAGACTGAGAAAAAAAAAATTACACATGAATCAAAACCAGCACACAGACCATTAAGACTTGAAAATCCATTAACCACTACAGCAAAGGGCAGCATTTAAGTCAAACGAATACTTGCAGTAGCTTACGGCAAGATATATAGAGGGAAAACCACTAACCCCTGCATGACCGGGGATATCTTGTACTTGTATCAGAGTAATTTTTGAAAGAATGATTTAGCTCTTTCCTCAGGCATTAGTGCTCTGTAGTGGTCTTCTATAACCCCAGATCGAAACGAGCAAAGGCAGGCAGATTTTCACCAAATAGGATTTAGGCAACATTGCTCTGTCAGGTGTTCATAAGCTGGGAGTATGTGTATTTGGCATCCTGATCTTAAACATTAGCAGTAACAAAATAACTCATGTTAAAATGTTGGAGCTTCAAGGTCCTGTCCACACCTACGGACTTACTAAAAAAAATAAAGACCCACAGAAATCAGAAAATTACTGTAGCCAAAGTAAAACCAGACTAAAAGGCAAATTATTCATCTAGGTACTACAGTCTTTTCCAGGCATCATTTGTAGTTTAACGGTCTACATTCCCTGAACGTTAAGATTCGCATAGATGGAGCAACATTCCACAGATTCAGCAAAGGCGGGTAGAATTTGCATCCATCTAAAGCTGCTTTTGATAGAGAAGCTGCAACGCTGATTAGTGTATTCTGACAGTGGTGGACTTCCGCTGTCAGAATACAACACCATAGTTGGGAAGATTCCCCCATCCACCATAACCATTGGCTGACTGATCAAAAAAAAAAAAAGAAGAAAAAAAAAAAGAAAGAAAGATCCATCTATGGCCAGCTTTAAGGTGTCCATAGATTTTAGAGGACAGTCAAATGATCTCAAAAATGACTGGACTGCTTGAATATCTATGGGGTGCCAGCAGCTGAGGTGTTCGGAAACGAGAAATCAGACATGTTGGAAAACCTTGTATGATCACGGTTTTCCTACTGATAAGACACAAGAATGGTTTCTCACATGATCCTTCTTCTTGAGGCAATTATTAGATCTTCCTTGCACACCACATGGGTTCTATCATCATATGCAGCAACCAACACTGTAGCAAAAGTGTAGTGAATATGTCATCAGCACATCTCCTATGTAAAGTACATTTTTTTCCATTGAAGAATAATGCAACATTTCAAGGCCCCTTCGTCAAGGCAATGTGACAATTGTTCTTGTTTAGGAACATGGCAGCCAACAAATGTCTGAATGGTGTTCTAAACGCTTATGTCAATCCAACATTTTCTTTTTGTAAGTCTTGGATAGCGTGGGGAAGGGTTTTTAGTGCTATGTGGGGTGCGGTTACAGATTTTTACCCTCACTTCCTGTCCTGCGAACAATATTTTACCAGATTGGAAAGCAAGCGGACCTCTCAAAAACCAACACAGACAGAAATAAAACATTTAGTGTTAGTCCTCATGCACACTGGACGTTTTTACAGCTGCTGTTTTTGGCTTTTGACATTTTTTTCTACAGCCAGTACACCCCCTAGCATGTTATCCTATGTGTCCATGCACACAGACTGTAATCAATGTTTTTTGGCAGGAAAAAAAACCCCAGGACCAGTGGGTCTCTAGCTACTTGCCAACTGCAGATAGCCGAATGACGGCTACACTGCGGCTAGCCAGTTTTGGGAGGGCGTCATAGGACATCCTCTGAGAACGAGCTCTCCTGCGTGCCCCCGGGGGCGTGCACACGGCGATCTCCGTGATCGCTGTGTCCTACGGACACAGCTGATCACGTAATGTGGTAAAAGGCCAATCACAGCGACCTTTTACCACATGATCAGCCGTGTCCAATGACACGCTGATCACCGGGAAATGCAATTGCTGGTTCTCGGCTGCACTTTCCTCACACTGTAAGAGCGCGAGGAAAGTACTGCCGAGAACCGGCAGTTGCCAGAGCAGGGATCGGCACCAATCATCAGGGCACTGATGATCAGTGCCCTGATGATCGGTGCCCAGCCGTGCACCCACCTGTGCCCAGCAGTGCCACCTACTTGTGCCCAGAAGTGCCACCCACCTGTGCCCACCAGGGCCACCCACCAGTGCCCATCAATGCAGTGTTGCCAGTCAGTGCCCAGCGGTTGTGCCGTCAGCCAGTGCCACCTATCAGTACCCATCATCAGTACCACCTATCCGTGCCACCTCATTAGTGCCGCCTATCAGTGCCCATCAGTGCTGCCTCATCAACGCACATCAGTGAAGGAGAAAAAATTACGTGTTTGAAACATTTTATAATAGAAAGAAATTTTTTTTTTTTAAATTTTTTGCACTTTTTTTGTTTATAGCGCAAAAAGTAAAGCGCCCAGCGGCGATTAAATATCACTAAAAGAAAGCTCTATTTGTGAGAAAAAAATTTTTTAAATTTCATATGGGTACAATCTTGCATGACCACACAATTGTCAAAGTGTGACAGCACTGAAAGCTGAAAATTGGCCTGGTAAAGAAGAGGGTATAAGTGCCCGGTAGGCATATAGCTAGAGGAGTTTTGTAGCTGTAAAAAACGCTCTAAAGCTGCAAAACGCGGTAAACTGCAGCAAGCCGGCGGGGTTTTTTTTAACCCCCCAAAAATTCGAATTTTTAGGTTAAAAAAAAGCCAAACACGCTAAATACTAATGCTGACTTTTTAACGTGGCTTTACACAGCTAACGTTATCAGCGTTATTAAACCGCCTGGTGTGCATGGAGCCTTAGAAAGCCTACAAGCTCATGTCAAGTTTTTATTTTGGTCTTTTTCCCCGTGAAAGTTTTCCCACCACTTTAGTGAAACAGTTGTCAGCAGGACAGGAAGAGAGTGTACACCGAAACCCAAAAAGCTGGAAAAACACAATTGGCATTCTATTATAATACCCTCAATACAAAAAAATAAAACTATTTTGCATGTGTTTGTTTTAGGTTACACCAACAGTCTCCTCAGCTTTAAAGAGCAACTCCACTTTTTTTTGAGATAAAAAGAAAATTCCCCTCTGTAATCTATGTATATTGCAAGGATTTTAAACTTTGGTGCAGATTTCTACCTTTTGCTATTCTGAAGAAATTGCTGTTTGTCTGTGTCCATGTACAGAGTGAATCTGTATGGGAGTGACTTTTTAATTATCAATCAGCTGCTGCACCTGCAGGGCTCTAATATGGAAAGTGGCAGGGTCCGCACCTTTTATATGCGATTTCCTTTTGGGAGCATCTCAGTAAGAAAAAAAAAAAAATTACATTTTTGTTGTAGGGGATGTTCAAAATCTGACATGTATCTTAGTGTAGACTTTTGGGAAAATCAGTAAGCCCATCACACAAGCAGGAAATTACATTTCCTGGGGGCATTCTGTACATCATCTGTGTACAGAAAAGCTCCAGATAGCCATATTGAAAATCATTTTACAGAAAATTACAGCGCTGTTGATTGAAAAGGAAAGGCAATTTTTAATAACATTCAATTACAACTTGCATTGCAATTGTATACACTATAATTTTTGTTTTGCTATTTTTTCCCCATGAAAGTGGAGATAACCTTTAAAGAGAACCTGTACTTTGCCAATGGCCATTTTTCCTCCATTGCTGCTGCTGATACTGTATACTCATTTGCCACCCTGTTCATTTTCTGGAGAAGTGAAAATCTGATTTTTTGAGAACTAATGCAAAGCCCCTACACAAGACATTTACATGTAGCATATTATAAAGAGCACAGAAACACCACAATACTGTCCCATTTTAAGAACTTTGCTGATTACATACAATGTTTTAGTAGCTGGAAATAAGTCTTTCCATGAACGTCTGTTCACGGTTAATGAACAAGAAACATGGACCCCTTTCTTTATTCCCCTCAACATCAATGTCCGCTGAGGTGCAACTGACTAGCGAAAAGGAAGCAGCATTATTACAGGAACAACATACAGGAATCTGGACGACATATTTGGTCTCTTTCCATCTGTACAATAGTTGCAGTCCTGCAATACAACATGCAAGCCAGAGATTTTACTGCACTTATGGTTTGTAAGGCACATCATTAGGAATTCTCAGCAGAAAAGCACTCAGAAATGAAAGGATCAATAACGAAAAGGAAAAAAAAATTTAACTACTGCCAGCAAAAAGCGCTCCATGACTTAACTCCAGCAAAGCCATAAACCAAGCCAAAATATGATCTAGAACTGGCCATCTAAACCCAATACCTGCCTGACATAGAAGAGCCACAAATCCCTGCACGACATCAGCAGCTGTTTGGGCATGCTGATATTTGTAGTTTGTGAACAGCTGGAGAGCCAGACATGCCACAAGCTTGATCTAGGGTGGCCAGAAAGTAGAGCTGCTAGTACAGAGCTGAGCTAGTACAGTCCAGAAGTTACCTGGCCACTGCCTAATGCCTATGGCTCAGACAGTGTGCAGAAAGATTCAGTACAGTCCTGCAAATGTCGCTCTAAAACCTGCTGCACTGCGTCACCTTCTCCAGCACTTTAGACATCCGAGTGGCTTCCATATTACTGCTTCCTCTTTCCAAGAGTGATGTCGTCAGATGAAGGAGATGAGATGATGTTTAGAAGCCCTGCCTAGCCAATTACGCTGCTTGCCAGGAAAAGAGGACTGCTCTGGCTAAAATGCTATCCGAGGGCACAACAGAGACATGCAGGACTTTCTCAGCAATCTGAACTGGGTCGATAATGCTAAACAAAGACTCATGGGAAAAGGCTTCTCTGCAAACATTTATGGCATTGCTGCACAGAAACACAACCTTCTACAAATCACTACATGCACTGTATATGAAAGTCCTAGGGGAAGACAACTAATGATTACTAATGCAACATCATTCACACCTAAGACTTTCAGGAATGCATGCAGGAACAATTGAGTACTGTCCGTGATACTTTTTTTATTTGCACTAACATACAATTTTGAGGACAAGCTTCCAGGGAATGTCCCCTTCTTCAAGGTCCAAGCAGTACTGAAACAAAGATTTAGCAGAATGTTAGAAGAGATGTAGGGGATGGGAGAAAAACAAAAAGAAAAAAAAAAAAAAAAAAAAAACCACAGAAAACAGAGATAAGACACAGCAAAAGCAAAGTCTGGGGGGGGGGGGGGGGGGGGGGGAGATAACACTAGCAGAGGCGGTCATGCTTGAGCTGATAGTCATAAAACTGTTGGATAATGATTGAGGAATCCCATGTCCAAATTCAGGCCGTTATTTCGTGTCAAATAGAATTATCATTCTTAGTTCATAAGTTTTTTAACATTCCCCGAAAGCTTGTCCTCAAAATTGTATGTTAGTGCAAATAAAAAAAGTATCACGGACAGTACTCAATTGTTCCTGTCGCAAATGCACTAATACGGCTATAATCACCTCAAGCAGGAATGCTTGCACTATTTTCATTTCTAGCATTTTAGAGATTGCTGGACCCCTGTGCTGCCTTTCCCATTGACCTCTATAGTCTCAACAGCTAAACGAGGATCTTTTAAATGTCCATTTAAAGCGATAATAAACCATATTAAAAAAAAAAAAATCAAAAGACAAAACCCTGCAAGGTAAAGGCATTGCATACTAGCACATTATGAAGGCCTTACCTTGAAACAAAGCCCTCCAGTGGTGTGCTGTCCCAGCTCCCTGGAGCTTCCATCTTCACCCGGTCTTTGTTCCGGGTTCGCAAGCTCTAGCCAAGCCATGGTGACATCACATAACAGTCTCAGGCCACGGCACAGTGCTCTGAAAGAACAGCACAGGTATACTGTTCCTTCAGAGCGTCTAGTATCAAAAAAGGGCTATTATCTCCTAAATGGTTCACATTTAGGAGATATTACTTTCACCTACAGGTAAGCTTTATTATAGGCTTACCTATAGGTAAAATGATTCAAGAAGAGTTTACTACCACTTTAAAAACCAGCACATGCAAACGGAACACATAAAAGATATAGTGAAGGTATAATTTCCAGGAAGCTACACGCTTCCTATTCAGACATTAAAGTGTTACTAAACCCCGAACCCTGCATTCACTATATCTGGTCTCCCACAGTATACAGAACATGGAAATGCAATTAGTTTAGTAATTATAAACTGATAAATACCTTTTCCCATCAGCAGTATATAGCAGTCTTGTGACTGCCGAGCACTGGTTAAAGCTTGTAGGAGGAGTTTTCATTCTACTCTGACTGTCCTAGGAGGCTGCATGACCCCTAACCCTCTGTCTGGACAGTGCCGATTGGCAATGTGCTGATTGCATGCACCCTCCCAAAGAAGGAATAACTCGGAGCATGTGCAGAGTGACTCCCAGAGCTCTGTACTAGAAGCAGATGAATTAGGGACAGCAGAAGGGAAGGATCAGAGAAGACAGGACCAAAAAGCCTTTTTACACAATGGAGGATTAGATCCTTCAGTTTCACAGTGAGTATAACAAGCAGGCTTTACTGCATATACAGACTGATTTTAACTGTTGTGGGTTTAGTAACACTTTAACAACATTATAGGCTACATACACACTCACCGGCTACTTTATTAGGTACACCTGTTTGGTAACACAAATTGCTAATCAGCCAATCAGCAACTCATTGCATTCAGTCATCTAGACATCGTAAACACGACTTGAAGTTCAAATCGAGCATCAGAATGGGGAATAAAGGGGACTTATGTGACTTTGAAAGTGGCATTGTTGGTGCCAGACAGGCTGGTCTGAGTATTCAAAAAAACTGCTGATCTACTGGGATTTTCAAGCACAGCCATCTTAAAGGTTTACAGAGAATGGTCCGAAAAAGAAAAAATATCCAGTGAGCAGCAGTTGTGTGGACGAAAATGCCTTGTTGATGTTAGACTGCTTGGAGATGACAGAAAGGCAACAGTAACTCATGTCAATATGGCCCAAAATCTGAGGAATGTTTCCTACACCCTGTGTCTCCTAACGTGTGGAATATGTTCATTTAATATGAAATATATAGTTGGACTTCCATGTCATAGATATAACAGGAAGACCTTAATGAAAGATTTCTGAGACATTATGTAAAGCAAGTCCTCTCAGCTGAAGACAAGCAAATCCTGGAATACAATTCAAGTAACACTGTACTTGTCAATGCAGCTGCCACTAGGGGGCACTGCAGAGAAAATGGTCCAGTTTACTTTGCTTATGTTTAGTGCACTGCAATAAAATGCTGATACCTTAATCATCTATAAATTAAGGGATTATATTTTTTTGTGAGGTGGTGGTTTGCAACACGTCCTGCACTCTTCCTTTGCTGCTTGTGCAGAAACGCTTTGAGATGATCCAAAAGCAGCAAGAAGAGTTTTTCTGGAATGAGAACTAGAGGGAAAAGCTACTCGTGCTTTCATTCTGGTCCTCACTTATTTCCATCAAGCAGGGTGCTCAACCTTTTGAAGAGTGGGGCCACTTAAGTGATTTGGTAAACTGCTGGGGGCCACAATTAAATTAAAATGGTTCAGAATTTAGATTTTTTTTTTTTTGCTTTGAATAGCATAATGAACACTTTCCTCCTTCAGTCACTGAATGGTGGTGGAGGGAAGAAGAGGAGAAGCTGGCTATCAGTGGCAGCACAAAGAAATTGGAGAGGGTTGGTTCCTGTGTATGCCTCCCCCACCACACCTCCTGTCCAAGTGTAAAATAGAATGTGACAGCTGTGAGGCTGCACGGGCCCCCTGGAGCATGGGACGGGGTTGCGTGGTAAAAACACATCTCAACTAATGGGTATTACTGCACCCCCCCCCCCCAAAACACAAATTTAATCAAGCGTGTACTGCTCTGAGCTTCTAAGGCTTTTTTCACACTGATGTGTTGCGGTTTACCCACATCATGGGTGCAGCGCAGTGCATCTGCGGATTTCCCGCAGGTTAACTGCGCTTTGCCATAGACTTCTATGATAGCTTTGCAGGTTTGCATTCAGGAGTTTTGGGACACTTTCAGAAAGCGCACCAAATCAGCAGGGTAATAATAATAGAAGTCTATGGCTCAGTGCAGCTAACCTGCAGAAAAGCCGCAGGTGCCCTGTGCTGCCCCTGTGGATCAGTGTGGAAGCAGCATGATAGTTGTTAACCCTTTTGTAGGTGCTAATATGCCCATTGCAAAAAAGTGTGTGTCGTTTAATACACAGACCTTTTTTTGCCATCCAGACTGTCAGAAAGGTCCCAGGTCCTTGGTATCACTCCCCCTGGGAAAGGAGCTGGTGCTACTGAGGAAGCACCGGCTTATTTGGCTCCAGCTACCTCCACGGCCACTTGCTTCCTTCGCTGCCAGCTCAGTGCACACTGATGCTCTGGGATGGCGGGTTGGCAAACCCAGACCGTGATCAATGGGTTGCTGAAACCGGGCATGCGCTTCCCTGGTTTAAGGTTGAAGGCCACATCAGAGGGCTCTGAGGACTACAGGTTGAGCAACCTTGCCATAGAGAATATTTGAAGTTTTTAGTGCATCTCTGCAAAGATGTGTTTTGTCATCCTTATAGCATTTTCGAAAATAGTATTTCCTCTCAAAATATTTGCAAATTGCATCTTTGCTCTCAGCAGATATTGCACTGTGGGAATGTTTCCAAACTCAAGATTTTGGTCTCACCATTTTACTGACAGGAGGAAAATAACCAATTTACTGACCAGACTACAGGTAAACATAAGGATAAGGTAAGGATTAGTTATAAGGTTCTCTTTGAGACATGCAGGGTCTAAAAGACCCTGGTGTAAGGAATGTCACTACTGATGTCAGTTGCGGTCATATCCCCCCCACCAGTCAGTGGCTGTCAAATCCCCCCACTGCATCAGTGTCAGATTGCCTATCGCAGTCCCATTATAAGTCATTGATCACTGCCATTCGTAGTATATAAAAGTTCCTATATACAGTTGTGTTCAAAATAATAGTGCGTTGAAAAAAGTGAATAAAGCTCAAAATTCATCTAATAGCTTATATTTCCATACACACAAATGCATTGGGAACACTACACATTCTATTCCAAATCAAAACAAAGAAAAATATCAAATTTGTGTTCCTCTAAATAAAATTGAAGAAAAGTGATTAGACTGTTAAAAAAAATAGCAGTGTTTGTATTCCTCTTTACAAACTCAAACATTCACTATATAAACTGAAAAATGTTTGAAGATTTTGCTTTCCTTTGAATCACTTAATGAATATTTAGTTGTATAAGCACTGTTTCTGAGAACTGCTGTACATCTGTGTTGCATGGAGTCAACCAACTTCTGGCACCTGTGAACAGGTATTCCAGCCCAGGATGATTGGACTACATTCCACAGTTCTTCTCTATTTCTTGGTTTTGCCTTAGAAACTGCATTTTTGATGTCACCCCACAAGTTTTCTATTGGATTAAGATCCGGGGATTGGGCTGGCCACTCCATAACGTCAATCTTGTTGGTCTGGAGCCAAGATGTTGCACGTTTACTGGCGTGTTTGGGGTCGTTGTCTTGTTGGAACACCCATTTCAAGGGCATTTCCTCTTCAGCATAAGGCAGCATGACCTCTTCAAGTATTCTGATGTATTCAAACTGATCCATGATCCCTGGTATGCGATAAATAGGCCCAACACTGTAGTATGAGAAACATCCCCATATCATGATGCTTGCACAACCATGCTTCACTGTCTTCACAGTGTACTGTGGCTTGAATTCAGTGTTTGGGGGTCGTCTGACAAACTGTCTCCGGCCACTAGACCCAAAAAGAACAATCTTACTTTCATCAGTCCACAAAATGTTGCGCCATTTCTCTTTAGGCCAGTCAATGTGCTCTTTGGCAAATTGTAACCTCTTCAGCACGTCTTTTTTTCAACAGTGGGACTTTGCGGGGGCTTCTTGCAGATAGCTTGGCTTCACATAGGCGTCTTCTAATTGTAACAGTACTCACAGGTAACTTTACACCTTCTTTGATCTTCCTGGAGCCGATTGTTGGCTGAGTCGGCTCCATTTTGGCTATTCTTTCTTTCTTCGCTTTCTTCCACGTCTTTCAGGTTTTGGTTGCCATTTTAAAGCATTTGCGATCATTTTAGCTGAGCAGCCTATCATTTTCTGCACTTCTTTATATGTTTTCCTCTCTCCAATCAACTTTTTAATCAATGTACGCTGTTCTTCTGAACAATGTCTGGAACGACCCATTTTACTCAGAATTTCAGAGAGAAATGCACTGTAACCAGCATGTACAACATTTGCTGCCTTCCTTCCTTAAATAAGGGCAATAATTGCCACCTGTTTTTCAAAGAATGAATGACCTCACTAATAGAACTCCACACTGCTATTATTTTGAACATGCCCCTGTCAATTAGTGATTCAATTACACAGAATCCGCAGCATGCATGTCATGACTGTTGGGTCTGTTGGATTTCTATTACTCTACTACACCTGCTAGTAAATTATTTGCCATGTAGAAATATAATTTCTACCAAAAACAGTGACTGATCAGGTTAGTGATGTCTGACTGCTTTTATTTTGAACACAACTGTATATGCACCATAGTTTGTAGAATCTAACTTTCACACAATCCAATCAATATACACTTATTGGGATTTTTTATTAACCAAAGCAGAATACATTTTGACCAAAATTTATGAGGAAATTAGTTTTTTTTTTTTATAAAATATTGTTACTGGATATTTTATAACAGAAAGTCTGTTTATTTAGCAAAAAATAGAAAACCCAATGGTGAAGAAATACCACCAAAAGAAAGCTATTTGTGCAAAAATATGATAAAGCTGCAGTGCCCCCTAGTAGCAGAAATGCATACTTCTCTTGGTTGAGAACTGCAATAAGTACAGTGTTACTTGATTTGTATTCCAGGATTTGAATGTCTTGAGCTGAGAGAACTTTCAATAATTTAAGAGTTTAAATAAAGTCTCAGAAGTATTTCATTAAGGTCTTCAGGTTATATAGTTTGAATACCATGTCATAGATTTAATATTCAATCGATGTAAAAGAACATTCCAAACTTTATTCAAATCTTTCCATAAAAAAAAAAAAAAGCTTGGGAAAGTTTTTCCCCTAGTTTTTCAATGCCTTCTCATCTCAATTCCAGACACAGGAAAAAAAAAATTGTCAGTTTCTTGTCACTGGAATTTGCTGGGTATGTTGATAGCCCATGTGAAATGGCCCTTAAGGAAACTGAAGTTGATGATCAAATTCCATAGCATTGCGTGTGATTATTAGGCTGTTTATGGCCATCCTAAATTTAGGCTGAGTTTTAGAGAAAGCAAAAAGTGCAAATTCACCTAGGATCTGATCAAGAATATCAAGAATGCTCCATTATTGCCATCAGGGCACCACTATACAAACTGTGTGGGGTGCCCTTACAAGTTGGATTGTTAGATTGTAATGTGTGCTGCCTATAAGTATATTCACTCGTTATTGTAATTTACTTAAAAAGGAGCATAGCCAAAGCTATTTTGGCTATACTTATCCTTTAGGTCACAGTTGTGGTTTGTTCTGCAATCCTGTGACCGGTTTACAGCTGACAGCGGCTAAAGCCTGCTGTCGGCTGACATCTCTCAGCCTGTCCGGGCTCTGAAAAGATCCCGACCATATGGTGGGTATTCACCCAGAAGCCTGGGCTGGCACTTGACTCAGCCTCTCAGTGATTTGCCGAGAGCCTAAGCCAGCCACTCCTGCCCCCTCATCAGCCCGGCACTCCAGTGAGTACTGGGGGGGCCAAGTAGAGACTGACAGTCACAGCTCTCTGCTCACAGCGGAGTGGGAGAAGTGAGCATAGTGGGAGAAGTGAGCATTCAGCAATGTTTGATCACTCAGTTCTCCCTGCTGCATCCACCTAGTTGGGTATCTTTATTTTTTTTTTTACTTCTCTTTTAAAGTGGTTGTAAACCCTTACAAAAACCCACCAAGATGACTAGATGACTGGCCTAAAGCGATATAAAGAAGAAACAGATCCTCCCACATAAGCTATATCCATTTATCTGCTTTTCAGTACATCTGTTCAAAGTGTACAATTTATACAGCTTGTATGAGCTTTCAGAAAGCAGGGGGTGGGGAGCTGGAGTTACACTCTGCAGACAGCAGTGAGTTGAGAGCAGACTGAAAGGAAGGGACACACCCCCTTTACAAAGCACACAGAAACAAAGCTGAAGCTGTCAATCACAATCTGTGTGCTGGAGATCCCTCCCCTGTGACCTTATCTCCTCTTGGAATCAGGAAAAACTTGTCCAAAGTGACTTATGAAGATAGCATACAGACGAGGCAGACAGAAATGACATGACATGCTCTTGAATGAGACAAGTACACACTATAGAGGGATATGCCCTGTTTATATTCCATATCTGAGGTTTACAATCACTTTAGCTATATTACACCAATGAAACCTTGCATTTCTGGCATACATAAAACATTGTTTAGTGGGGGGGAAAAAAAAAAAAAAAAAAAAAAAAAAAAAGCACAGCAACCCTACAGGGGATTAAACTGGCATATTATGAGGCATGACAGCTGTGAAGCTACACAAATAAAGCATATTCTATTACATCTCTGAATTATTCATACACAGATCAGTGGTCTGCCACTGACAAGCAGCTATTAGAAAAAAACCCTGAAAACCCAGGAAGGTCTCTCTGCACATAGTATCATTCCAATCAAATCAATACATAAAGTGTACCATGATCTGTATAGGAGCACTTGTACTAATAACATTAATATATGACTGGATATATAGTCATACAAATAAATGCACATCGTGATACAAAATAAACTTCTCCTGTTAACCACATCTGCTTCATTGATTGACTTTCCATGACTCCAAAAATCATTTTGTGAACATATGGCTGTAATGGCATCTCCAGCATACCTTCAGATGTTCCCGATTCATGCTCATCCCTATAGACAGCCATGAGGCAGTTTACATGAATCATACACATCTAAAAGCTATACTGAAGAAATGCAGAGAAACTGGAATTTCATCATCCAACAAAAGGGGGGGGGGGGGGATGGTGGAGAAAAAAAAAAAAAAAAAAAAAAAAAAAAAAAAATCGCAAATGGCAGGATATCTGCCTGTATTTACTTACCTAGATATGATAAAACTGAATGCCAAGCAAACAGCCCACTACACAAAATACATATATATATATTTAATTTTTGTTGATGCATCCCGCGATTTACACAGCACAGCCCTATCTGGGAAGGCAGGAAACTTGAATCTTCTCTTCGGCAATTATATTGGGGCTCGTTTCTGCTAACTTTTGGTGGGTATTAAAACTCTGCAGATGAGCCATGCTTTTACCACCCACCAACCGTTACCATTTAGTTGCAAAGGACATAACCAGGGGTGCGCAACAGCAGGGAATATATACACCCCCATCTTACATTCGCGTGAATGGGTGCAGAAATCAAGGGGTTAAAGCAGATGGTGAAGACAATATGTCTCCTGCCTATCAAATGCCGTCCGAACAGCAATCCAAATGCAGATTGCTCTTCAGAAAACAAAGCTCATGTGAACAAGCCCCAACTCCCTGCCTACCCTAATGAGCCCATCTCTTTGTTCTATCATCCTATCAGCATACTTGTGTCTGGCTCTTTGTGCAGCCAGTTTGAACTCTGTTCCACAAGAACTGCACCAGGCTGAGGTCAAATTCAGGTATTTACAATACTAGCATTGAGAAAATATATAATAAATGATGTATCCATGATACTGAGCTGCAATAATTTACATCTGTCTGGAGCTCAGATTTAAAATGGCTTACCCATTATAAGGAAAAGTATTAGGCTCAGTTCACACTAACCGACTCCAAGGTCACATGATTTTCAGTGTGATTTCGGAGTCCAACTTTGATACGACTTTTACACACTCTGGCACTGAAGCCATATCAAAGTCGCATCAAAAGTAGTGCAGGAAGCTTTTCTGAAGTTGCAGCGACTTCAGTAGTGTCAATTGGAATGGCCCTCAGATACATGGCATTTCACATGTCCTGCAACTCTGGGTCTCAAGTCGGATCCTAAGTTGTAGGAGTGTGATCTGAGCCTCATGGATTAATGCCAGACAAAAATTGAAAAAATAAATAAAATTATAGGAGTACAGTGGATATAAAAAGGCTTCAGTCTTGCCACTCTACCCCAAACCTCAGACATATGAAGAATATGGGAAATAGTTGTCACATCTATCACAAATTTGACAGGTACCCGCTCCCACCTCTGCTGCGATCACCTAGGCAATCGGAAGCAGAAGCTGTCCTCCTACCTCCCTCCCTGTAGTCTTGTGGGACACGTGACAGCTCCCAGAAGACTATGGGACCATTCACAAAGCGCAGCGATTCTCGTGCATGTGCAGGGGCACCCGGCTGTGAAGTTGCAAGCTGTCACAGCCGGGTGCCTACACTGAAGATGGCGGCGTCTGGAACACCAGACGGCTGGTAAAATGGGCTGCGGGGAGGACACCGCAGGATAGCGGGACAGGTGAGTGGCAGTTTTTAAAAGTCAGCAACTACAGGTGAAACTCAAAAAATTAGAATATCGTGCAAAAGTTCATTTATTTCAGTAATGCAACTTAAAAGGTGAAACTAATATATGAGAGACTCATTACATGCAAAGCAAGATAGTTCAAGCCGTGATTTGTCATAATTGTGATGATTATGGCTTACAGCTCATGAAAACCCCAAATCCACAATCTCAGAAAAAGAGAATATTGTGAAAAGGTGCAATATTCTAGGCTCAAAGTGTCCCACTCTAATCAGCTAATTAAGCCATAAAACCTGCAAAGGGTTCCTGAGCCTTTTAATGGTCTCTCAGTCTGGTTCAGTAGGAATCACAATCATGGGAAAGACTGCTGACCTGACAGTTGTGCAGAAAACCATCATTGACACCCTCCATAAGGAGGGAAAGCCTCAAAAGGGAATTGCAAAAGAAGTTGGATGTTCCCAAAGCGCTGTATCAAAGCACATTAATAGAAAGTTATGTGGAATGGAAAAGTGTGGAAGAAAAAGGTGCACAAGCAGCAGGGATGACCGCAGCCTGGAGAGGATTGTCAGGAAAAGGCCATTCAGGCTATTCTAATTTTTTGAGTTTCACCTGTATATATTTGGACACGGGCACAATTTTCATACTTTTGGCTCTGTATGCCACCAAGATAAAGTAAAACGAAACAATCCAAATTAATTTGAAGTGCAGACCTTCAGCTTTAATTCAAGGGGCTGAACATAAGGCTCCATGCACACAGGAAGTTTTAATAACACTAGTAACGTTCGTTGTTTAAAGTCACAAAAAAAAAAAAAAAAAGTGTATGAATTAGCTGATCTCCCACAGCAAGTAGAACTGAAAGCAAAACTCAACCCCCCCCCCCCCCCCCGACCCCCTCTCCATTTCAGATAGAGTAAAGGGAGGGTCTTAGTATACAGATTTCCCTTTACTTCTTGTCCCAGAGATAACACAGAGTGAAAATCCCTCCAAAGTGAGAGAATCCCAGCGTGTCACAATAACTAGTGTCCCCGCTGGAAGATTTCCCCTCTATTCCCATTCTGGTGACAACATAAAAAAATTTCAAATATACTGAAAAGAGGAGACTTGCTGACACCAGATGTATTACTTGTCTCTTTAGGGAGAAAACATTTCAAATTATACAAACTAAACCACTGAAAATCACTTTTCAAAACTACGAAATGGGAGAAAACTGCTCCAGAACTAAACCCCATGAGCCATTTACATCACCCCGTCCCACAAAGGAGCTTGCAATGTCCCTACAGCAGTTATGCACAGAAAGGGTAAATGCATTTACTTCTGGTTGAACGACAAATCAACCTAGCAGTGTGTTTTTGGATTGATGAGATGAATGCTTGGTGGGACACAAATTAGGCGAGAATGTACAAACTGCAGGAAATCAAACCTAGGACATTAGAAATACAATGCTCAACTGCCAACCAAGTAACAAGCATGCCACCAGAGTTACACATCCCATACTCTGGGAAAGATAAGGATAAATCTGCATGAAAAGTCTATAGTACTGCCCTCCCCAACACTGAAGTTCCTTTAAACACATATCCAGAGAGAAATGACGACAATATACATAGAAACAGTTTATTTTGCTCTCGCAATGAGCTTTACATACAATATATAGCCCTTTTATAGAGATTTAGCCCACAGATACTTCCAAGATTTCAGATGTTGTCTAGTACAGGACAGAAGATGAAGGCAATCATTGTAGTTTAAAGCCCACCTCTGGGATAGGAACCCCCTTGCAGTGGAGTATACAAATAAGGTGTTCAGATTTCACTCAGATATTGCTGATTTGCATGCTTGTTCATTCTCAATGACTTCTGCATTTTAAAAGCCAGAGATGGCCAGAGACAGGAATTTTCAGAAGTGTCAGAAATGGCAGCTACTGTCCATTTTTGCCACAGCACTGGTTTACTTTAATTACCTGAAATACAGAAAAAAGTAAACTCACAATTCTAGAGCATTTTACTTCCATTAAAAAGTATTTCCATAATGTGAAGCTACTGAGTAATGGAATTTAAGGGATGGCTTTTAAGATGAAGCCAATTATACTGCCATTTACTGGGAATGCAGTTAATGACGTAGTATTTGCAAGATTAATAATTCACACAATGACCATAAACTGACCTATCGTACTACATTCTGCTCTACAGAATTTGTTTTGTAAACTGAATTCTCAGAGCGTGGGAGCACTTTTTACTTACAGCACACCACAGCTATAACAGAGGAGACAACACACTTCAGATTAAAAATATGTAAACCAATGACTTTCAATTCAGGGTCTCCCACAATCAAAACACTGATGCCAGAGACATCCAGCATTTTCAGGAGGGGTTTAGGGATGGCAAAACCTCTTTATACAGAGTTAACCAACCTAAACTTTAGAAAAAAAAAAAAATATTCTAAGGTATATAGTGGAACAATTGGATCTAGCTGACACATGACCAGTCTGCACTTGACTAGAGGCTTCATGTACTCTTGCCATCAACCAGGGTGTCCTGCTGTGAAAGCTTAGAAAAACACACACTTGTAGGTAACAAAGCAAGAGTACATGACAATGTTGCTCCTGTCTAGTTACACTTAGTTACTCTAGGACAGGAAGTCCAGATAATGAAAGGATTAGCTTAGCTAGAGAACTGACCCTGCTGTGCTCTCATGCCTAGTGTAGTCAGTTTTTAATAACAAAGCAGAAGGGACTGGCTTCCAGATATTCACACAAGAGAAGCAATACAAAGAGGATAGGATACTTTTTCCTACAAGTACATGGTACAGCAGGAATATGAAGTGTTTGGCTTACATATCCTTTAACATGAGCAAAGGAAAGAAAAAAAAGACAGCACAGACCCAATACACATAGGGGCAAGGTAGCATTTATTTTATTTTTTATTTATTTTTTGGAGTTTGGCACATTAAAAAAAAAAAAATCAAATGAGCAAACAGGAAAGAATATACATTTAGAACACAAGTCAATGTGAGCATGACATCTCCAGCTAATTCGTGGCTGTAGCCATAGTACACAATTAGAACATATTTGACATCTATGACATTGAATCATTAGATAAGATACGGTACCTTAGATAAATCTGTACAGCAAATCAATTAAAAGCAGATTAATAATGTGTGCTTCCGTTTAACACAAGAATATCCTGCACCACACATAATCAAACACTAGATGGTGCTAGTAAGCAAGCAGTCATAGAAACTGAAGGTTACTATTGGTCAAAGACCAAAGGTAACACTTCCCAAGCAGAGTAAACACTAGGTACATGGATATGACCAGCAAACCAGTTTATATGTCCACTGCAAGGTGAACATTTTCGGAAAATATGATAAAAACTATAAATTGCAGTGGATTTATTACAATCATACAGCTGCTAATATTAATAGTACAAATTTTAAAGCGTAGGAGATTAGAGTTTGAATTCCCATAACATTCCAATGCTGAAGGCTCATTCATATGGCAAATTAGTGACATCCTCCATGCAGAGCCACTGACAGATGTGTGTGCATCCACCTGGGAGCTGCGTGCAGACATACAACTCCTCTACCATCACCACCAACCTTCAATGTGTTCTTATGGTTACTGGCTTGAAGTGCAGAAAAGTGCCAATCAACACACAGTGTGAACAGCCCTTACTGAACGGATAATGCAGAATGTTAGAGGGCCGGTTCACACCCCAGAAACGCAGTCCAGATGCCTTTCTGCATGCACGCTTTTTATGTGTTCCGGTGCATTTTCCCCTCTTTTTTTCTTCACCTTAAATAAAACTGCTGCTAGACTCATACACCTTACCAACCGATCAGCGACTGCTGCCCCTCTCTGCCAATCCTTTCACTGGCTTCTACTAACCCAACATATAAAATTCAAAATACTAACCACAGCTTACAAAGCCATCCACAACACTGCCCCTAGCTACATCACCGACCTCATCCACAGATATCAGCCAAATCGCCCACTCCGCTCCTCACATGATATCCTCCTCTCTAGCTCCCTCATCACCACCTCCCACACTCGCCTCCAGGACTTCTCCAGAGCCTCTCCCATCCTCTGGAACTCCCTACCACAGTATGTCTGGTCAGCCCCTACCCTGTCTGCCTTTAGGCAATCTTTGAAAACGCACTGCTTCAGGGAAGCCTACCCCACCTCCACCTAAGAACTGTACTTAAATCACCTCCACCAGATCATCCCCCGCAGCTATCACCTTTTGTATCACCTCCCCCTTCCTTTAGATTGTAAGCTCCATGAGCAGGGCCCTCATATTCCTTCTGTACTGAAATGTATTGTAATTGTACTGTCTCCCGTTATATTGTAAAGTGCTGAGCAAACTGTTGGCGCTATATAAATCCTGTATAATAAAAACATGTTTTTTTCCACATTCCAGTACACTTCAGTGCAGAAAAAAAATGCAACAGGTGCTTTTTTTTTTGGAATGCACTGCTGTGAACTATATAACCTTCTATCCATGCG